>NC_133523.1:6323333-6627291 GCF_049354715.1 Callithrix jacchus | reverse complement strand
CACAAGCATGTCCCAGCTCTCCGCTGCTTTTACCTAAGTTTTAAGTTGTTAGCCAATTGGGTTTCAGTTTGGACTGTGAGGTCTGGCTACAGCCAAAGGAGATCAGACATAGCAGTAAGGACAACCCCAAATGTGTAAAAAATAAATCTGTGTGTTCTCCTTTGTTCATTTTACTCTTGTGGCATGATGGCTAGCATGGGTGCCCTCTCCTGCAGTCCAGGAAGTAAAAAGTGTGTTGCTGAAGAGTCCTTTGTCTCAGTGTTAATTTTTCTTTGCGGCACCGACCATCTATTTCCAACAGTCAGGGCAAGAAGTAAATCTGCATTTCATGGGAACAGCCTGAGACAGACAGCTCCATGAGGGTGGGGGCCGCGTCTGTTGCATTCTTCACTGCACTCCCACATCCTAGTACAGACCTGGGAACACTCGTGCTTAAGAAGGACTTAAAAGAAGTGATGTCAGGGAAAGTAGTGAACTAGGGAACTCCAAAACTCCATCCCTTCACAGAAACAGTAAGTAAATGGGGCAAAACCAGAATCAACTTCACTGGAACTCTGTAAACTTTTGATAACATTCCAATCACAGGAGAATGCCTAATCAAGACAGCTGAATCTGGGTAAGAGGGATTTGTGACATTTTAACTGACTCTAGCCGCATACTCTATTGCCCATTTTGTGTTGGAGACAACAACTGTATTTCTAGTATTAAAGGTAACAGAATGCACCTTCTTCCAAAAATCTGTGGTTGGTTGCTTTGACTATCTGGTGGCTTCCTGATGTGCTGGGTCAAAGGGCTTCCCTTTATTTGTGTAACTTTGAACTCACAGGTCTGGAGAGGCTATACCTGTGGAAGCTGGAGGGTAGAGAGGGAAGTGTGTCCCAACACATCTAAAGGCAAATACATTTAGACACTGCTGAATGGGGCAAGGGAAAACTGTGAAGCAAACGAAAGACTAAACCAAAAAACCTGGGAGAAGTGGGAACAAGATGCGCTGGGGAGCAGAGAATCTTTCCACACATTCCTCACCCACACCAACAAGACGGAGTCTTGCTCTATTGCCCAGGCTGGAGTGCAGTCATGTGATCTTGGCTGACTGCAACCTCCACCTCCTGGGTTCAAGCATTCCTCCTAACTCAGCCTCCTGAGTAGCTAGGATTACAGCCATGTGCCACCATGCTTGCCATACTTTTAGTAAAGACAGGGTTTCACCACCTTGGCTAGGTTGGTCTCAAACTCCTGAGCTCAGATGATTCGTCCCCCTTGGCCTCCCAAAGTGCTGGGATTACAGGCGCGAGCCACCGCGCCCGGCCTCCACACATTCCTAGAAGGCCATGCACATACCCAGGGATGAACACATGCTCAGAAAAAATCTGAGAAGGCACCAAGCCCTCACCTTTGACTGACCTTCACGCTCTGCATAAGCAGGAATTGAAGGCTAAGGCAGAATTGTAAAGTGTTTTAGCTGAGTGTTGAAGGCATGCTCCAACATATAATTCAGATCCATCGGCAAAGACTAGTAACCTTTAGGGTTCCAGGTATTAAGAAAATCTCTGACAGATTAGTCACAAGCTGAACATCATGCTAACAGAACAGAGACTTCAGTGGCCACACATGACAAATATGGACATGACAAAATTAGTGCAGAAATGTCACTAAACAAATAATACCAACTACAACAAACCTTGGGGAAAATCAAATTTACAGAACTGCCATATTGTCATATTCTGAAAGTAGTTTTCAGCAAATAAATTATGAGGCACATAGAAAACAAAAATGAAACTGCATCATAGGAAAAAAATGAACAGAAATTGTCCCTAAGGAAACCTAGTCATTGGACTTATTAGGCAATAACTTCAAATCAACCATTTCAAATATGCTGAAAGAGTTAATGGAAATTGTGTACAAAGAATGGAACCACAAGAATGATTCTCACCAAACAGAGAAAATCCTAAAGAGATGGAAATTATAAAAAGGAGCCAGATTGAAGATCCAAGATGGCTGATTAGGAGCAGCTCAGGATTGCAGCTCCCAGTGAAAGTGCAGAGGGTGAATGGATGCCACATTTCCAGACGGATTTTTATTGCCCACAGACCAGGAAACACCCAGGCGGAGGAGCCCCATGGGTCGCCAGTGCAGCTGTTTTGGCCAGCGCGGCTGTTTTGCCGGCGCCTGGGCGTGGTGGTTCTCCATACAAAATACACTGATCTGGGTGCTTTTTTAGCTGGCAATTGGTGCTCCAGGAAGGCAGTGTTGCCCATTCATCCGATTAAAAAGGGGACTGAAACAGGGAGCCAGGCCAGGAGATTCCTGGGCAAAAAAGGACCACGAATCTCAGCGCCGCTGTTTCAGGAGGCGTAGTGGGTTGCTGCACGGGAAATCACACAGATCCCGGCACCTTTTCAACAGGCGACTGGAACACCTGGGAGAGAGTCAACTGTTCAACTGAAAAAAAAAAAAAAAAAAAGGCTCTGAGGCAGGGAGCCAGGTCATCAGGCTCGGCTGGTCCCACCCCCACAAAAAAACAGCAATTGGAAATGCTCTGGGTTGAGAGTTTCACGGCAAGCACAGCTGAACCCGGGAAGGTCCAGCTCTGCAGGGAGGGGTGTCCGCCATTACCAAGGTACTCCACCACTAAGGAGGTAGTCCGCCATTGATGAGGCAGCCTGCCATTGCCGAGGCAACCTGCCATTACAGAAGTGGGCCACCATTGCCCAGGCAGTTCTAACTATACCCATATAAACAGGACTGCAGGGAAGTTCACACAACAGCTGGGCAGAGCCCACAGTGGCTCAGCAAAGCCTCTGCAGGCAGATAGTGACTAGGCTACCTCATTGCTGAGTAGAGCAGCCCTGAAAAAAACGCAGCAGCACAACGGAAACTCATAAATAAAGCCCTAACTCCCTGGGACAGAACACCTGGTAAAAAAAAAAGGGGGTTTATGAGTTCTGCTTCAGCAGACTTAAACGTACCTGCCCAGCAGCTCTGAATGAACAACAGAGCTCACAGTTCAGCACTTGAGCTCCCATAAAGGACAGACTGTCTCCTCAAGTAGCTCCCTGACCCCCATATATCCAGAGTCACC
Source organism: Callithrix jacchus (assembly GCF_049354715.1). Taxonomy (NCBI): domain Eukaryota; kingdom Metazoa; phylum Chordata; class Mammalia; order Primates; family Cebidae; genus Callithrix; species Callithrix jacchus. The sequence goes on along the minus strand of NC_133523.1, from coordinate 6,624,209 downwards.
TCATAAAGGAGAGATCAGACTGACATTTGGCGGGTATCCTTCTGGGACAAAGATAGCAGAAGAAGAAACTGGTAGCAGCCCTTACTGTTCTGCAGCTGCTGCAGGTGATCCCTAGGCAAGCAGGGCCTAGAGTGGACCTCAGCAGTCCTACAGCAGAGGGGCCAGACTGTTAAAAGGAAAACTAAGAAACATAAATAACTTCATCATCAACAAACTGGACATCCACTCAGAGACCCAATCTGAAAGTCAGCAACTACAAAGATGACAGTTGGATAAATCCACAAAGATGGAAAGAAACCAGCACAAAAAGGATGAAAACACCCAAAACCAAAACACCTCTCCTCCTACAAGGGATCACAACTCCTCACCAGCAACTGAACAAGGCTGGATGGAGAATGAGTGTGATGAAATGACAGAATCAGGCTTCAGAAGGTGGGTAATAAGAAACTTCCTTGAGCTAAAACAACCTGTTCTAACCCGATGCAAAGAAACTAAGAACCTTGAAAAAAGATTTGACGAAATGCTAACGAGAATGGACAACTTAGAGAGGAATATAAGTGAATTGATGAAGCTGAAAAACACAACACAAGAATGTCACGAAGCATGCACAAGTTTCAACAGCTGAACTGACCAAGCAGAAGAAAGGATATCAGAGGTCGAAGATCAAGTCAATGAAATAAAACGAGAAGGCAAGATTAGAGAAAAAAGAGTAAAAAGGAATGAACAAAGTCTCCAAGAAATATGGGACTATGTGAAAGACCTAATCTACATTTGATAGGTGTACCTAAATGTGACGCAGAGAATGAATCAAAGCTGGAATATACTCTTCAGGATATCATCCAGGAAAACTTCCCCAACCTAGCAAGGCAGGCCAATATTCAAGTCCAGGAAATACAGAGACCACCACAAAGATATTCCTCAAGAAGAGCAACCCCAAGGCACATAATCATCAGATTCACCAGGGTTGAAATGAAGGAGAAAATACTAAGGGCAGCCAGAGAGAAAGGTTGGGTTACCCACAAAGGGAAGCCCATCAGAGACTCACAGCAGATCTCTCAGCAGAAACCCTACAGGCCAGAAGAGAGTGGGGGCCAATATTCAACATCCTTAAAGAAAAGAACTTTCAACCCAGAATTTCATATCCAGCCAAACTAAGCTTCATAAATGAAGGAAAAATAAAATCCTTTGCAAACAAGCAAGTACTCATAGATTTCATCACCACAGGGCCTGCTTTACAAGAGCTCCTGAAACAGGCACTACACATAGAAAGGAAAAACCAGTACCAGCCACTCCAAAAACATACCAAATGGTAAAAAGCATCAATACAATGAAGAATCCACATCAACTAACTGGCAAAACAGCCAGCTAGCATCAAAATGGCAGTATCAAATTCATACATAATAATATTAACCCTAAATGTAAATGGACTAAATGCCCCAATCAAAAGACACAGACTAGCAAATTGGATAAAAAGCCAAAACCCATCAGTGTGCTGTATCCAGGAAACCCATCTCACATGAAAGGATACACAAAGGCTCAAAATAAAGGGATGGAGGAAGATTTACCAAGCAAATGGAAAGCAAAAAAAAAGCAGGAGTTGCAATTCTCATCTCTGATAAAATAGACTTTAAAGCAACAAAGATCAAAAGAGACAAAGAAGGACATTACATAATGGTAAAAGGATCAATGCAACAAGAAGAGCTAACAATCCTAAATATATATGCACCCAATACAGGAGCACCCAGATACATACAACAAGTTCTTAATGACTTACAAAGAGACTTAGACTCCCACACAATAATAGTGGGAGACTTTAACACCCCATTGTCAATATTAGACATATCAACCAGACAGAAAATTAACAAGGATATCCAGGACTTGAACTCAGACCTGGAAGAAGCAAACCTAATAGACATTTACAGAAGTCTCCACCCCAAAGCCACAGAATATACATTCTTCTCAGCACCATATCACACCTACTCTAAAATTGACCACATAATTGGAAGTAAATCACTCCTCAGCAAATGCAAAAGAATGGAAATCATGACAAATAGTCTCTCAGACAACAGTGCAATTAAGTTAAAACTCAGAATTCAGAAACTCAGAACTGCACAGCTTCATGGAAACTGAACAACTGGCTCTTGAATGTTGACTGGATAAACAATGAAATGAAGGCAGAAATAAAGATGTTCTTAGAAACCAATGAGAAAGAAGACACAACATACCAGAATCTCTGGGACACATTTAAAGCAGTCTCTACGGGAAAATATATACCAGTGTAAGTGCCCATATGAGAAACAAGGAGAGATCTAAAATTGACACCCTATTATCAAAATTGAAAGAGCTAGAGGAGCAAGATAAAAAAAAGCTCAAAGCCTAGCAGAAGACAAAAAATAACTAAGATCAGAGCAGAACTGAAGGAGATAGAGACACAAAAAACCCTTCAAAACATTCAATAAATCCAGGAGATGGTTTTTTTAAAAGATCAACAAAATAGATAGACCACTAGCCAGATTAATAAAAAAGAAAAGAGAGAATAACCAAATAGCTGCAATAAAAAATGATAAAGGGGATATCACCTCAGATTCCACAGAAATTCAAACCATCATCAGAGATTATTACAAACAACTCTATGTACATAAACTAGTAAACCTGGAAGAAATGGATAAATTCCTGGACACTTGCCTCCTCCCAAGCCTAAACCAGAAAGAAGTCAAAATTCTGAATAGACCAATAACAAGGTCTGAAGCTGAGGCAGCAATTAAGAGCCTACCACCCAAAAAAAGCCCAAGTCCAGATGGGTTCACAGCTGAATTCTACCAGACATACAAAGAGGAGCTGATACCATTCCTCCTGAAACTATTCCAAATAATCCAAAAAGAGGGAATCCTTCCCAAATCATTTTATGAGACCAACATCATCCTGATACCAAAACCTGGCAGAGACTCAACAAGAAAAGAAAACTTCAGGCCAATATCCATGATGAACATAGATGCAAAAATCTTCAATAAAATACTGGCAAGCCGATTGAAACAGCACATCAAAAAGCTTATCCACCATGATCAAGTAGGATTCATTCCAGGAATGCAAGGCTGGTTCAACATACGCAAATCTATAAATGTAATTCACCACATAAACAGAACCAGACAAAAGCCACATGATTATCTCAATTGATGCAGAGAAGGCCTTTGACAAAATTCAACAGCCCTTTATGCTAAAAACCCTCAATAAACTAGGTATTGATGGAACGTACCTCAATATAATAAAAGCTATTTACGACAAACCGACAGCCAATATCATACTGAATGGGCAAAAACTGGAAGCATTCCCTTTGAAATCTGGCACTAGACAAGGATGCCCTCTCTCACCACTCCTATTCAATATAGTACTAGAAGTTCTAGCCAGAGCAATCAGGCAAGAAAAAGAAATAAAGGGTATTCAAATAGGAAAGGAGGAAGTCAAATTGTCTCTATCTGCAGATGACATGACTGTATATCTAGAAGACCCCATCGTCTCAGCCCAAAATCTCCTGAAACTGATAAACAACTTCAGCCAAGTCTCAGGATACAAAATCAATGTGCAAAAATCACAAGCATTCCTATACACCAGTAACAGACTTAAAGAGAGCCAAATATAGAAAAACTGCCATTCACAATTGCTATAAAGAGAATAAAATACCTAGGAATACAACTAACCAGGAACATAAAGGACCTCTTCAAGAACTACAAACCACTGCTCAACGAAATAGAGAGGACACAAACAGATGGAGAAACATTCCATGTTCATGGTTGGTATGACTCAATATCGTGAAAATGGCCATACTGCCCAAAGTAATTTACAGATTCAACACTATCCCCATCAAGCAACCAATGACCTTCTTCACAGAACTGGAAAAAACCACCTTAAACTTCATATGGAACCAAAAGAGAGCCCACATAGCCAAGTCAATTCTAAGCAAAAAGAACAAAGCGGGAGGCATCACACTACCAGACTTCAAACTATACTACAAGGGTACAGTAATCAAAACAGCATGGTACTGATACCAAAACAAGATAAAGACCAATGGAACAGAACAGAGGCCTCGGAGGCAACACAACATATCTACAAGCATCCCATCTTTGACAAACCTGACAAAAACAAATAATGGGGAAAGGATTCCCTGTTTAATAAATGGTGTTGGGAAAACTGGCTAGCTATGTGCAGAAAGCAGAAACTGGACCCCTTCCTGACACCTTACACTAAAATTAACTCCAGATGGATTAAAGACTTAAACATAAAACCTAACACCATAAAAACCCTAGAAGAAAATCTAGGCAAAACCATTCAGGACATAGGCATAGGCAAGGACTTCATGACCAAAATACCAAAAGCATTGGCAACAAAAGCCAAAATAGACAAATGGGACCTAATCAAACTCCACAGCTTCTGCACAGCAAAAGAAACAGTCATTAGAGTGAATCAGCAACCAACAGAATGGGAAAATATTTTTGCAGTTTACCCATCTAACAAAGGGCTGATATCCAGAATTTACAAAGAACTAAAACAGATTTATAAGAAAAAAGCCCATTCAAAAGTGGGCAAAGGATATGAACAGACACTTTACAAAAGAAGACATACATGAGGCCAAAAAACATGAAAAAATGCTCATCATCACTGGTCATTAGAGAAATGCAAATCAAAACTACATTGAGATACTATCTCATGCCAGTTAGAATGGTGATCACTAAAAAATCTGGAGAGAAAAAAAAAAAAAAAAAAAAAATCTGGAGACAACAGATGCTGGAGAGGATGTGAAGAAACAGGAACACTTTTACACTGTTGGTGGGAGTGTAAATTAGTTCAACCATTGTGGAAGACAGTGTGGCGATTCCTCAAGGACCTAGAAATAGAAATTCCATTTGACCCAGCAATGCTGTTACTGGGTATATATCCAGAGAACTATAAGTCATTCTACTACAAGGACACATGCACACGAATGTTCACTGCAGCACAGTTTACAATAGCAAAGACCTGGAACCAACCCAAATGCCCATCGATGATAGACTGGACAGGGAAAATGTGGCACATATACACCATGGATTATGCAGCCATCAAAAACGAGTTTGTGTCCTTTGTAGGGACATCGATGAACTTGGAAACCATCATTCTCAGCAAACTGACACAAGAACAGAAAATCAAACACCGCATGGTCTCACTCATAATGAGGACACATGGACACAGGGAGGGGAGCACTACACACTGGAGTGTGTTGGGGGGAAATAGGGGAGGGACAGCAGGGGGTGGGGAGTTGGGGAGAGATAGCATGGGGAGAAATGCCAAATATAGGTGAAGGGGAGGAAGGCAGCAAATCACACTGCCACGTGTGTACCCATGCAACAATCTTGCATGTTCTTCACATGTACCCGAAAACTTAAAATGCAATTAAAAGAAAAAAAAAAAGGAGCCAAACAGGAATTTTAAAATTGAAAAATATATTATCTGAAATGAAAAATTTACTAGAAGGGGTTCATCAGAAGACTTGATCAGGAGGAAGACACAATCAGTGTGAACTTGAAGAAAGGTCAGTAAAGATTGCTTGATCTGTAACGCAGAAATTAAAAAGGGAAAAAAATGAACAGAGACTAGGAGACCCAGAAGACATCATCAAACATCTGAATACACATAACGGGAGTTGCTACTGGAGAGGAGGCAGAAAAAGGAGCAGAAGGAATATAGGAAAAATAGGTCAATAATGGTGGCTCACGCCTGTGTTATAGCAATTTGGAAAGCTGAGGTGGGAGAATCACCTGAGGTCATGAGTTTGAGACCAGCCTAGCCAACATAGTGAAACCCTGTCTCTACTGAAAATATAAAAATTAGCCAGATGTGGTGGTGTGCGTTTGTAATCCCAACTATTCAGGAGGCTGAGGCAGGGAGAACTGCTTGAACCCAGGAGGTGGAGGTTGTAGTGAGCTGAGATCATGCCAGTGCACTCTAGCCTGGGTGACAGAGCAAGTCTCTGGGAAAAAAAAAAAAGGAAAGAAAAAAGAATATATGGAAAAATAACAGCCAAACATTCCCAAATTTGATGAAAATTACAAGTCTATACACCCAAGCAGCTCAATGATCTCCAAATAGGATACGCTCAAAAAACTCATGCTGTGATACCTTAAAATTAAACTGTTAAAAACCAAAGACAAAGAGATTATCCTGAAAAATAGCAAGGGCAAAATAAGTCATCATGTACAAGATTAACAGCTGATTTCTCATCAAAAACCATGGAGGCCACAAGCCAGTGGCATGACATACTCCAAGTACTGAAAGATGAACCAAGAATTCTATCTCTTGCAAAGCTATCATTCAAGACAGTAAAAAAGGCAATCCATTGAATGGGAGGAGGTATTTGAAAATGATAAATAATATTTGATAAGGTTCCAGTGTTGAGAACATATAAAGAACTCTTACAACTCAATAACAAAAAGGCAAACAAGGGCTGGGCACAGTGGCTCACATCTGTAGTCCCAGCACTTTGGGAGGCCGAGGCGGGTGGATCACAAGGTCAAGAGATCGAGACCATCCTGGTCAACATGGTGAAACTCCGTCGCTACTAAAAATACAAAAAATTAGCTGGGCATGGTGGCGCGTGCCTGTAATCCCAGCTACTCGGGAGGCTGAGGCAGAAGAATTGCCTGAACCCAGGAGGCAGAGGTTGCAGTGAGCCGAGATCGTGCCATTGCACTCCAGCCTGGGTAACAAGAGCGAAACTCTGTCTCAAAAAAAAAAAAAAAAAAGGCAAATAATGCCCCCCAAATGGTAAAAGGACTTGAATGAACATTTCTCCAAAATAGATGTGTAAATGGCCAAAAGGCACAAGGAAAGATGGCCAGTCTCATCATTTTTTTAGGGAAACAGAAATTAAAAACCACAGCCAGGTGTGGTGGCTCACACCTGTAACCTCAGCATTCTGGAAGGCCGAGGTGGGAGGATCAACTGAGGTCAGGAGTTTGAGACCTGCCTGGCCAACATGGTGAAACCTGTCTCTACTAAAAATACAAAAATTAGCCTGGTGTAGTGGTGCATGCCTGTAATCCTAGCTACTTGGGAGGCTGAGACAGGAGAATCTCTTGAACTAGGAAGGCGGAGGTTGCAGTGAGCTGAGACTGCGCCACTGCTTTCCAGTCTGGACAAAAGAGTCAGACTCCATCTCAAAAAAAAAAAAAAAAAAAGGGAAATAAAAACCACAATGAGATGACACCCACAAGAATGGGTACAGTAATTTTTTTTTAATGGAAGAGAGAAATGTTGGTAAGGATGCAGAGAAACTGTAATACGTTGCTGGTCTCATACATGGCCGGTACAAAGTAAAATGGTCCAGTAGGTGTGGAGGCTCCTCAACACATCAAACATAGATACCACAGAATATTCCACTCCTCGGTATATACCCAAGAGAAAACCGGTGTGCAAGCAGCATCTTGTACATGAATGTTCACTGCACACTACCCACAAGAGCCAAAAGGTGAGAACAGGCCAAATTTCCATCAGCTGATGAACTGATACATAAAACGTGGTATATTCACATAATGAAATATTCAACCGCAAAAAGAATGAAGTTTAGATACCTGCTACAACATGGTTATACTTTGAGAACATCGGCCAGGCATGGTGGCTCACACCTGTAATCCCAGCACTTTGGGAGGCCAAGGTGAGTGGCCAGGAGTTGAAGCCCATCGGCCTGGCCAACATGGTGAAAAATACAAAAATTTGCCTGGTGGCACATGCCTGTAGTCCCAGCTATTCAGTAGGCTGAGGCAGGAGAACAGACTGAAACTGGGAGGTGGAGGCTGCAGTGAGCCGAGATCCCACCACTGCACTCCAGCCTGGGGCAACAGAGTAAAACCTCGTCTCAAAAAAGAAAAGAAAAGAAAACATTATGCTAAGTAAAAAGTGACACACAAAAGACCACATTTTGTATGATCCAATTTATATAAAATGTCAAGAATAGAGCCAGGAATGGTGGCTCACAGCTGTAATACCAGCACTTTGGAAAGCTAAGGCAGGAGGACTGCCTGAGCCCAGAAGTTCAAGACCAGCCTGGGCAACATAGCAAGACCCTGTCTCTACAAAAAAATACACAAATTAGCCGGGCGTGGTACACACCTGTGGTCCCAGCTACTCAGGGTCACGCCACTGCACTATAGCCTGGGTGATGGAGGGAGACACTATCTAAAAATCACCCCCACAAAAAGAGGAGACACACCCATAGAGACAGAAGGATTAGTGGCTGCCAAGGTTTTCAGGAGGGAGGAATGGGCTTATTTCTGGCGTGACAACTACGCTCTGGAATTAGTGGTGGTGGTTGTACTACACTGTGAACATATGAAAAGCCACTGAATTGGACACTTAAAAAAAACCAGTTTAAACGGTGACTTTTCTGTCCTGTGAATGTTACCTCAATTTAAAAAACAGAAAAAGAGTATTTCCTTAGTCATTAAATAAATGCAGGAATGGCATCAGGCTTACCCAGTGAGGAGGACAGGTTCCAGGAATCCTCCAGCATCACGTTCCTATATAGTGTCTTTTGGGCAGGGTCCAGCAACACCCAATCTTCCTGGGTGAACTCCACAGCCACATCCTTGAAGGTCACCTACCCCTAAAGCATCGCAAACATCACAGTTTAGCCTAGGACCACCCTCACCAACTGCACAGGAAGAGGGCCCAGGAGAACAGAGCCAGGGCTGGGGAAACCTGAGCAGGAGATGGGCGGGCTTCTGAGCTCCTCTCCCTGGCTTCCAGGCTCAGCCCTCAATGCTTGACTCCTTAGGCCACTCCTCAGGTTTAATGCACAGTACCCCAGAGCAACTGTCTTCTCTCTCTCAGACTGGGGGCTCCTGTGATCTTATTCTCTCAATCTCCAGGGGAGCACGGGCCCGGGACATGGCAGAAAGCAGAGGAACACTTGGCGAGTGAATGAACGATTCCGTATGGCTTTTATAAACTGCTTGGGCTTAGAACACCATCACACCTTTACGTGGCTTTCCCTTAAAACTCTCAGGAGCACATGATGTACTTAGGGACCTGGAGAAAGTTCTGAACCTGCAGTAACCGTCCACACACACCGATTTTCTGGGCAGCCCTCACCCTCCATCAGATGCCTAGAAATCCTGGGATGCCTCAGGAGCCAGTCTGGCTGCAAGGCTTCAGGCTGCTGGAAGGTATGAAGTCCAAACTTCTGGCTAAAGGAATAATGATTTGGGAAAAGGAGCATCCAACTCACCTGCAGCCAGCTTCTCAGGAGCTCATTAACCAGGCCTCCGCCTTCAGTGTGTCCTTTTTGCTGAGAGGCTGGGAATGGGGAAGATGCAGCTGGAGGAGGAGAAATGAGTCCCGGGGATTCAGGCTAGTCTAACACCCACGTATCTGCCTGTGATTGACCATATCGCCCTCCTATACCCACGCAGCGCCCACCTACACCCCATGCAAACACCTACCCACGGCTCTCCTAAGACACCCAAACACAGCCCTGTCTCACCAACTAAAGGTAACAGGGCTCAAGGTCTGACTGCACTTGGGGAAGAGATTATTACCATTTCGCAGATGAGGAAACAGGTTCCAAGGACATCACTATGTTTTTATCAGGTTCACAGAAAGAAAGAAAGGGAGAATTCAAAAGCTCCAGCACATTCACTACACAATAACATCCACAGACACCCAAACACCTAAGTCCCAAATCCCAAGAGCCGCCCGATCAAACACGGAGGACCTCTGGGCCCCTGGGGCTCCACTCCTGCCTCACCTGCTCTGCCCAGCCCCCTCCCGTCTCAGGCTGAGGGTCAGAGCCTTTCGATCCTGGACTATGAGAAATGCTAAGACCCCGTGACTCACCACCGGCGGCGTGTAGGACAAGGGCCGCCATCCTGTGACTCTGACAGCCAAAGGGCAGCCGGGAGGCAGGATGAGCCTCCCTTCTTCCCAAAGCACTCTCACGACGGTGTTCTGGAAGAAATAAAACACTTCAAGTCCCCACAGCCTCCTCCCTCTCGAGATGCTGGGGACAGGCCCTCCTCAGCCCACCCGTCCTGTCCTTCTTCAAATGCAAGTTCTGGCTTCCACATTGAGCCTTTACTTTGCTGAGCAGATGAATTTAGGGCCACCTGATGGCAAAACTTGCCTTCCTCGGTCCTCGACACAATGACCAATCTGTCCCTGGCTCCGTACCCCTTGAGAACCTAGGCTTTGTGGAGTCTCATAGCACATTCTGCTTGTCCAAGTGCGGTCAGTAATGTGTTCCCTGCCACGCCCTCCTTCCCTGGGGACTCCAGCGCCTGCCTCCATCACTCCTCCCATCTCCAATCCCAAGTCCCGCATGATGTCAGAGACCCCCCAGAGTCTCAGGGGTTCCTCAGCTCTACAGCTCTCTGCCTTCACACCCCTTGGCCACACATTTCCACAGGTACGCTCAGCCTCCATCATCACAGCACTCAAGAACAATGCTCACAAACTCCCCTCTCTGAACCCAACCTCCCTCCTCAACTTCCACTGAGTTCACTGATTTTTCTCTCATGGTGTGTCCTGTGACCACAAGCAGGCCTCCTCTCCTGCCCATCCACTGCCTCAGTCACCCCCTCTCCTGCCCATCCACTGCCTCAGTCACCCCCTCTCCTGCCCATCCACTGCCTCAGTCACCCCCTCTCCTGCCCATCCCCTGACTCCGTCACCCCCTCTCCAGACCATACCCTGCCTTCATCACCCCCTCTCCTGCCTGTGTCCCGCCTCTGTCACTGTGGGTACCCCCCCCATATAGGCACCGAGGAATGAGATCTAAGCAGAACCCTGGCACACTTAGGGCTTGAGGAATATCTCACTTTATAGTGTTACTACTCAGCTACTTCCTTTTATATAATCCTTTACATCATCATATATTAGTTTATAGAAATAGGGCTTGACGAATCCCTTTATACAATCCTCTATATATAATCATATAATAGTTGGACAGTATGAGTGCCTAAGGATATTTCCCTACATATATACCTATAATTATATCTTAGTTCATAATCAGAGGAATGCCTAGAGTGGACACAGTACAGAGCATGAATTAAGGAATAAGCAGCTTATAATCAGAGGAATGCCTAGAGCAGAGACAGTGCAGAGCATGATTTAAGGGACAAACCGTTATACCAGGACAAGAACCCATGGCCCAGGCGGCAGCATTCAGTATCATAAAGATACCCGCTGTATGGCAGGCTTGGGGCGAGAGCCACTCCTCCTGATAAAGGAGCTAGGACCTTGCTCCAGTTCTTGTGGAAGGCTGCCCTCAGACCGGCAATCCACCTTGTGACTGTGAACTTTATCAGCTCTTGCTACTGTGCTGCTTGAAAAGCATCTTCCCATAGAACCCATTGGAAGCTGCCAGAAGGTAGCGGTAACCTTGACAGCTCTGTCACTGCAATGTGACTTAAAGCATCCTCCTATAAATCTTAGTAGTAGTTTCCCATAGACAGAAGTATTGCACACTGCACCCTCTTCACTGCGCACGGCCTACCTTCAAGCCTCGGTGACCTAATAGGGGTGGACCCCTTACTGCACACGGCCCTTGCCTTCATGGGAACGGGCCCCTTGCTGTGCACTGTCCACCTCCTAGCCTAGGTGACCTAATGGGGTGGACCCCATGTTTCATTGCTCACGACCCTATCACTATCCTTAAAGATGATTTCACTCACTGCCCTGCCCCCTAACCTATACACAATAAATACTCATGCTTCTGGACATTCGGGGCCTCGCCTGACTCCACTTATAGGTGGCGTGGCCCCCTGAGCCCAGCTATGTTTTCCTTGTACTTCTCTGTCCTGTCTCTTTATTTCTCGGATCCTGCGCCTCAGCACAGCATAAGGCTCACCCCACAACCCTCTGGGGCCCAACATGCCCTACATGTCACACCCTCTCCTGCCTGTGCCCCGCCTCCATCACCCCCTCTCCTGCCTGTACCCTGCCTCCGTCACCCCCTCCCCTGCCTGTACCCTGCCTCCGTCACCCCCTCCCCTGCCTGTGCCCTGCCTCGGCCACCCCACCTCCTACCCATGCCCTGCCTCAGTCACCCCTGTCCTGATTTCCTGCTCACAGAGCTTGGATGTGGCTGCCCCTCATTTCAGTTGATTTCCTCCTCCTCCCCAACCTCCACTGTCATGCCAGCCCAGCAGAACTCCAGCCATTTTCTATCAGAGACTGTCTAGATTCCTAAAACTTTTAAGAATCGATCTGAAAGATACACAAATAGTAAAAGACATGTAAGATTACTCACTGTGACATTACTTACAATGCAGCCATTAAAAAAAAAAAAAGAGATCTCATGAGATCTGATTTAAAAAAAAAGAAACTAAAAGAGAGGCCTGGGAGTAGTGGCTCACGCCTGTAATCCTACTACTTTGGGAAGCTGAGGCAGGTGGCCCACTTGAGGTCAGGAGTTCAAAAACCAACCTGACCAACACGGTGAAACTCTGTGTCCACTAAAAATACAAAAAATTAGCTGAGCGTGGTGGCGCATGCCTGTAATCCCAGCTACTCGGGAGGCTGAGGCAGAATTGCTTGAACCTGGGAGGCAGAGGTTGCAGTGAGCTGAGATAGCATTATCCAGCCTGGGCAACAAGAGTGAAATTCCATCTCAAACAAATAGAGAAGATCTCTAGGTATCAATAGAGGTTATTATTCCCAGTAAATTAAAGGGGAAAAAAATAAGACACCCAACAGTATATATGGAATGTTTTCTTTTTTATGAGAAAAGGGCTGTGTGTGTGTGTGTGTGTGTGTGTGTGTATACACACAAAGATGAAAGCAGCCAAGGGTGGGGTGGGGGTGGGGGTTTGGCATCTGGATTTAGGGATTTGTGAGAGTGAATGTGGGCCAGGTAGACAAAACAGAGTTGGAGGGGTGGGTGGTGGTGGCTGCTCATGGAAGGCAGGGCCACTCAGTCTCTCTCCAAATTTGTACTGAGATGCAGAATTCAGGCTCTGGCTTCCTTCTAGATCTCTTGCCCAGGGAATTTATGCTGGATGATCCCCATACGCCCTATCTCCAGGGAGGAAAGGACTGGGAGAGAATGGAATAGACAGCCATTCCCCACAGGCCAGGTGTTCAGTGGTACCTGGAACCAAGCAGAGATCCGTGGCTCTTTCCCCATTCCTCCCCTGCAGCCTCTCAGCCTCCAGCCTCCAATGAACACAGCTGCCAAGTGTCTCTGCTATCTGGTCCCTGTGGCTGGCAGAACAACGGCACCCCCAAAATTCACATATACATGTGAAAAGCTGATATATTTGTACTCATCTGTAAATGTCTAAAATTTTTAGTATTATGACATTCAAGAAAATCTGCATTATGGCCAGGCTTGGTGGCTCATGCCTGTAATCCCAACACTTTGGGAGGCCGAGGTAGGCGGATCACCTGAGGTCAGGAGTTCGAGACCAGCCTGGCCAGCATGACAAAACCCCGTCTCTACTAAAAATACAAAAGTTAACTGGGTGTGGTGGTGCGCACCTGTAATCCCAGCTACTTGGGAGGCTGAGGCAGGAGACTTGCTTGAACCTGAGAGGCGGAGGTTGAAATGAGCTGAGATAGCACCACTGCACTGGACAATAATGACATCTGAAGTAAAAAAAAAAAAAAGATATGCTCACTCTTAGTAATTCCTTGTTTGCAACCTGAGCACAGGAAAAACTCATTTGCAGTTTTTCTACACAGTGGAGTCTTGTAAGCTGCAGGTTCTACACGGTACTCACCTGATCTTACAGAAACATCAGTGAGGACAGGTGAATCCTGAGGCTGGTTTCAACACAAATCTGAGCTTGAATGATACTTTTCTTGTCTGAAAAAGCGGGGGAGGGGGGCACAAAAATCGCTTACGAGGCCTTTTGTAGGGAGTATGTACATATAGTAAAATGTATTTATTGAGGGTAATACAGCTGTTGCATAGAAAGGCCACCCCATTCACTTAAAAAACTGATTTAAAGAATAATAAGAACCCAGGCTATCAGCTGTGCCTGAATTCACCTGATTCCTCTCCAGCCATCTGCTCCCTAAAATGAAACAAGGAGCTTAAAGCTGTTTCCATTTGACTTGCTTAACTCACGTGGCTGGAGATTTTATGGTGACTCCAGATGCTTTAAATTCGTCACTATAGTCTTATAAGCGACTCAGCTGAATTGTAAATAATTTCTACAATGTATTCAGGACTGCAGAGACCTGAATGCCCTCCAGCAGGGTTTCCCAGCCTGGGCTCTACCGACGTTTGGGGCTGGAGAGTCTTTGCAGGCGGCAGCTGCCTTTACGCGCTGCAGGGTGCTGCGCTGCTAGCACTCCTGGCCTCCCCCCTCTAGATCACAGCAGCACAGTGCCTCCTACCCTGCATTCTGTGACCTCCAGAAATGTCTCCAGCTAGAGCCAAAAGTCCCATGGAACGCAGAATCGCCCTGGGTGCGGGCGACAGGGGCGTGGGGGCCACGACCCCGGAAGAAACAGCAGCTTTGGGCTGACCTGGGCACACAGCCCGAGGTCTCAGGGGCGGAAACCCGGCTCCCGGGAGGGACGCGGGGGCCGCGGCTGGGCCCTCTCTCTGGACCCGGACCCAAACCCTCACCTGCCGATCACCCGAGCCCAGCACCTCCAGGCGGGCCAAAAACACCGACTCGCGGAGATCAAGACTCCCACGCGCGGCGACTGAGATTCTTCTCACAACACACTCCCGTGCTTCCGCTTCCGGTCTCGGGCTGGCAGAGTTGCACCTCCTCTTCCGGCCCCAGGTGGTCCCGCCCTAAAATGCTGCACCTCTTGGGTTTAAGTGGTTCTCCTGCCTCAGCCCGCCGAGTAGCTAGGATTACAGGCCCCCACCAAAACGCCCGGCTAAATTTTGTGTTTTTAGTAGAAATGGGGTTTCACCATGTTTGTCAGGCTCGTCTCAAATTTCTGACCTCAGGTGATCCACCCACCTCGGCCTCCCAAAGTGCTAGTATTACAGGCGTGAGCCACTGCGCCCTGCCTAATTTTGTATTTTTAGTAGAGATGGGGTTTCTCCATGTTGGTCAGGCTGGTCTCGAACTGTCGACCTCAGGTGATCTGGCCGCCTCAGCCTCCCAAAGTTCTAGGATTACAGGCGTAACAACTGATCTCTGGATGCCCCTGAGAGTGTCGTATTCTGGAATGGTGCAGTTCACTGCATTGTGGAAATCCTGGCTTCCTGTAATTCTGATAGTTCCTATGAGGCACACAGCTGTGAACTGTCAGCAGGCGATATTCTCAGCAGCTGGGGGGTGGAAGCACTGGCCACGGACAGGACTCCGGGTTGAGGCTCACAGCATCCACTGCTCCTTCTCTTTTCTCCCCATCCTGGCTATTGTTAATAATCTTGACTGGGCAAGGTGGCTCACATGTGTAATCTCAGCACTTTGGGAGTGTATTATATATAATTTAATTATTTAATTTTTCACTTAAGTACTTCACTTAAGCACTTTGGGAGTGTACATTATATATAAAAATATATGGTATATATATTTTTCTTTATAATATATATTATAAATATATAATTGTATAATATCAGATGTGTTCTATGTATGATTTATATATAAATTACACATATATTTAGAGACAGAGTCTTGCTGTGTCTCCCAGCCTGGTGAGCAGTAGCTTCCCGATAGGCACTTCCTACCACCCTAACTCTGCTAGAGTGTGCTAACCTACCCTGTGTTAGCCTGACAGACTCCATCTTCACCTCTGCCTCACCCCTCCCACCATTTCTCCCTTCAGTGCATACCCGGGTCACACAGTGCTGGGTCATGTTGTACTTAGAACCACAGAAACATGTAACCATTGTAACCATATCTTGTTTGACAAGCCCACTTGCTATTGTGAATAACGCCTTGATTAATTGTATGGAAAGTATTGAATGTCCCTCCTTGGTAACCAGCAATCGTGGGAACCGCTTGTGTGTACCCTCCTTAGTTAATCCACGATAATGGGAGCCTCCTGCCTCCTAGTTACCAGCCTCCTCCTGTAACTTGCTTATTCTGCTTCTGTAAAATTCTGCTTTGCTCCCCTTACCCTGAGCAGCATATAAAAGGAAATCATACCCCTTCATTGGGGCCGAGAGATTTTGAGTGTGAGCTGTCTCTCCATTGCCAGCAATAAAGGACTCGTGATTCCAACTCAGAGTGTGGCCCTTTCCATCCCTTGGTTATAACAAGAGTGAACACAACCAGTAGCTTCTACCTAACCAGAACATGCACAAAATAATTGCTGTGAAGTATTTCATTCCATGTTTTGGTCAATGATAGGGAAAGAGAAAGAGGTAAGGAAACTCAAAGTGAAACAGCTGGAAGGGACACAGTATGTGTCTATATTTATGTAGTACATGAGATATTTTGATACAGGTACAAAATGTCTGATAAGCACATCAGAGTAAATGGGGTAAAAATGTTTAATTAAAGAATAATCTCTTGGGATACCTATCAATTCCTCCTTGAGAACGTATATTACAAGGAGAAAATGTAACGACAAAACACTGAATAATCCTTCAGGCTAGGTTAATTGAATTTAATTACCCATTGGTTGAAAACTTAGATACTGGGTTCAATGTTCAATATTTGGGTAACCGTAAACTACAAACCCAACCCCCACCTTTAACCAATATATCCACATAACATATTCATGTACCCATGGATTGAAAATTTCAAAAAAAAAAAGAAAAATTAAAATGTAATCAATTTTTATTAAATTATGTATTGTATTTGTTTCATTTAAAATTACATAATTTCATTTTTTAAGGATTTCATCTGAAATTAAATTGGAGGTGTTTTTGTTTGTTCATTTGTTTTTGTTTTTGCTTTTTTTTTTTTGAAAGAGTCTTGCTCTGTCTCTAGGTTGGAGTGCAATGGTGCAATCTCAGCTCACTGCAACCTCCACCTCCCAGGTTTAAGTGAGTCTCCTGCCCAGCCCCTTGAGTAACTGAGACTATAGGGCCATGCCACCACTCCTGGCTAATTTTTGTATTTTTAGTAGAGATGGGGTTTTGCCATATTGGCCAGGCTGGTCCCAAACGCCTGCCACACATGATCTGCCCACCTCAGCCTCCCAAAGTGCTGGGACTACAGGCATAAGCCACAGCACCCAGCCAAAAATTAAATTAGAATATAAAAACTAATTAAAATCGTGGTAAACAGAAATTGAGGTGTACAATGATGTGTGAAGGTCTCCCTCTCTGTCCCAGGAAACCCGAGTTCTCACCACAGAACCTTCCACTCCTTATACCTGTTGCTTTTAAATACTTTTAATAAAGAACAGGTGGGGAAGGAGAAAGTGGGACAATTCATACTAGCAAAGAGGATGGGAATTAAAAGATAGGGACCTAAAACCCAGGACTGTCTCCACTGACAACCCCCCCACGCCCGGGGCCAATTCCCACAGCTTCTGACCACCCCCTCCTCCTTCACTTTATCTACTTGTCAGCATTTCTGTCTGCCTCCCGGGCCAGCCTGTCTGTCTGCAAGGCCTTGGCCAGTCTCTCCCTGGCTTTCTTCACCTTCCGGGCCTGTCTCCGGATATCTGCATGAGTCACCAATTGGCCAGAGAAGGGCGGTGGGAGCTGACAACCCACTCCTGGGGGAGCCCCTGCCCCAGCTGGAAGCTGCCCAGGGGTGGGCTCAGGCTGGCTATGTGTGAGCTCAGCACCGGCTCTGTCCAGAGATTCCCCAGCCATGCCTGGAGCAAGAACACTTAAGATGCTGTCCAAATCCAGTGGACTTGAAGAACCTTCTCCTTGGCTGCTGCAGGAGGGCAGGGCCTGCATTCTCTGGTAGGCACAGAGCTGCCGTGGCTTCTCCAGGTGCTCCTCGCCTTTTTTGTGTCTGACCTGGTTGTCAGGATGAGACCTGATCCTTGTCACTGGCTTCTGGAAGATACAGCTAGTGAGTCTCTCGGGGAGGGCAGCCCTGGCAGCTCGTCTCCGACGGGCCTTGGCCACGTGGATATCTCGTTTCTTCTGTAAGGCCCAGGGTATCATGCTTCTTTTGAGCTTCCCCTTTCAAAAGAAAAGAATGTGAAATTTCATCCAAATGGAAGCTGGAGAAGATCAGCTCTTGGGGCTTCTCTCAGCTTAGTGCAATCTCCCCACCAGCCTCTCAATGTGTCTCAAATGGCACCATCCATCCTCAGCACCTGCAAGGTTTCTTAAACCCAGATCTCCGGACCTGAACCCAGGGAAGTCTAGGGTGGACCCAAGAGTCTGCATTTCTCCGTGTGATGCTGATGCTGCTGGCAGAGGTGCCAGGCATCGACACTGAGTCCTGGGACCTCACTGGGCTGATGTGAGCCAAGGATTGAAAGCTCAAGATCATGACCCAGGGCCAATTCCAGACCATATCCCCGCTCACCCTCCTCAGAGGACACCCCTCTCTTCTATTCCCTGCCACTGTCAGCTACACACATGCTGGTGCCTCCTGACCCATCCCCAACAGGACACCAGGATCCCAGAGTTCCCTGTTACCCAAGACCTCAGATTTCTCTGTCTCTCTTTCTGCTGTGCTTCAGGACACATCATTTTCATAGCTCCTTGACTCCCTGGTCTCCAAAGAAATAAATCGTACATGTACCAACCCTTAAATACTTACTGCTACACCCAGGTCCCATCTTCACCTGAACTCCTCCTGCTCATGAAGAAAAACCTCAGAACACCATGTTTACTTTCTGTTTCTAATAAGCTCAATTAACTAGAATTATACAATGAGAGCGTGTTTTGATGACATGCTTCAAAAGATGATGAAGTGCTCCTTAAGATTTGAAGTCCTTTCTTGCTCTATCTCAAATTGGAAGACTCTGGTCTCATGAAGCTGTTTCAACCGCAAACCTCATCAGTGCACTTTTCATTCTAAAGCCTTCATTTCTGTCCTTCTCATTTCATTTCTGTTGTCCTGGCATAAAGATTGATACCCTTTACACTACCCAAAAGGTTCCAGTTTGGAGGGAAAATTATTTAGTCCCTTTAGGTACAGGGCAACTATGATGTGCCAAGCTGTGCAGTAGAACCCCTGATACAGAAATAAACTTCATCAAGTCACTGTTCTGTTGATTTTCATCTTGGTTGGAAGGAAGACATAATAAGCACACTAAAAACAAATTTCTGATTGTTGGAAACAGATGCTTGGTGCCCAGAAAGGGTACCCTTTCTGCAGAAAGTAAAGATTGCCTTGCTGAGAGATCCACTGTCTCAGTGCTGACTTTGCTTTGTAGCACTGAGCATCTGTTTCCAATGGGATAGAATATCAGATATATTTAAGTTCCATAATGAACAAGAAGGGAGAGACAGAGAAGGATGGAGGAAGGAGAAAGGGAGAAACAGAAAAGAAAGAAATTCACTACAGTGAATCGTGACAGTGAGTTTAGGGAAGGACTAACTAATCATGAAATTTTACCAGAGAACTATTTTTTTTAAAGGGACCAAGCAATTTCTGGTTCAAGAACTTTCCAGAGAGGGAGACAATTTGAAGAATGCAAGGCTAAATAATACTTCTTCCCCTTCCTAGTGATGTTGGATTTTTTTTTAAAAAAAAATCAGAGCCATTATCCCATAATCAGAGCTACTATCCCCATAGCGTCATGGGGAAAGATGAGAATACCTTAAATATTATTCAACAAATATTAACACCTAGGGTATAACTTTCCACCACGTAGCGTCTAGTTTTAAGAACAACTCCCTGCTAACTGTAAAGGTGTTCTACAGGGAAAAAAAGGCGCAAATGGACATTCTTGTGGTCAGTAAGGATCCCATACTCACCAAAACAGGTGGGCTTGGAAAAGATCTGGACCCAGGCTCTCCCATGGCTGTAGAGTTTCTCCTGCTGACCCCTCTCCTGAGATGCAGACAGCTCCTGGCTTGCTGGAAACTGTGGTGACTTCTGCCTCTGGCTCCCCTTTTATATAGGGAAGGAGTGATAATGCAATTAGTGGCTAATCCACAGGGAACACCCTGTCTCCACCCATTGGATTTGAGGCATTTCTAAATCCTTATATGGAATCCATTGTGGTGTTACCAACAAAGAGTGTTAGTAGAAAATAATAGGTTTTTGTGGAGGGAGTGTGGTACTTGCAGTTAATATTGGCATTTTAGATATGTTTCCCTTTTCTCCCATTCTTTCAAACATCTTTGAAAGCATTCTATAGAAATAGGGATGGAATTATCTATGTACATAAATTTTCATGTCATATTTGATTTAGTAACAAAAATTAAAGACTGTTTAAATGTTCTTCAAGAAAAGAAAGCCCAGCCAGGCACGGTGGCTCATATCTATAATCTCAGCACTTTGGGAAGCTGAGGTGGGTGGATCACGAGGTCAGGAGTTCGAGACCAGCCTGGCCATGATGGTGAAACTCTGTCTCTACTAAAAATACAAAAATTAGCCAGGCATGGTGGCATGCAGCTGTAATCCCAGCTACTCAGGAGGCTGAGGCAGGAGAATCACTTGAACCCAGGAGGCGGAGGTTGCAGTGAGCTGAGATCACACCATCGAACTCCATCCAGCCTGGGTGACAGAGTGTGACTCCATCTAAAAAAAAAAAGAAAAGAAAGCCCAAAACTTATTCACAATCCTATTGAATATTCCACACAGTCATTACAAAGAAATTATTACTTTGGCCAGGAGAGGTGGCTCATACCTGTAATCCCAGCACTTTGGGAGACCGAGGTAGGTGGATCACCTGAGGTTAGGAGCTCAAGACCAGCCTGGCCAACATGGAGAAACCCATCTGTACTAAAAATACAAAATTAGCTGGGTGTGGTGGCACATGCCTGTAATCCCAGCTACTTGGGAGGCTGAAGCAGTACAATTGCTTGAACCCGGGAGGCAGATGTTGTGGTGAACCGAGATCACGCCATTGCCCTCCAGCCTGGGCAACAAGAGTGAAACTCTGTCCCCCCACCACACACACACCAAAAAAAAAAACCGACTTAGAACAACAGCTTCACAGTCAATGAGGAGACAATGTTTCTCCCTGATACAATAAAACTCAATATAGAAAGAAGAAAATTAAAATTTTAACCATATTAAGACATTAAGAGCAACTATTCATTAAAATGTATCAGTAAGAGAGAAAAGGTGGAAAATCAGAGTGGGAAAAGAGGTTTTGATTCTATATCCCCAGAAAAGTACATCAAGCCAGAGTATGTAAAGAATAATGTCAAACAAACAGAGAAAAATAATGAAAACACACTTCAAACTGGGTGAAAACGTTGAATGGATCCTACACAAAAGAAGGTGTAGGATCTAACTAAACAAATGACAAGTAAAAAAAAAATTTTTTTGGAGATGGAGTCGTGCTCTGTCACCCAGTGTGGAGTGTAGTGGCATGATCTTGGCTCACCACAACCTCCGTCTTCCGGGTTCAAAAGACTCTCCTGCCTCAGCCTCTTGAGTATGTAGGATTACATACTCCTGCCACCACACCCAGCTAATTTTTGTATTTTGAGTAAAAACAGGGTTTCACTTGTTGCCCAGGCTGGTCTTGAACTTCTGACCTCAAGTGATCCACCCACCTTGGCCTCCCAAAATGCTGAGATTACAGGCATGAGCCACTGCCCCCGGCCTAAATGACCAGCAAAATTTGAGCAAATGTTTAATCCCTCTAGCTTCAGGGAAATGCTAAAAACATTAAAATTACAATGAGATGGTATTATACAGATAATCAGCTTAGCTAAAGGGAAAAACACAGAAACACCGAGTGCTGACAAGACCCTGGGGAGACCAGTCTTACCTGTAGAGATAGTGGGAGTTGAAACTGGAATAACTACTTTGGAAAACTATATGCAAACATCTATGAAGGCTGTATAGGGCCAGGCACTGTGGCTTATACCTGTAATCCCAGCACTTTGGGAGGCAGAGGTGGGAGGATGGCTTGAGCTCAGTAGTCTGACATCAACTTGGACAACATAGGAAGACCCTATCTATGCAAAAACTAAAAAAATCGCCAGGCATGGTGATTCGTGCCTGTAGTCCATCTTCTCAGGACGCTGAAGTGGGAGGATCACTTGAGCCCAGGAGATCAAGGCTGTAGTGAGTTATGTTTTGAGCCACTGCATTCCAGCCTGGGTAACAGAGCAAGACCCTGTCTCAAAAACAACAGCTGTAGGCTGGGCACAGTGGCTCACACCTGTAATACCAGCACTTTAGGAGGCTGAGGCACGTGGATTACTTGAGGTCAGGAGTTCGAGATCAGCATAACCAACGTGATGAAACCTCATCTCTACTAAAAATACAAAACATTAGCAGGGCATGGTAGCGAATGCCTGTAGTCCCAGCTATTTGGGAGACTGAGGCAGGAGAATCTCTTGAGGTGGAGGTTGCGGTGAGCCAAGATTACACCACTGCACTCCAGCCTGGGAGACAGAGCGAGACTCTGTCTCAAACAAACCCCAAAAGCCGTATATATGTCTATCCTCTTCCCTTGCACACAGCATTCATCTCAACACTGTGCACACATGCCCACCAATTTCATGTTCTCAGGGTCACAGAACCTGCAGTCACAATAGTTCTTGCTGGAAACCAATCAATGAAGCAGGTGAATGAATAAATACTGGGGCACCTGCACCTATTGGATCTCCTCACAGCAATCAGAACTCACAGATGACAACCGTCATGACCTTAAGCACTGATCACCAAAGCTGAGGTTGATCCACACCCAAGACAGTGCATACCATGTGTTCCCTACACGTGAAAAGAAAACCAGCAAAATAAATCCTAGGTGCTGTTACAATACAGGGTGCCCTTGTGGGGGCAGCACAGGGTGGCAGGAAAAGGCACCTGTGGATGAAGCCACTATTCTGTTCATTGATTTCAGCGCTGGGTACCTGGGTGTGTTCAGTTAGTGAAAGTTCGTGAAGACGTATGTGTCTGATTTTTTGCACCTTGCTCTGTGTAAGTTCTATGGCAATAACCATTGAGGAAAAGAGAATGAGAATAAACTCCTGCTTATGGACAATCTGTAGCAAGCTTCTACCTCATACAAGCAACCTGAGGACTATTGCCTTGTATACTGCGAATCTGCCTAAAGAGTAGATTTCAGCCACTCTTTCCACACACACATACACAAACGTAATACATCAGGAGATGGATATGTTCCTTTGCTTCATTGTAGTAATCATTTCATGACATATGTGTATCAAAACATCATGAATGCCTTAAATATATACAATTAAAAACCAAACACAGACGGGTGTGGTGGCTTGTGTCTCTAATCGCAGCAGTTTGGGAGGCTGAGGCAGGTGGATCACTTGAGGCCAGGAGTTCAAGACCAGCCTGGCCGACATGGTGAAACCCCATCTCTACTAAAATACAAAAATTAGCCTGGCATGGTGGTGGGCACCTGTAATCCCAGCTGCTCAGGAGGCTGAAGTACAAGAATCCCGTGAACCTGGGAGGCAGAGGTTGTGGTGATCTGAGATCATGCCATTGCACTTCAGCCTGGGCAACAGAGAGAGAGTCCTTCTCACAACAAACAAATTTTAAAAAACCCAACACTAATCAATAAACAGACAAAAAATACAATCTCAATAGCTTTGGTCTCTGCAGTGACACTCCATTTTTTTATTATTATTTTTCATGATCCTTTCCTTGTATAAATCTTCCTGGTTTGGTCTTCTGGGATGCAGTCCAATGCTGGCTATTTTGCCAATTTGGACCCAGGGCTAGGAACTTTAAGACACAGTTAGCTTACATATTTGATGACGTAGGGTAATTTCAATGTACTGATGCCTTCCTCGGCATCTCAGCAAACTCTATTATACACATACAAATGACCCTGCCGGGGTCCAGACACCAATCCTTTTAAATTTTAAAAGGAAATTCAAATGTGCCACAAGCCTGAGACCCCCTGAAATGACAGAAATGTCCCTCTTCTTGACTTACAGTTGAAGGATTTGGAGTGTTTTTTTCTTGAGATGGAGTCTCGCTCTGTCATCCAGGCTGGAGTGCAGTGGCGTGATCTCAGGTCACCACAAATTCTACCTCCTGGGTTTAAGTGATTCTCCTGCCTCAGTCTAACAAGTCACTGTCATTATAGGTGCCTGCCACCATGCCCAAGTATGTTTTTTTCTTTTTTGAGACAGAGTCTCACTCTGTCACCCCCGGAGTGCAGCGGTGCAATCTGAGATCACCACAACTTCTGCCTCCTGGGTTCAAGCGATTCTCCTGTCTCAGCCTCCATCATAGCTGAGATTACAGGCATGCACCACCACACTGGGCTAATTTTTGTATTTTTAGTAAAGATGGGATTTCACCCTGTTGCCCAGGCTGATCTTGAACTCCTGACCTCAAGTGATCTGCCCCCCTTGGCCTCCCAAAGTGCTGGAATTATAGGTGTGAGCCACCATGCCCAGCCTAATTTTTGTATTTTTAGGAGAGATGGGGTTTCCCTTAGTTGGAGAGGCTGGCTGCAAACTCCTGACCTCAAATGATCCACCCGCCTCTGACTCCCAAAGTGCTGGGATTACAGGCGTGAGCCACCCCAACCAGCCAGGACTTGGAGTTCTTATCAAATAATAATAATTATTATAATAATAAATTGTGTTTGGGCGGCTGAGGCAGGCAGATCTCTTGAGGTCAGGAATTCAAGACCAGCCTGGCCAACATGGTGAAACCCGTCTCTCCTAAGAATACAAAAATTAGCCAGGTGTGGAGACGCATGCCTGAAAACTTAGCTACTTGGGAGGCTGAGGCAGGAGAATCTCTTAACCCAGGAGGCGGAGCTTGCAGTGACCTGAGGTGACGCCACTGCTCTCCAGCCTGGGCAACAGAGCAAGATTCTGTCTCAAAAAATAAATAAATAAGTAAATCTGATTTTCTGGTCCCTCTCATAGGCATCCCGAGACACTGGTCTGGAAGGTACCCAGGTGTGTTTTATGTAAACCAAGGTTCAGAACCACAGACTCCAAACCAACCCAGGAAGTAGTGTGTCATCTAGAGCTGTTCTTTGGGTCTTTAGGGATTTTAAAATTCCTATAGCCCAGGGTACATCCAACATCAGTGGAATAAAAATGTATAGGGACAGGTGCTGCCATTAGGTTTTCAAAGTCTCCGGGAGATTCCAATGTACTTCCAGGTTGGGAAACAAAGTACATTTCTTTCCATTTAAACTCTCTCTGGCTATACATGAATGGTGCGATGTCTCCACAGCCTTGTCTGCACTTGGCATTGCTGTTTTTTCATTTTAGACCAACAGAAGTGTGCATGAGTATCTCACTGTGATTTTTATGAGTGTTTCTTGGAAGCTAAACAGCATTTAGAGATGTGTTCAGAATTGTCCTGACCATTTATTTTTTTTTCAGTAGTGCCTACTGAAGTTTTTCATGCATCTTGTATGCAAATTTTCAGTATTATTTTTCTCATTTGACAGACATGCTTCTGTTCTGTATTGTGGATGCATGTCATGCAAATATCTTCTCCAACTATGATTTTCCAACACCAGTTTCTAGCTGCATTTTGATTAATAGGAGATCTTTTTCTTTTTTAGATGGAGTCTCACTCTGTCACCCAGGCTGGAGTGCAGTATATCGTATCTGTATATTGCAGTTTGCTGGGGTGGGGGGTGGGGGGCACCATACATTGAAATTGCCATGATGTAATTAAATATGTAAGCTAATTGTGTCTTAAACTTCCTAGCCCCAGGTCCAAATTGGGAAAATAGCTAGCATCTGTCTGCATCCCCAAGGATGAAACCAGGAAGATTTATACAAGGCAAAGGTCACGAAAAATAATAAGAAAAAACTGAGTAGTCACCACAAAGACCAAGGCTGTTGAGATTGTATTTCTTTTTTGCCTGTTTATTTATTAGGTATTTTTCTTTTCTTTTCTTTTTTCTTTTTTTTGAGATGGAGTCTCATTTGGTCATCCAGGCTGGAGTACAGTGGTGCAATCTCAGCTCACTGCAACCTCCGCCTCCCAGGTTCACGATTCTCCTGCCTCAACCTCCCGAGTAGCTCGGATTACAGGCACCCACCACCATACCCAACTAATTTTTGTGTTTTTAGTAGAGAGAGGGTTTCACCATGTTGGCCAGGCTGATCTGAAACTCCTGACCTCAGGTGATCTGCCCACCTCAGCCTCCCAAAGTGCTGGGATTACAGGTGTGAGCCACCATGTCCACCTTGATTAATAGGAGCTCTTTTTCATCTTAATATAATCTAATGTGATCCAGGTTATAATTTTCTCCTTACCATTTTGCATTTTACGGTACTGAAAAGAAAGATTGTCTCTCACTCAGTGTGTAGCTGCTTTTCAACCTATTATTTAATTAAAGCTATTCTGTCTTGTAGTTAGAACTGCAATTAAGAATGTAAGAAATTGGCTGGATGAGGTGGCTCACACCTGTAATCACAGCACTTTGAGAAACGGAGGAAGGAGGATCACTTGAGCCTGGTAGTGAGACCAGCCTGGGCAACATGGCAAACCCTGTGTGCAAAAAAAAAAAAAAAAAAAATTAGCTGGGTGGAGTGGGATGTGCCTGTGGTCCCAGCTACTCAGAAGCTGAGGTGGGAGATCACTTGAGCCCAGAATGTGCAGGCTGCAGTGAGCGGTGACTGAGCCACTGCACTTTAGTCTGGACAACATACTGTCTCAAAGACCCTATCTCAGAAAACAAACAACAACAACAAAAGGGAGAGAATAAGGTGAGATTGAACCTCACAAAAGGCTAGATTACTAAAGTGAAAGTTCAAAAGCAGATACCCCAACCAAAGCACGCAGTGAGCAACACTGGAAGACCATTGGGCATTATTTGCTGTATGAATATATTTTTTTAGATGGAGTTTTACTCTTGTCCCCCAAGCTGGTGTACAATGGTGGAATCTTGGCTCACTGTAACCTTTGCCTCCCAGGTTCAAGCAATTCTCCTGTCTCAGCCTTCCAAGCAGCTGGGATTACAGGTCAGCTGCGTCCACACCTGGCTAATTTTTGTATTTTTAGTAGAGACAGCGTTTCACCATGTTGGCCAAGTTCGTCTCAAACTCCTGACCTCAGGTGATCCACCCACCTTGGCCTCTCAAAGTGATGGGATTAAACATGTGAGCCACCACACCCAGCCTGGATGAACATTTAAATTGTCTTTAATTTTTGTTACTAAATCAAATGCGACATGAAAATTTATGTTCATAGACAATTCCATTCCTATTTCTATAGAATGCTTTCAAAGATGTTTGAAAGAATGGGAGAAAAGGGAAACATATCCAAAATGCCAATATTAACTGCAAGTACCACACTCCCTCCACAAAAACCTATTATTTTCTACTAACACTCTATGTTGGTAATACCACAATGGATTCCATATAAGGATTTAGAAATGCCTCAAATCCAATGGGTGGAGACAGGGTGTTCCCTGTGGATTAGCCGCTAATTGCATTATCACTCCTTCCCTATATAAAAGGGGAGCCAGAGGCAGAAGTCACCGCATTTTCCAGCAAGCCAGGAGCTGTCTGCATCTCAGGAGAGGGGTCAGCAGGAGAAACTCTACAGCCATGGGAGAGCCTGGGTCCAGATCTTTTCCAAGCCCACCTGTTCTGGTGAGTACGGGATCCTTACTGACCACAAGAAAGTCCATTTGTGTCCTTTTTCTTGCTGTAAAACATCTTTACAGTTAGCAGGGAGTTGTTCTTAAAACTAGACGCTACGTGGTGGAAAGTTATACCCTAGGTGTTAATATTTGTTGAATAATATTTAAGGTATTCTCATCTTTCCCCATGATGCTATATGGGGATAATAGCTCTGATTTTTTTTAAAAAAAAAAATCCAACATCACTAGGAAGGGGAAGAAGTATTATTTAGCCTTGCATTCTTCAAATTGTCTCCCTCTCTGGAAAGTTCTTGAACCAGAAATTGCTTGGTCCCTTTAAAAAAAATAGTTCTCTGGTAAAATTTCATGATTAGTTAGTCCTTCCCTAAACTCACTGTCACGATTCACTGTAGTGAATTTCTTTCTTTTCTGTTTCTCCCTTTCTCCTCCCGCGATCCCCGTCTCTCTCTTCTTGTTCATTATGGAACTTAAATATGTCTGATATTCTATCCCATTGGAAACAGATGCTCAGTGCTACAAAGCAAAGTCAGCACTGAGACAGTGGATCTCTCAGCAAGGCAATTTTTACTTTCTACAGAATGGGTACTCCTGTTAGCCATCTTGCCACGAGCGTACCCTTTCTGCAGAAAGTAAAGATTGCCTCACTGAGAGATCCTTTGTCTCAGTGCTGACTTTGTTTTTTGGCATCAAGCATATGTTTCCAACAATCAGAAATTTGTTTTTAGTGTGCTTATTATGTCTTCCTCTCACCAAGATGAAAATCAACGGAGTGGTGACTTGGTGAAGTTTATTTCCGGAGCAGGGGTCTTTCTGCACAGGATGGCACATCATAGGTGCCCTGTAACTAAGGGGACTAAATAATTTTCCCTCCAAACTGGAACATCTTGGGTAGTGTAAGGGGTAGTATTAACCTTTATGCCAGGACAACAGAAATGAAATGAGGACAGAAATGAAGGCTTTAGAATGAAAAGTGCACTGATGAGGTTTGCAGTTGAAACAGCTTCATGAGATCAGAGTCTCTCATTGTATAATTCTAGTTACTTGAGCTTATTAGAAACAGAAAGTAAACATGGCGTTCTGAGGCTTTTCTTCATGAGCAGGAGGAGTTCAGGTGAAGATGGGATCTGGGTGTGGCAGTGAGTATTTAAGGATTGGCAAGTGCATGATTTCTTTGGAGACCAGGGAGTCAAGGAGCTATGAAAATGATGTGTCCCAAAGCACAGCAAAAAGGGATACAGAGAAATCTGAGGTCTTGGGTAACAGGGGACTCTGGGATGCCAGTGTCCTGTTGGGGATGGGTCAGGAGGCACCAGCATGTGTGTAGCTGACAGTGGCAGGGAAGAGAAGAGAGGGGTGTCCTCTGAGGAGGGTGAGCAGGAATACAGTCTGGAATTGGCCCTGGGTCATAATCTTGAGCCACATCAGCTCAGCCACTTGGGCTCACATAAGCCCAGTGAGGTCCCAGGACTCAGTGTCGATGCCTGGCACCTCTGCCAGCAGCATCAGCATCACACGGAGAAATGCAGACTCTTGGGTCCACCCTAGACTTCCCTGGGTTCAGGTCCAGAGATCTGAGTTTAAGAAACTGCAAAGCCGGGCGCGGTGGCTCAAGCCTGTAATCCCAGCACTTTGGGAGGCCGAGGCAGGTGGATCACGAGGTAAAGAGATCGAGACCATCCTGGTCAACATGGTGAAACCCCGTCTCTACTCAAAATACAAAAAATTAGCTGGGCATGGTGGCACGTGCTTGTAATCCCAGCTACTCGGGAGGCTGAGGCAGGAGAACTGCCTGAACCCAGGAGGCAGAGGTTGTGGTGAGCCGAGCCATTGCACTCCAGCCTGGGTAACAAGAGCGAAACTCCGTGTCAAAAAAAAAAAAAAAGAAAAAAAGAAAGAAACACGGCAGGTGCTGAGGTTGGATGGTGCCATTTGAGGCCCATTTCCCCAGAAAGAGAGGCTGGTGGGGAGACTGCACTGAGCTGAGAGAAGCTCCCAGAGCTCATCTTCTCCAGCTTCCATTTGGATGAAATTTCACATTTTCTTTTCTTTTGAAAGGGGAAGCTCAAAAGAAGCATGATACCCTGGGCCTTACAGAAGAAACGAGATATCCATGTGGCCAAGGCCCGTTGGAGACGAGCTGCCAGGGCTGCCCTCCCCATGAGACTCTCTAGCTGTATCTTCCAGAAGCCAGTGACAAGGATCAGGTCTCATCCTGACAACCAGGTCAGACACAAAAAAGGCGAGGAGCACCTGGAACTCTGTGCCTACCAGAGAATGCAGGCCCTGCCCTCCTGCAGCAGCCAAGGAGAAGGTCCTTCAAGTCCACCGGATTTGGACAGCATCTTAAGTGTTCTTGCTCCAGGCATGGCTGGGGAATCTCTGGACAGAGCTGGTGCTGAGCTCACACACAGCCAGCCTGAGCCCACCCCTGGGCAGCTTCCAGCTGGGGCAGGGGCTCCCCAAGGAGTGGGTTGTCAGCTCCCACCGCCCCTCTCTGGCCAATTGGTGACTCATGCAGATATCCGGAGATAGGCCAGGAAGGTGAAGAAAGCCAGGGAGAGACTGGCCAAGGCCTTGCAGACAGACAGGCTGGCCCGGGAGGCAGACAGAAATGCTGAGGAGTAGATGAAGTGGAGGAGGGGGCGCTGAGAAGCTGTGGGGTGTGGTCTCGGGTGAGGGGAGTCAGCGGTGACAGTCCTGGGTTTTAGGTCCCTATCTTTTAATGCCCATCCTCTTTGCTACCATGAATTGTCATACTTTCTCCTTCCCCGCCTGTTCTTTATTAAAAGCATTTAAAGGCCACAGGTGTAAGGAGTGGATGGTTTTGTGGTGAGAAATTCGGTTTCCTGGGACAGAGAGGGAGACCTTTACACATCATTGTACACCTCAATTTCTGCTTATCAGGATTTTAGTTAGGTTTTCTTTCTTTCTTTCTTTTTTTGAGATGGAGTTTTTCTCTTGTTGCCCTGGAGTGCAATGGCATGATCTTGGTTCTCCACAACCTTTGCCTCCCAGGTTCAAGTGATCCTCCTGCCTCAGCCTCCCGAATAGCTAGGATGACAGGCATGTGCCACCACGCCCAGCTAATTTTGTATTTTTAGTGGAGACATGGTTTCTCCATGTTGGTCAGGCTGGTCTCGAACTCCCAACCTCAGATGATATACCCTCCTCAGACTCCTAAAGTACGGGGATTACAGGTGTGAGCCACTGTGATCAGCTTGATTTTAATTAGTTTTTCTATTAAATTCTAATTTAATTTTAAATAAGTCTACAAAATGAAATTATATTGCAGAAGTTTTTTTGTTTTGTTTTGTTTTTGAGACAGAGTTTCGCTTTTGTTGTGCGATCTCGGCTCACTGCAACCTCCGCCTCCTGGGATCAGGCAATTCTCCTGCCTCAGCCTCCTGAGCAGCTGGGATTACAGGCACGCACCACCATGCCCAGCTAATTTTTTGTATTTTTAGTAGAGACAGGGTTTCACCATGTTGACCAGGATGGTCTCAATCTCTTGACCTCGTGATTCACCCGCCTCGGCCTCCCAAAGTGCTGGGATTACAGGCGTGAGCCACCGCGCCCGGCCTATTGCAGAAGTTTTAAGTGAAATGGTTATGTTACATAATTTAACATTACATTTTTTTTTACACAAAATACCTTGATACAAATTTTTATTTTTTTTACTTAAAAAAATTTTTTTTATAAAACAGTGCTAATGCAACAAATTTTTATTTCAAAACTACATTTTTATTTTTTAGATTCAGGGGTACCTGTATTTGTCCGTTTTATTAATATATTGCTTACTGGTGTGGATTCGGTTCCTAGTGTACTTGTCACCCAAATGGTGAACATAGAACACCAAAGATAATTTGTTGTTGTTTTTACAAAATATAACTTTTTAACCAAGAAGTAATTAAACTATGCTGAAGGATCATTTAGTGTTTTGTAGTCATATATATATATTTACTTTGCCACCCAGGCTGGTCTTGAACTCCTGACCTTGTCAGCCTCCTGCCTTGGCCCCCCAAAGTGCTGGGATTACAGGTGTGAGCCACCGAGCCAGGAGAGCCTGGCTCCCAGCCTTTTTTTTTTTTTGAAACAGTCTCATTCTGTCATCCAGGCTGGAGAGTGCAATGGCGTGATCTTGGCTCACTGCAATCTCTGCCTCCTGGGTTCAAGTGAGTCTCCTGCCTCAGCCTCTCAAACATCTAGGATTACAGGTGCCTGTCACCATGCATAGCTAAGTTTTGTATTTTTAGTAGAGACGGGGTTTTGCCAAGTTGGCCAGGCTGGTCTTGAACTCCTGACCTCAGGTGATCTGCCTGCCTTGGGCTTCCCAGAATGCTGGAATTACAGGCGTGAGCCACAGCACTGGGCCTCCCGCTACTTTCCTTTTTCCTGACTGAGAAAACACAGTGGTTCTTGACTGCTCTGTGACCCGTCCAGCTGTCTATTCTCCACTGTAGATTAGAGGTACTCTGGGCTCTAGAAGGTGCCAGGGAGCATTCCAAGGCATGGACCAAGCTGTATAGGATGTTGCCCTACAGAATTGTGGTGAGAAATTGGGTTTCGTGGGACAAAGAGGGAGACGTTTATTACAACTGTAATCCCGGCACTTTGGGAGACCAAGGCGGGTGAATCATCTGAGGTCGGGAGTTCGAGACCAGCCTGATCAACATGGAGAAACCACGTCTCTACTAAAAATACAAAATTAACTGGGCATGGTGGCGCATGCCTGTAACCCCAGCTACTATGGAGGCTGAGGCAGGAGGATCGCTTGAACACAGGAGGTGGAGTATCAACATGCTGCTGAACACGTGGAAACTAGCTCCTCCCTCAGTCAGTTTCCCTGAATACCTGAACACGTGGAAACTAGCTCCTCCTTCAGTCAGTTTCCCTGAATACTCACACCAACCCCAAAATCCGACCCTCTTGTTAAAGACAGGCCTGGTGTCACATCTCCTTTCTCGCTGTCCATCATGAGGACTCTGGACGTAAGTTCCCCCTAATAAATACTTGGAATGAATTATCCTAGAGGCATCCTTCAGGTGCTTCTATCTTTGAATTCCCAACTGATGCCATCTCAAGATGGTCTGGGATAGCCCCTTGAGGGATTTCCCCTGATGCCACCTTTGGGCATCTCTAGCAGTAGGTTTGGCCACAGGGAAAAGCACTGGATAAGTTAGTATCCAGTCAAACCGGATTCTTTTACATTTTAGATATTAGCTCAATCCCCAAGGTAGGAACTAAATGTAGCTGAAAACTATATAGAATACACTTGGAAGAGCTGGGATGGCTTTGCCAATATTAGATATAATAGATTTTAAGCCAAAAATGGTTACTCAAGAAACCAACAAGGTCATTACAGCTCATGCTTGAACAAGAGTTTGAACTGCATCCATCTATTTATACATGGATTTTTCTTCCATGTCTGCCACCCCTCACACAGCAAGACCAGCTCCTCCCCTTCCTCCTCCTCCACAGTCTACTCAACCTAAAGACGACGAGGATGGAGGCTTTTATGATGATCTGCTTCATCCTTTTTCTTCCTTATAAATGTTTTCTCTTTATTTCCTTTTTCTTTCTTCCTTCTCTTCCTTCCTTTCTCCTTTCTCTCTCCCTTGCTTCCTTCCGTTTCTCTTTCTTTCATTTTTTTGAGACAGAGTTTCACTCTTGTTACCCAGGCTGCTGTGCAATGGCTTGCTCTCAGTTCACTGCAACCTCCACCTTCTGGGGTCAAGCAATTCTCCTGCCTCAGCCTCCCAAGTAGCTGGGTTACAGGCACCTGCCACCATGCTTGGCTAATTTTTGTATCTTTAGTAGAGATGGGATTTCACCATGTTGGCCAGGCTGGTCTCAAACTTCTGACCTAAGGTGATCCTCCCTCCTTGGCCTCCCAAAGTGTTGGGATTACAGTCGTGAGCCACCGCAACTAGCCCTTATGATTTTCTTTTTTCTAGCTTGCTTTATTTTACAAATATAGTATATAACACACATGGCATACAAAATATGTGCTAATCAAGCATATATTTGGGAAAACTTCTGGTCAATAGGCAACTATTAGTTAAGTTTTAGGGAAGTCAGAAGTTTTATGTGGATTTTCTTTTTTTTCTGAGACAAAGTCTTGCTCTATCACCCAGGCTGAATTACAATGGCATGATCTCAGCTCACTGCAACCTCGGCATCCCAGGTTCAAACTATTCTCCTACCTCAGCCTCCTGAGTAGCTGGGATTACAGGCATGTACCACCACGCCTGGCTAATTTTTGTATTTTTAGTAGAGACCATGTTGATCAGGCTGGTCTTGAACTCCTGACCTAGTGATCTGCCCGCCTCAGCCTCCCAAAGTGCTGCGATTACAGGTGTGAGCCACCGCACCCGGCCTCCCATGTTTCTTAAATGATCTACATCATCAAATGTGGTGCTTCAATTATGTGCTATCCGGTTGTTCCTCATTACTTGGACAAGGATGGGTATTATCTCTCAGACTAGATTGCTTAGCTCTGTGGGGGGGTGTGCGCCTCAGCGCATGCTTTTACAAAAACCCACTTCCCCCATTCCCTTCCTGTAGTTAGAACGCTGGGTGCAAACAAGTAATCGCTATGTGTTTGGCTATGAATTATAATATAGGGAATTAGATTCCCAGCTGTTGAGATGAATATTGATGAACGCTAAGTGTGTGATAGAATATATTGTTTCCTGGGAAGAACTATGGCAAGAAAAACCCAGCTGCCCCCCCCACCCCAAGTGGAAAACCACTTCAGGCATTCCAAAGTGGCAGGACAATGTATAAATATCACACACTGGTTACAACAATTCTTTGCGATATCTGCCCCTGCCCCCGTGGCTCCCTCGTGGAGAACACCTTTTAGTTTGTCTGTGATTAGTGGTAAGTGGGTAACAGCTGCCTACTTGGTAAATTTTTGAGTTATGAGAAAATACAGAATCCGTTTGTTAATAATAATCACCTGTTCAGAAGAGAGTAAATACGTGGATCCGAATTTGCTCAGGGTCTTCAGCCTGGAATGCTGTTAGTCCCTGAAGTTCTCAGCTTGGAAGGCTGCTGGCCCCTCGGATAGTCCCACTTTGCCATTCCATCTGGGTGTCTGCCTCTCAGTTCCTTCAGTGTTGCCTGGGTGGGGGTCTCTCCAGCCAAGCTGGTACTTGGTACCCAGCAGCAGAGGATTCATCTTTTTTTTTTTTGAGATGGATTGTGGATCTGTCACCCAGGCTGGAGTGCAGTGGTGTAATCTAGGCTCACTGCAACCTCTGCCTCCTGGGTTCAAGCGATTCTTCTGCCTCAGCCTCCCAAGTAGCCAGGATTACAGGCACCCGCCACCATGCTCGGCTAATTTTGTATTTTTAGTAGAGATAGGGCTTCACCCTCTTGGCCAGGCTGGTCTCAAACTCCTGACTCCAGGTGATCTGCCCGCCTCAGTCTCCCAAAGTGCTGGGATTTCAGGCGTGAGCCACCACACCCAGCTGCACTCATCTTTAAAGAACAATTTAACCAAAAATTAGGATCAAACATAATAAGCACATGTGTTTTGTATATATGTAAAAATGTAAACTCACTAAACAGTGCTAGGCAATGTGCTTTGCACATGAATATATGCTTAGATGTTATTAATATGTGTTTGGATGTATATAATGTACATGTATGAAATTCAGAGTAGAAGTATAGACACCAAATAAATAATGATCCTTGCCTGCTCTGGGAAACATGGAGGAGAGAAACTGGACTGTCTGGGGAGCCAACGAGACTACTTGTTTGTAAACTGTTATTTTTAAAAGACTCAAAGTGAGCACTTTGGGAGATTGAGGCTTGTGGATCCACAAGGTCAGGAGGTGGAGACCAGCCTAGCCAATATGGTGAAACCCAGCCTACTAAAAATACAAAAATTAGCTGGGAGTGGTGGTGCACGCCTGTAATCCCAGTTACTTGGGAGGCTGAGGCAGGAAAATTGCTTGAACCTGAGAGGCAGAGGTTGCAGTGAGCTGAGATTGTGCCACTGCACTCTAGCCTGGGTAACAGAGCAAGCCTGTATCAGAAAAAAAAAAAAAAGACTCAAAGTGAATATAACAAAATGTCAGTAATTGTCCATTCTGGGTGATTGGAATATAGATGTTTGATATTTTATAATTGCCTGATTTAACATGTAAAAAATAGGCCAGGTGTGGTGGCTCATGCCTGTAATCCCAACACTTTGGGAGGTCGAGGTGAGTGGATCACCTGAGGTCAGGAGTTCGAGACCAGACTGGCCAACACGGCAAAACCCCATCTCTACTAAAAATACAAAAATTAGCCAGGCATGGTGGTGGGCTCCTGTAATCGCAGCTATTCGGGAGGCTGAGGAAGGAGAATCACTTGAACCCAGGAGGCGGAGGTTGCAGTGAGCTGAGATCACCCACTGCACTCCAGTCCGGGTGACAGAGCAAGACTCTCTCAATAAATAAATAAAAATAAAATGTAAAAAATAGACTTTTTTTCCCCAGGTAGTGTTTATTGAAGGCATATGTGAACCTATAAATGAAAGACTTGGGGCAGGCTTCCCTCCAAATTCATATAATTATTATTATTATTTGAGACGGAGTTTCGCTCTTGTTGCCCAGGCTGGAGTGCAATGGCGCAATCTCGGCTCACCGCAACCTCCGCCTCCTGGGTTCAGGCAATTCTCCTCCCTCAGCCTCCTGAGTAGCTGGGACTACAGGCACGCGCCACCGTGCCCAGCTAATTTTTTGTATTTTTAGTCGAGACAGGGTTTCACCATATTGACCAGGATGGTCTCAATCTCTTGACCTCGTGATCCACCCACCTCGGCCTCCCAAAGTGCTAGGCTTACAGGCGTGAGCCACCGCGCCCAGCCCAAATTCATATTATTGAAATATTTTGTTTAATCTTTGTTAACGGGAGCAAATAGAATACTCATTTCCCATGCATGAAAACTATATACTTCTTCATACCCAAAATCATGGTTCTGGCATATGTATTAGACGTGACCGTCCATTTTAAGTGACTCTATATTTCGAATCCTGTTTGTATCATTGTTTTTTCCATGATGTATGAAGTGGACGATGTGGTGGCTCAGGTTCAAGATGCAGACTAGCCGGCATCTCCTTGTGTTCCACCCCCTGCAGCTGCCAGATGTGGAGCAAAGAAAAATCCCAGATGGCCAGTTAAATATGAATTTCTCATAAACAGTAAATAATTTTTATTAGCGGTATATATGAAATATTTCATGTCCCATATTTTAGTGTGTGTCCCACTTTGAGACATTTATATTTAGTCATTAAAACACAGAGAATTTTCATTTGTATTATAATTTATTTTTTTCAAGACAGGATGTTGCTCTGTCGCCCAGGCTGGAATGTAGTGGCATGATCACAGCTCTCTGCAGCCTCCCTCTCCTGGGCTCAAGCCATCTTCCCATCTTAGCCTCTGGAGTGGCTGGGACTACAGGCACTCACCACCAGGCCCAGCTAATTTTTGTATTATTATTATTTTTTTTTAGAGATGGGATCTCGCTATGTTGCCCAGGCTGGTCTCAAATTGCTGGGCTCAAGCGATCCTCCCACCTTGGCCTCCCCAAATGCTGGGATTACAGGCATAAGCCCCTGCATTCGGCCCATATAGACTTTTTAAAGAAAGAATCAGCATTTGTCCATGGCATAGCAGGATAAAAAGGATCAAGATTTCATAAATATTATTTAAGTGGTTCCTTCCTTTTCTTTTTCTCCTTTTTGTCTTCCTTCTTTCGTCATTACTGTATTGAGCTCCTGTAAGAATCTGTTCATCTGCCTTAGGAACAGTATCCTTGTTCCTAAAACGGTCACAGGATAGAGAGAAGAAGGGAATGAGCTGGTCAATTTCTACAGCACTTCATGGAAATAGTGACAACTGTGTTGGATCCAGGAGACACAAAAACTTAAAAATCTACCACACTTAGAGGAATTGAAGAAACCATGTAGCGGATCCAGGAAAGAAAATGCTGAAATGATAGGTTGTTAGATGTTTTCAAATATCTGAAGGATGAGTACATCATTCTGTGTCGCTCTCAAAGAACAGAACAAGGTGGTGGGTGCTGTGGCTAATGCCTGTAATCCTAGCACTTTGGGAGGCTAAGTTAGGAGGACTGCTTGAGGCAAGAGTTCAAGACTAGCCTGGGTAACATGGCAAGATCATCTCTACCAAAAAAAAAAAAAATTAGCTAGGTGTGGTGGTACGTGCCTGTAGTCCCAGCTACTGAGGAGGCTGAGCGGGAAGGATCACTTGAGCCCAAGAGTTTAAGGCTGCAGTGAGCTGTAATTGTGCCTCTGCACTCCAGCCTGGGTGACAGAGTGAGACCCTATCTCAAAAACAAACAGCACTAAAGGAAAAGAAAACTGGCGAGGCTGACGGGGGATGGATCACCTGAGGTCAGGAGTTCAGGACTAGCCTGGTCAACATAGCAAAACCCTTTCTCTACTAAAAATACAAAATTAGCTGGGTTTGGTGGTGCATGCCTCTCCAGCTACTCGGGAGGCTGAGGAAGGAGAATCACTTGAACTCGGAGGGTGGAGGTTGCAGTGAGCTAAGGTTGCACCACTGCGCTCCAGCTGGGTGACACAGCGAGACTCTGTCTCAAAAAAAAAAAAAAAAAGCAGACCCTGTGTGCCAAATATATGAAAATCCTTTGTACTATCACCTCAATATTTCTATAAATCTAAACTGGTTCTAAAAAAATACAATTAGGTAAATAAATAGATCTATCTATCCATCTTTTTTTTTTTTTTTTTTTGAGATGGAATTTAGCTTTGCTGCCCAGGCTGGAGTGCAGTGGCACGACTCAGCTCACTTCAACCTCTGTCTCTTGGGTTCAAGCTATTCTCCTGACTCAGCCTCCCAAGTAGCTGGGATTATAGGCATGCACCACCACACACGACTAATTTTTGTATTTTTAGCAGAGATGGGGGTTTCACCATGTTGGCCAGGCTGGTCTGGAACCCCTGACCTCAGGTGGTCTGCCCCCCTCAGCCTCCCAAAGTGCTGGGATTATAGGTGTGAGCTGCTGCGTCTGGCCCTAACTATCTATTATCTGTCTATATCAAACAGGCTGCTTTGGGGATGACTTCCTGTCACTGGAAAGCATTAAGCATAGGTCATTTGACTGTCTGGTGAAGAATTAATTATTATTATTTGTTGGTTTTTGAGTTGGAGTCTTGCTCTGTCTCCCAGGCTGGAGAGAAATGGCACGATCTCAGCTCACTGCAACCCGCACCTCCTGGGTTCAAGTGATTCTCCTGCCTCAACCACCTGAGTAGCTGGGATTACAGGTGCCAAACTAATTTTTGTATTTTTTAGTAGAGACAGGATTTCACTATGTTGGCCAGGCTGGTCTCAAACTTCTGACCTCAGGTGATCCGCCCTCCTCAGCCTCCCAAAGTGCTGGAATTACAGGTGTGAGCCACTGGGCCCTGTCTGTTAACTTTCAAAATATTCCTTTTCCTTTGCAATAGGCTACCCACTGCTGCATCTCCTTTGCTATGTGTCTCTTGTTTAAATTCGTTTAAACTAAGGAGACAAACAGAGGTCACATTATGACCATCAACAATTCAATTATTACATATTGTATGCATGTATCAAAATTCCACCTGTACGTCATAAATTTGCACAATTGTTACGGATTAAAAATCATTATTTTTGGTAGAGACGGGGGTTTCACCATGTTAGCCAGGCTGGTCTCGAACTCCTGACCTCAAGTGGTCTGACTACCTTGGCTTCCCAAAGTGCTGGGATTACAGGCGTGAGCCACCGCGCCTGGCCAGGGAGTTAGATTTCTTACTATCATCAAACTACACTTGCCATTCTTTTACCCCTGTGGTCTCTCATTCATCTCCACTAGAGGGAGGGAGGAGACACAGTATAAACTGCATGGTTCTCTAATCCCATAAATACAACATGAAATAAGTTTGCCTTCTTATAATCTGAATAATTTATGTTGTGCAAGAAAACACAGATCCATTCACTCATGAAAGATTTACTGACCATGTACAACATGCTTTGCATCCCAAAACATTAGCTGAAAAAATATTGAAAAACTGGAAAGTATATTAGAATTTAAAACATTGTTTAAGTGTTTTATGTATCCCCAAATCAAAATTATTAAAATTTTAATTTCCTGTTTGTGTTTAAATTTTTGTAAGATTTTAAAATAACTTTTTAATTATTTTTGGAGTCAGATTCTTACTGTTTCCCAGGCTGGAATGTAGTGGCGCCATCTTGGCTCACTGCAGCCTTGACCTCCTGGGATCAAGCCATTCTCCCACTTCAGCCTTCCGAGTATGTGGGATTACAGGTGCACACCACCATGCCCAGCGCTTTCCTGGTTTTAATGGAAGTAAATTCATCAATAATATCTTCAAAATCAACTTCTGGGGGAAAAAAAGAACCATTAACTAACTATATATGTATTATATATATTGAAATATTTGTATTTCTTTTTTCTGTTTGTCAAAATATGAATATCTTTTCAACTCATTAACCCTTTTAGAACTTGTTTGTGGATGGCTGTCTGGTGATCTCTGGTGTACCTGTGTCATAGCGTATTGAACATGAGCTTGTGTCATTTCCGACTTTTCACTACTGTATACAACACTGCGACAAACATCTTCAAGCTATAACTTAAACACTTACTATAGGAGTGCTTTTAAAATCAGTAGTGCATTATCACTGGAAAGAAGCTTCTATGTCTCTCTTATTGTCTGATTGAAGAAAAACATTTATGACTATACAGAAGCTGCCCAAACATTCCCAAACTGTAAAAACTACATCCTTAGAAATATAGTACTTTGGCCAGGCACAGTGGCTCACACCTATAATTCCAGCACTCTGGGAGTCCAAGTGTGCTGGCTAAATGGATGATCTGACATGCTTTACTCACACTTGTGGTGACTGGCAACCAAAGTGATGAATGATTGGGAGGGAGGATCGTTTGAGCCAGGAGTTCACAACCAGCCCAGGGAACATGACAAAACTCTGTCTCTACCAAAAAAAAAAAAGTAGTCAGGTATGGTGGTGGACACCTATGATCCCAGCTACTTGGGAGGCTGAGGTGGGAGAATTGCTTGAGCCCAGGATGTCAAGGCTGCATGAGCCATGATCATGCCATTTCATTCTAGCCTGGGCAACAGAGCAAGACCGTCTCTATCTCTAAGAGAAAAGATAGTAATTTAAAGTTTGTTTATTTATTTATTGAGACACAGTTTCATTCTGTCGCCAGGCTGGAGTGCAACGGTGCAATGTCAGCTCATAGCAACCTCTACCTCCCAGGTTCAAGCAATTCTCAGGCCTCAGCCTCCCGAGTTGCTGGGATTACAGGCGCCTGCCACCGTGCCCGGCTATTTTTTTGTATTACAAGTAGAGATGGAGTTTCACCATGTTGGCCAGGCTGGTCTCAAACTCCTGACCTCAAGTGATCCACCCACCTCAGCCTCCCAGAGTGTTGGGATTACAGGTGTGAGCCACTGTACCCAGGTAATTTGAAGTTTATTTAATTTTCACTCACAGCAAAGCTTTCCATCATCAGTTTTAAGTCATCCAGTTACCTCCTGACTTAACATTTCTGTTTCGTTGTGCCAAAGTTATTACTGATCTTTTATCTGTAACACTCAGCATGTTGGGTCATAATCAGATGAGTTTCTTGTCTGCTTTATCTCGGTAAGCGTATTACCCAGCAGGAGACTGGGGTCACTGATTGGGTTGATGATGCTTGTTGAACAAATACATCTGGAAAAGAGAGTGTGACAAGTTACTGCACAGCAACAGAACATTATTCCGACATTCTGTCTCCCAAAGTGACCACTCTTGGTTTTATAAATAATGTCATCTTTTTGCAGAATCACCCATATCAAATCCTGTGGTTTAAGTTTCTAGTAACAATAACCGTGCTGATTCTATTACTGATGTTACTGTTTCTAAAATGGCAATATGTGATGTAGGCCAGGTGCCCTAAAAGCAGAGCCTGAGATGGGGATTGTGGGGCCCACGGTGTATTGAGAGAATCAGGGTTTGGGAAGGTGGAGAGCAAGGCCGTGGTCTCAGCTGGAAGCAACAGCAGCCAGAGCCCAGGGAAGAGCTAAAGTGTGGTCCCACCTCAGGGTTGGTCCCACTTTGAGTTAAGGGACCCAGCCTTTCTCATGCCTGCATTAGGCAATAATTGCCTATGTGTTGCCCCCACAATGGAGGGGTGGTGTGTCACCAGCTTCTGGAGAGGAAAATGGGGACTAATGGGGGGTTGGAGTGCAGACCACCACAGAGTGGACTCCTCTCTCCATGACCATTAAATACAGAAAAGAAAGTTGTATGAATCACGTACATACTTGATTAAGGCTCATTATAATGAGACTTTGAACTGCATTAAAAAGATTCTTGTTTCAAATGATGCTTCAAGCTTTGTAGACAATCCAGTAAGCCTTCCTCTTCCTAAAAGAGTTAAGATAGTTTTCCATGACCACTCTACTTTTTGAGTCTGGAATGCAATAGTTTTTATACTTCCAAATATAACTTAAATAAAGTGTTTTTAAATTTGCATAAAGTAAAAAGTTCCTCTTCAAAGTTTCCCTTCCTGTTAAAGAAGAATAATAATAAATGTTAGAAATAATAGCTTCTTTTAAAGACTTTCTTCAAAGCCTTCTTGCTTTTTGCTAGTAACTGTTAAGCCCTATCCTACGTAGCTGTTAGATATAAGGGTATAAGTGCATTCTATGTCCTTGTACTTTAACCAAGATATCTGTGCTGGACGTGCTCACAGGCATGTCCCAGCTTGCAGCCTATATTTCCTTTTTTCTTTTCTTTTTTTTTTTTGAGGTGGAGTTTCGCTCTTGTTACCCAGGCTGGAGTGCAATGGCGCGATCTTGGCTCACTGCAACCTCCGCCTCCTGGGTTCAAGCAATTCTCCTGCCTCAGCCTCCTGAGTAGCTGGGACTACAGACGTGTGCCACCATGCCCAGCTAATTTTTGTATTTTTAGTAGAGATGGGGTTTCACCTTGTTGACCAGGATGGTCTCAATCTCCTGACCTCGTGATCCACCCGCCTCGGCCTCCCAAAGTGCTGGAATTATATGCATGAGCCACCGCGCCCGGTCTTTTTTTTTTTTAAAAGATGGGGTTTCACCAGGATGGCCAGGCTGGTCTTGAACTTCTGACCTCAGGTGATCCACCCACCTTGGCTTCCCAAAGTGCTAGGATTACAGGC
This sequence comes from Callithrix jacchus, assembly GCF_049354715.1. Taxonomy (NCBI): domain Eukaryota; kingdom Metazoa; phylum Chordata; class Mammalia; order Primates; family Cebidae; genus Callithrix; species Callithrix jacchus. The sequence continues at coordinate 6,581,416 of NC_133523.1, read as the reverse complement.
ATGAGCCACTGCACCCGGCCTCCACTTTTCCTTTGTTCCCCATTGTCTTTACCTATTTAGAAAAGTTTTAAGTTGTTAGCCAATCGGGTTTGGTTTAGATTGTGAGGTCTGTCTCCAACCAATGGAGATCAGACACAGCAGTAAAGACCCAATGCATAAGGAATAAATATGCCTGCCTTTCCTTTATTCATTGTACTCTTATGGCAAGATGGCTAATGGGAGCCTCCTTTGTGCAGAAAGTAAAATTGCCTTGCTGAGAAATCTTTTTGTCTGAATGCTAATTTTTCCTTGTGGCACCTGGGAACAAGCATTCTGTCTCTAAAAAAATGTAATATGAGAAGTGTCAAACAGTGACATATTTAATGCTTACCTTGGGAAAGGGCATGTCTTCTGTTTTGAAATTCTATCATAGTGCTTGCCATATTTACCGCCCAAATTTTTATAATCAATATTCAATTGTTGTTGTATCATTGTTTTTGTTGCATTATTTCATTAATAATTCTCAGCTTTGATAATATTATCCATTTTATATAAAATATGGAACCTTCAAGCTTCACCTGCCTACACTACAGAACCAGGCTTCCCAAGACAATTGTCTGAATTCATGTGTTTTGCTTTTTGACCATAAGATCTCAGGTTGTCATTCTTCTTCTTCCCCATCTTTCAGAAAAATTCCTCTGTAACCATGTGTGGGTGTTGCTGAAGTAGTATCTGGTACCTGCTCAAGATGCACATCTTCCATCTTCCTTTACTTTGATGTCCTCATCAAAGTCCCCCAAATGCCTTCCTCTGTTGTCTGCCCCATTAAAAATCACAGGGCAGATGATTCTTCATCCATGGCCAGGTGAAGTCCCAAGAATGCTGCCATTGTCTCCTGGGGCCCAAGGCCACAGAGCTGGAGCACAGCTGCAACACCTTTCCTCCCATCCCTTCTTTTTCTTTTCTTTTTTTTTTTTTTTGAGATGGAGTCTTCTTACTCTGTGGCCCAGGCTGGAATGCAGTGGTATGATCTTGGCTCACTGCAACCTCTGCCTCCCAGGTTCAAGCAATTTTCCTGCCTCCGCCTTTTGAGTAGCTGGGGTTACAGGCATGCACCACCACACCCAGCTAATTTTTGTATTTTTAGTAGAGACGGGGGTTTCGCCATGTTGGTCAGGCTAGTGTCAAACTCCTGACCTCATGATCCACCTGCCTCAGTCTCCCAAAGTGCTGGGACCAACCCTTCTTTTAAGAGTGCCCTGTAACTTAAGCCGGCTGAAGCCACAAATCCTTTCTACTATTCTGTCTTCTCTCTTCCTTGCAGTGAAAACGTCTCAAATCCTGCAAGTATATCAACCATGTATGCAGGTAGGAGTTTCATAAGTGTTGTAAGGGTGTATCCCAATTGATTAACAAAAGTGCCTAAGTACTACCTCTGGCCTAGCCCAGTTACCATGAAACATAGGTGAGCAAACCAAATAGGCTTAGAGAGATTTTTGTACACAATCATTCATTCATCCCATGTATATTTCACAAGCGTCTACTCTCTATGACTTTTGGCTATGATACTAAAGAAGATATACATTGTCCTTCTTTTCAAAAGACTTAGATTCTAATGGGTGGGGTGGGGAGACCGAATAAACAATAATGAATACCTAAGTAGGGTGGATGTCTCCCATTGACTCCTCCAAGCCTAGCCACTTATCTGCCTATAATACCAATATCTTTGGAGAGCAAAAATGGATATATTGGCTGGGCATAGCGGCTCATGCCTGTAATCCCAGCACTTTGGGAGGCTGAGGTGAGAGGATCACCTGAGGTCAGGAGTTCGAGACCAGTCTGACCAACATGGAGAAACCCCATCTCTACTAAAAATACAAAAATTAGCCAGACATGGTGGTGGGCTGCCATTCTGATAGAGCACAGACTCTAAGCTCTAACTGATTCCTATATCCCATTTTTTCCAGGTGGACCACCTGTGCCATGTTTCCAGTCAATTCACATACTGAGTACCACTATTTCAAGGCATGGGAAGTTTGTGGAGAAACAATTCCTTTTAAATGACTGGCAAAGGAGGAACTGTTATTTGTGTTTTGTGCTGCAGTTCCACATGTTGGTCAAAGAATGATATTTTCTTCTTTTCTTGAAATAAGAGTTTTCTCTTCTATGACAGTTGATAGGAAAGTTAGAATAAGCAGAATCAGGACCAAAGTGTGTATTCATTGGTGACGTAGGAAGAAGCAGCTACCCACTGAGATGAGTTAAATCAGAATTCAATGAAAGGACTATTTATTTTGATGGGGGAAGGACTAAGGGAAATCAACAGAGGATGGTGGGGCATCTGGGATTAGCCATGTGGGTGACCTCTTACCACTCACTGGCTTGAAGGCATGAAGGGAGGGAGCATTTATAAGAACTGGAAAAAGCTTTAGAATTCAGCAGAAAAACTCAACCACTGCCCACAGGTGCAATGCCTGCAGGGAAGAGGAAGCTGGAGAAATAAACACTGTCATCTCTTGCTGCTCCAGCTCTCTTTTCTTCTTCCAGGGCTAACACTGGTCAAATCCAGTTTCACAGGAGAGCACACAAATGCCTCGTGATGCAGAACGTACAGGGAAACCTCTCAATGCACAGAGCCAGTTGCAGAAGGATGGAGAGCAGGTGTTTTTCACAATTGCCCAAAGTGCTCTGCCAAATGCTTGTTGAAGTTTGAGAAGTGACTATACCGTATCAACCTGTTCCTAGGCTGAACATTTACTCCGTTGGTTTTTGAAATGGGCTGGTTTCTGTGATGGCGACAGATAATGGTGACGGTGTACCACACTGCTTTACCAAGGCAAGGTGAGATATTCAACGTAGAGACTGGAGAGGAAGGTTGCCAATGGAGTCTCCTATCCGATGGCTTCTGCTTTTGTTGCTTCTTAATTTATTTATTGACTCATGAGTCATGCTGCTGTCTGTGTCCCTATCTGGGACTTACTCAGATTCCCCAAGAGAGACTCAGACTGAATAGATTCGTCAGTCAATGTTCAATATACATAACTGTTCTAAGGTAGACTTATCTTCTTGGCCATCTCATAAGTTGTTGTTTGCCACATGGACCAATCCATGTTTCGATTAGCTGTGGCTGGGAGGTAAAGTTAAATAATACCATGTCTGGTTGAGTGTGGTGTTCTTGCTCTTTTTTTTTTTTTTTTTTTTTTTTTTGGTTTTTAAAAATGTTTATTTTATGTACAAAGAACTATCATGGTTTTTCATGGTAGATGCCTTGGATAATCCTTTGAAGATCATTTAGTCCAACTTAATGAAACCTATATCCTTCGCATACTGACGGAAACACTGGCGGCACATATTGAGACCAAATTTCCGGATCAAACAGTGCCAGTTTGAACAGACTCAACAAGAGCAAGAACCCTGGCTGAATTTTTGCAGGTGGCTCCAGTAGAGCTGCTGGTGACCCATCTTGCTCTCAGAAAGGCAACGAGGTAAAAGGCTGTTCTTGCTCTTTAAAGATGAATCCAGCTGTGCACGGTGGCTCACACCTGTAATCCCAGCACTTTGAAGGCTGAGGGGGGCACATCATGAGGTCAGGAGTTCGAGACCAGCCTGGCCAATAGGGTGAAACTGTCTCTACTAATAATACAAAAATTAGCTGGGTGTGGCGGTGTGTGCCTGTAGTCCCAGCTACTCGGGAGGCTGAGGGAGAAGAATTGCTTGAACCTGGGAGGCAGAGGTTGCAGTGAGCCAGGATCATGGCACTGCACTCCAGCCTGGGCTCTAAAAAAGAAAAACCATGATATCTGACAACATGAGTGCAAATAATTCCTTCCAGCACACCTCGGGAAGTTTATCAGTTGGCCTTGGGTGTATAACAAACCATCCCCTACCCACTGAAATTTTTTTTTTTTTTGCTTAAAAAGTATTTCATTTAGTTCATGATTCTGTGGACATTTCTTCAGATCTGGGCTGGTTTCATTCATGTGTTGTGGTGGGTATGCTGGTTGAATGGATGATCTGACATGCCTTACTCACACATGTGGTGACTGGCAGATTGACAACCAAAGTGATGAATGATTGGCTATCAAGCCTTGGTTTCTTCCACACAGCCTCTTACACTCCAGCAGGCTAGTTTTTTTTTTTTTTTGCATCCTGTTAGCTGTTGTTTCATTGGCCAAAGCCAGTCACATGGCCAAGATTAGGGCCAGCATGGGAGAGACTATGCATAAAGATGGGGAACTCTTACACCCCATGGTGCAATCTATCGCACACAGAATTGGGCTATGAGCACATAGAATTTCAGAGACGTCCTTTTGGTTTAGGCATTTCAATTTCACATTCAGCCAGTTTTCACTTCAGTACAGCTGACAATGGCAAGCTTAACCCCTCTTTCAGTTGTCATTTAAAAGATGTGCAACAAACACTTTGAGTACATGGAGGAGCTGATTACCTGCTCAGCTCTACAGTCATATCTATGTGACTATTTGAATAATTTATTGCATTTACTAGCGAAGACCTGGAACAAACGCAAATGTCCATCAATGACAGACTGGACAAAGAAAATGTGGCACATATACACCATGGAATACTATGCAGCCATAAAAAATGATGAGTTCGTGTCCTTTGTAGGGACATGGATGAACCTGGAAACCATCATTCTCAGCAAACTGACACAAGAATAGAAAAGCAAACACCACATGTTCTCATTCTTAGGTGTTGAAAATTGAGAACACGTGTACACAGAGAGGGGAGCATCACACACTGGGGTCTGTTGGGGCTGGCTAGGGGAGGGAGGGTGGGGAGGAATAACCTTGGGAGAAATGTCAGGTGTAAGTGTCAGAAGGCAGCAAACCAACCTTGCCATGAATGTACCTATGCAACAATCTTGCATGATCTGCACATGTGCCCCACAATCTAAAGTATGATAATAAATAAGTAGGAAACAGAAAAAGGAAGGTGTTAACATTAGGCATAGTAAGACCATGTTTCATACATGTAATAAAATCAAGACTAGGAGAGAATTGCTAGACATGTATTTGGACTTGCCAAATTATGGCATCTTTGCCATATTCACGCTGGGTCTTACCAAGATTCTTCTAATACAAATGAGACAAACATTTCAGAATGCCACACTAACGAAACCAGTTGAAAATCTTACTAGCCAAGTCTATCAGTGTGATTCTGTTAAATGGTACCATCCCAAAGACCGAGAGTATGGACGAATCATTTCCCTAAATTCGTCAACTGGAATAGGAAATTCAGCAATACAAAGATATGCTGACTCCACACTCTTGCCTTCAACTCTGGTAGCGAAAATTAAATTAAAAGGACCTCTTTGACGCTGAACCCGTATCCTTGTGATTGGCTTCACTCTCCATTATCTGGGCTTCCCACTGGACACCATCACCATTTCCCAGTTCATTTTCTGAGGCACTTTGATATGGTCCGCCATGATAATGCACCACTTAAATTATGCCAATGAAAAGAGAAGTAATGGACTCTGCATTCTGCAAACTTCACAAACAACAACGCAACCTCCTTGTCCACCCACAAGACTCCTTGAGAAACTGGAGTTTAAGATAAGGAGCGACGTACTTCCTCTTCTGTCAGCTCTGAGAAGCAACCAGACTCAGTGAGAGGAAAGGACTTTTCATCTTTAGGGTAAGTAATATCTTCCTATAGAAAGTAGGAAATGTTTTTGACTTGTGACCATGAGTCTAAGAAAAACATTCTGGTTCTGGAAACATTTTTGAGGAGACCTCATTACATGTCCTCTTATGTTATTTCTTGAAAGCTGCCATGCAGGCTTCTATCTCACATTCATTTTTCCACTTCTGCTTGGGCAAGGAGTATGTGTGTTGTTATGTGATGGTGTGGAACCTGCTGGGATGCCTTATCACACACCAAAAAGGAGGCGAGGATGGTGTGTAAAGGGGCTTAAGGTGAACTAAAATGATCAAGGTTCAAGAAGAGTCTAAGATGAACATAGCTTACAACCAACGTGTTATAGAAAACCAGGAAAACAAGATCTAAAAAGATGAGTGAGTTTCCTAAGGTTGTAGGGCGAGGTAAAAATTCCTTTTAACAGAATCACACTGACAGACTTGGCTGATAAGATTTTCAACTGGTTTCATTAGTGTGGTATACTGAAATTTTTGTCTCATTTGTATTAGAAGAATCTTGGTAAGATCCTGCATGAATATGGCAAATATGCCCTAATTTGGCAAGGAATTCACAACTATTCATACATCTCACACCCATACTATACACATCAGCACATGGGTTTAAATGCCAGGCTCACAGTCATCACCAGCATCATGGTGGAAGGGTTTCGTGCTTTATTCATGACCAAAGCAAAGAGATTAACAGGTCAACTTTTTCAACCAGCTGGTTACGACCCACTGGAGGCGGCTGGTCCTCCTTAGTGGGTAACATCCACCCAGGCAACACACAGAAACGAAAACAACTGTAATTATACAACATCAGTTGCTACCTGTAGTGAGTTTCTTTGCGTGTGATCCTTGGTTCAATTCTCTGTGTCTGTCCTTCTTTCTCTCTGATGTGAACTTCTTTTCTTACTGTTGGTTATGGCCAAAAATCCCCTCCAAATCAGCATCCCTCGAGGCCTTGGCGGTTGTGAAAAATCTTACCACCCTTTTCATTTCAAAATACTTGCTTTAGTTAAACTTGTTTCCAATGAGGCCTCAGCAAAGAAATGTCCTTATCGGGACAGTGGTCCTTTTCATTGAGAATGTTCCAGTTATATTTTAGAGAAGACTTGTTGAAGGATAGAGCAACACAAACCTAAAAAGAAGACAAACATTGAAAGAGGAGAGGTATACACAAAGTAATCAAGTATAACCACCAATGGGACACAAGACTCCCACTACAGAATTTGATTTCAGTGAAGTAATATTGTCTACCGCAGAGATTGCAAGTGGGTGGTCTCCTCCTGGTTCTGTGCTTAAGGAAGAAATGAGTGTGGATGTCTCTAGATAGTCTTTGGTCTCCAGTTTCCTGCAGTCCTTATTACTTCCCACCAGTGGCCTTACGTATTGATGTTGCATGTCTAGATCCCAGGAGACACTGGAGTTTATGACCTTGGTGAGGTGGTTGTACACGAGCGTTGAACCCAAGCTGATGCTGTCCAAGTCTTAGCTTTGTATTTTCCTAGCAGCATGATCTTGAGCAAATGATATCATTGTTTTGAACCTCAATTTCTTCATCTGAAGACTGAGGAGACAATTATAAGACCTACGTCATTGCTGGGCATGGTGTAATCCTATGCTGTAATCCCAGCACTTTGGGTGGCTGAGGAGGGTGGATCACCTGAGGTCAGGAGTTTGAGACCAGCCCGGCCAACATGGCAAATCCCTGTCTCTATTAAAAATGCGAAAATTAGCCGGGTGTGGTGGCGGATGCCTGTAGTCCCAGCTACTCAGGAAGGTGAAGCAGGAGAATTGCTTGAACTGGGAGGTAGAGGTTGCAGTGAGCTGAGATCACACCACTGCACTCCAGCTTGGGTGACAAAGTGGGACTCTGTCTCAAAAAAAAAAACAAGACCTACATCATAAGATGGTTGTAGCTTTCAATAAGATAATACAAAGTTCTGCCTCTGAGTCTGAATCTCCCAAAGATAAACCAATTTCTAAAGGGCACTGGATTGCAGAAGACTAGGGGACAACATTCGCTCCAAGATCTTAAATGTTACATTGATCACCATGCTCAGCAATGAGCTATTAGATTCCAATTTGTAAACTTGTTAAAGACCTGTCTACATTATTACATGTGCGTGGCTTAAGTGATATTATCAGCATTTTTGTAAATATTTACTATGTTTTTCTATTAGTTAAATTCCAACAATTTTGTACTTTAATAAAATGTTCTAAACATTGCAAAAAAAAAGAAAATAGCCACAAAGTTCTTAAGGCACTTGGCCCATAGTGGAAGTTACAGAATTGATTTTAGAAAGCAGTAATGGGCCGGGTGTGATGGCTCACGCCTATAATCCCAGCACTTTGGAAGGCCGAGGCAGGTAGATCACAAGGTCAGGAGTTTGAGACCAACTCCTGGCCAACATGGTGAAACCCTGTCTCTACTAAAAATACAAAAGTTAGCCAGGCATGGTGGCAGGCGCCTATAATCCCAGCTACTGCAGAGGCTGAGGTAGGAGAATCTCTTGAACCTGGGAGGTGGAAGTTGCAGTGAGCAAAGATTGCGCCATTGCACGCCAGCCTAGGTGACAGGGCAAGACTCGGACTCAAAAAAAAAAGAAAAGAAAAGTGAAAAACAGTAATGGAAGGGATGAGAGCAGCACCTGCAGCAAAATTCAATTTGCAAGTAGGATTCCAATGCACAATGTGCAGCTAGCCTGCTTAGGAATAAGGGGTTCCATGGGATGGGTCTTCTTAGCCCACTACTGTGTTCCTGTGGGGACTTCACAGGACTCTTAGGAATTCTCATTACCACTGGATAAAAGGTCAGTCCTTAGCATGCAAAGTTGTGATTACAACTGGGGTCAGGGAAGGAGATCTCAGAGATCTCCATGACCTCTGTCATCACCATCATCATCATCACATTACTGTTGCTTCCACCATCCTTGCCACCATCAGTACAACCATTCTGTCCCACTTCACTATTACCATCACTGCCATCACCATCACTATCACCATCATCACCATCACTATCAGCACCACCATCGCTATCATCTCTACCATCACCACCATCACCATTATTACCACCCCCATCACCAACATCACCATTATTACCACCACCACCATCCCCATCCCCATCACCCTTATCACCACCATCACCACCATTACCACCACCACCATCACCATCACCCCCATCACCATTATTACCACCACCACCATCACCACCACCCCCATCACCACCATCACCATTATTACCACCACCACCATCACCATCACCACCACCCCCATCACCACCATCACCATTATTACCACCACCACCATCCCCATCATGCCTATCACCATCACCACCATCACATTACCACCAACACCATCACCACCACCCATTACCACCATCACCATCAACACCATCACCGCCAACACCACTTTTACCATCACTATCACCATTCCTATCATGTCCACCATCATAACTGCTGTCAGTACCATCAGTACCATGGCTGCCTTCATCACTACCTCCACCATCATTATGACATCCACTGCCATCCCCACCATTACCATCATGACCATTGCTATCACATCCACTATGATCACCACTACCATCATCATCATCGCTCCTTCTTCTCTTCACAGGGAGCCTTATTCATTACCTACCATGTACTACTGGGCAAGTAAGAAGGGTCATCTCACTAAATCAACATGAAACTGTAAAATATGTGCTCTTTCCTAGCTACATTTTGCAGATAAGAAAACTGAGGCTTGGAGGTAGAGTCACAGCCTCAGGGCCACTTAACTAGTAGTTGTAGATTTGGGATTCAAACCCAGGTTTACCTGTGCACCAAATTGTAAAGCCATCTAACTGTGTATGGCCAGAACGTAACTGTGCATGAAGCACTGAGAGAACTGCCTCAACAGATTCCAAACTCAGAGATCAAAGCAGCATGAATACATCAAAGCAGGAGTACAGACCTTCTAAGAACAATTTTCAAAGTAATTTTGTGGCTCTGCATGGTGGCTCATGCCTGTAATCCCAGCGCTGTGGGAGAATGAGGCTGGCAGATCACCTGAGGTCAGGAGTTCAAGACCAGTCTTGCCAATATGGTGAAACCCGTCTCTACTGAAAATACAAAAATTAGTTGGGTGTGGTGGTGGATGCCTGTAATCCCAGCTACTCAGCAGACTAAGGTAGGAGAATCGCTTGAACCTTGGAGGCAGGTTGTGGTGAGCCAAGATGGAGCCACTGCACTCCAGCCTGGGAGACAGAGTGAGAATCTGCCTCAAAAAAAAAAAAAAAAAGGTAATTTTGTTTCCTCTTTTCTTAAAACACTTCATTATATTATTATTTTTATTGCTAAAGCAATGGGCACAATTTAGAATTATAGCTGAATAAAGAGAAATTTAAAATCACTCATACTGTCATTCTTCTATTAACATTTAAGATTTTCTCACATATGATCTTATGTACTTTCTTTATAACTTACATTTTGTATTGATACACAGTAATGGTACATATTTATGAGGTATGTATATTTTGATACATGCATACAATGTGTAATGATAGAATCATATCACCTGCTTTTGCTCCTAATGCTACATCATCATCACGTTCTACTTTTTTCTTTTTTGAGATGGAGTCACCCAGGCCGGAGTGCAGTGGCTCAAACTCAGCTCACTGCAACCTCCGCCTCCCAGGTTCAAGTTATTTTCCTGTCTCAGCCTCCCAAGTAGCTGGGATTACAGTCACCCGCCACCACACCCGGCTAATTTTTGTATTTTTAGTAGAGACGGGGTTTCACCATGTTGGTCAGGCTGGTCTCGAACTCCCAACCACAAGTGATCCACCCACTTTGGCCTCCCAAAGTGCTGAGATTAGCGGTATGAGCCACTCCGCCGGGCCCTATGTTGTTTTAATAGCCTCCTACAACATTATTTTTGCATATGATATCAGGTTCTTTGCATTGCACATAATTGTTTTCCTACCTGCTTACATTTTGTGTAAGTTTCTGCAAACTGTTAATTCATCTTCTCCATCAGCGCCTCCATCAACATTGGCAGCACCTTTGAAAGGCTTAACAGATCGGCAGAGTACATTATCTTTGCTAATGTGCGCTGGAGGTTTTATCTTAAACCCCAGTTGGCCACGGACATTACCTTAGGAGAGTGCTTTCTGCATTTTAAATTGACATCCTTAGGCAAACACTACAATCAATGCTCCTTAAAGTCTTCTTTAAAAGTCTCATTGATAGTGATGTCTAGTGCTTTCACTACTTTCTCTGTTAGAAAGGATTCATGTTTTGAATAGAAAAGATGTTCACTTGTCTCAAAATTCAAAACATAGAAGAGAATAAACTGAAAAGTCTCCTTGCCTCAGCTTCTCAGACACTTGCTTTTTCTTTTTTCTTTTATTTTTGGCTGGGTGCAGTGGCTCACGCCTGCAATCCAGCATTTTGGGAGGCTGAGGCAGGCCATCCTGGCCAACATGGAAAAACCCTGTCTCTACTAAAAGTACCAAAAATTAGCCAGCCTTGGTGGCGGGCGCCTGTAATCCCAGCTACTCAGCAGGCTGAAGCAGGAAAATTGCTTGAACCCGGGAGGTGCAGGTTGCACTGAGCTGAGATCGTGCGTGCCATTGTATTCCAGCCTGGGCAACAAGAGTGAAACTCTGTCTAAAAATGAATGAATAAATACATTTTATTTTAAGTTCCAGGATATACGGCGCAGGTTTGTTACATGGGTAAACATGTGCCATCGTGGTTTGCTGCCATGGCTTCACATGCCTTTTTTTTTCTGAGATGGGAGTGTCGCTCTGCCACCCAGGCTGGAGTGCAGTGGTGCAATCTCTGCTCACTGCAAACTCTGACTCCCAGGTTCAAGTGATTCTCCTGCCTCAGCCTCCTCAGTATCTGGGATTACAGGTGTCCACCACCACACCCAGCTAATTTTTGCATTTTTATATTTTTAGTAGAGACGAGGTTTCACCATGTTGGCTAGGATGGTCTCAATCTCTTGACCTGGTGATCCACCTGCCTCGGTTTCCTAAAGTGCTGGGATTACAGGCGTGAGCCACAGACATACACACATGCATTATAGATAATTGCATACAGAATGCTAACATTTTCCTAAAACATAGGAGATAGTAGCCTTATACATAAATATATTATAAATATATGTATACATATTTATTTTATTTTTATCTTTTAATTTTTTGAGATGGAATCTTGCTCTGTCACCCAGGCTGGAGTGCAGTGGTGCGGTCTCAGCTCACTGCAACCTCTACCTTCAAGGTTCAAGTGATTTTCCCGCCTAAGCCTCCCAAGAAGCTGGGATTACAGGCATCTGCCACCATGCCCAACTAATTTTTGTATTTTTAGTAGAGATGGGGTTTCACCATGTTGGCCAGGCTGGTCTTGAACTCCTGATCTCAGGTGATCCACTTGCCTCATTCTCCCAAAGTGGGATTACAGGCATGAGCCACCGCGCCCGGCCTAAATTGTATATTTCAAAATGGCGAAAAGAGTAGATTTTGAAAGTTCCCGGACCAAGAAACGATAGGTATGTGAGGTGATGCATATATATGCTAATTGTCTTGATTTAATCATTCCACAATGTCAATGTGTCAAAACATCACATTATAGCCCATAAACATATATAATTATTATGAATTAAAAATAAACAAATCAATGACAGCAATGTAAACAAAAAGAAATAGAAAGTGAGTAGTTTGTCCTGTGGCATTTTCCGCAGTCTTGATCTTGCTGATTGCAATAGATCGGGATTGTAAATTCCAGCAGGACATTTCATCAGATGCATCGATTATTTTAGCATCTGTTGGGTGGTAAACCTGTTCATTATAACCAAATATGCTATGATCATCCTTGCGGGGTCTTTTCCTTAAGAGAGTTAGTTACCCAGAAGCAGAATTATTGGGTCAAGTGAGAGGCAGAGATGGTAGGGTTTTCTTTTGTTTGTGTGTTTTGAGATGGAATCTTGCTCTGCCGCCCAGGCTGGAGTGCAGTGGCACGATCTCGGCTCACTGCTACCTCTACCTCCTGGTTTCAAACAATTCTCCTGCCTCAGTCTCCCACTTTGATAAGCATTGGCCACGTGGCTTCTGAACTTGTGACCCTCAGGAATTAGATTTCATGGAGCTTATTCATTCCAGGCACTCTGACCGAATCCTGCTTGAGAGAGCTTGTTCCCAGCATCTCAGCGCCATGGGGAGCAGGTTCCTTGTGCTCCTGCTCTCAGGTAAGTGGAACAGAGAACTCCCCTCCCTTCTCCTCCTGCCCCTGGTGTCCTAGCTTGGTTTGTTCCCTCCAATTTGGCATTTTCTGTCCTATTAGGCAGCCATAAAAAAGGATGAGTTCAGGTTCTTTGTAGGGACCATAATTCTCAGCAAACTGACACAGGAACAGAAAACCAAATACTGCATGTTCTTGCTCATAGGCAGGTGTTGAATAATGAGAACACATGGACACAGGGAGGAGAGCATCACACACTGGGGTCTGTTGGGGGAGGCTAAGGGAGGGGCAGCAGGGGTGGGGAGGTTAGGGAGGCATAACATGGGGAGAAATGCCAGATAAAGGTGACAGGGAATGGAGGCAGCAAACCACATTGCCATGAATGTACCTATGCAACAATCCTGCCTGATCTGCACATGTACCCCAGAACCTAAAGTACAATTAAAAAAATAAAAGAAACTCTCATCTTGAGTCAGTTAGACTGGGCTGCCCGAAAGCAGAACTGAAACAAAGATTGACGCGTGTAAGTAGTTTATTTGGGAGGGGAATCCCAGGAAAGAAGGGTGTGGGGAGGTCACATAAGGAAGAATGAAGAAATGCTGAAGGGTGTGTTGGTGAGGGCATTACCACTGCAGTTAGCCCGAGTGCAGTCCTGCTAGGGACCTCCAAGAGACAGCGTAATTCCCACACATTTCTGGCCTACTTCCCAACTGGGTGCAGAAAAATGCACTCTTGCCGAGAGAAACAGAAAGTCATCTGTGGCCGGGCGTGGTAGGTCACACCTGTAATCCTAGCACTTTAGGAGGCTGAGGCGGTGGATCACTTAAGGTCAGGAGTTCAAAACCAGCCAACATGGTAAAACCCCATCTCTACTAAAACTACAAAAAAAAAAAAGTAGCCAGAGATGGTGTGGCAGGCACCTGTAAGCCCATCTACTCGGGAGGCTGCGGCAGAACTGCTTGAACCCGGAAGGCAGAGCTTGCGGTGAGCCGAGTTCGCGCCACTGCACTCCAGCCGTGGGCGACAGTGCGAGACTCTTGGATGGTGTGTGTTTTGAGGTCTGGAGTGATACTAAAATAAACTGTTGAATATAGAAAGGAGATTGCAAACTTGGTCTTTTGGCGCTAGGACATGGGAAAATGTTGAATTCACTGCTGGGTTTTCTGAAATTGGGAAACACAGCTGCAATCAGATGCACTTCTCTCATACTTCATAAGGATATGACATCCAATCCTGTGACTCTTTTATTTATAGCCTGCCTAGAAGATTCTATGAAGCTTGTACATAAGACTGGGCAAAGAGTTAGGGTTGGTCACCCCACACTCACCTAGCCTTCAGCCAAGCAGAGTCCAGGGGACTCCCATCTGAATGATCCCCTCCTGTCTCTTTTCCAGGTCTCATTGTCTTGCTGGCTCTGCCAAGATCAGAAGCCAAGAGTTATAGAGGTGAGTCTACTCATAGCCAAAGACCAGGGGAAAGAAAATTGGGATCTGGAAGCTTCCTTCAGGGAAGGGAAGCAGCCCTTTTCAAGAGACAGAGCACAGAGTCTCTGGCACTTTCTTCTGGCTCCTGGGAGCTCCCAAGAGCTGCTTCTAGAGAAGTGGCTGGCTCAGGGTCACATGGCTAGTGGATACCAGACTTTCCTCTTTCTTTCCCAAAACCTGTGTCTTCTTGAGTCATTCCAGGAAATACTTTGTTGTCACCATAAGTCATTGGCTGGGTTCCCCCAGAAGTAAACACCGAGAGCAACTCATTGGTCTGGGAAGTAATCCTGGGAGGCACTGGCTGGGAGTGGGCTGTGGCAGAGGAAGTGGAGGAGCTCATACAGGGTCTTTATCAAGCAAGTTATAGGTGGGCAGCTGGCGTTTAATCCCTGGGGGGAGCTGTTGGTCATGGCATGGAGCAGCCACCTGAGTTAAACCCCTCAATGGGTAAGGAAGCTACTGATCACGATTATGTTCTAAATTATGGTGAAAGGTACACAGTATAAAATTTAGCTTCTTAACCATTGGCAAGGGTGCAGGTCAATGCCACTAAACACTCACACTGTTGTGGAACCATCACCACCACCCACCCACAGAGATCTTTCTAGGTACAGAACTGAAACTCTGTCTCTATTACACACTAACCCCCATGCCTCCTCCCCAAGTCCCTGTAACCCACCATTCTACCTTCTGTCTCTATGAATCTAACGACTCTGGGCATCTCATAGGAGTGGAGTCATGCATGATTTGCAGTCGTGTCCTGGCTTATTTCACTGGGCTTGATGTCCTCAAGGTTCATTTATGGGGTAGCGTGTGTCAGAATTTCCTTCCTTTTATTTTTTTGTTTGAAACTGAGTTTCACTCTTGTTGCCCAGGCTGGAGTGCAATTGTGCAGTCTCACTCACTGCAACCTTCACCTCCCAGGTTCAAGTGATTTTCCTGCCTCAGCCTCCCAAGTCACTGGGATTACAGGCATGCACCACTATGCTGACTAATTTTTTTCTTTTTGGCATTAAAAAGATGGGATTTCACGATGCTGGCCAGGCTAGCCTCGAACTCTTGACCTCAGGTGATTGGCCCACCATGGCCTCCCAAAGTGCTGGGATTACAGGCATGAGCCACCGTGTCTGGCCAAAATTTCCTTCTTTCTAAAGACTGAGTAATCTACTATTGTGTGCATGGACCACATTTTGTTCATTTATTCATCTATTCATTCATAGGCACCTGGGTTACATACGTTTGGCTATGATGAATAATGCTGACATGAACATGAGTGGGCAAGTATCTCTTCTATGCCCTGCTTTTGACTCCTTTGAGTACTTCCCACAAGTGTGCTTGCTGGTTCAGATGGTAAAATCATATAATTCCAACCTTTAATATTTTGAGGAACTGCCATACTGTCCCCCATAGAGACTGCATCATTTTGCATTTCTACCAGCAGTGCACAAGGGTTCCATTTTCTCTACATTCTCACCAACACTTGTTTATTTTGTTCTTTTTTTTAATAATGAAATTGGGGTTTTAAAAATATGTACTATCTTCTGTCAATCACGGATAAAAGGAGGTACTTATGAGAAGAGGTATTGCTAAACTGCCATGTGGTGAACCAGAGAATTCTGGGAGGCTGGGCGCTGTGGCTCATGCCTGTAATCCCAGCACTTGGGGAGGCTGAGGTGGGTGATCATGAGGTCAGGAGTTCAAGACCAGCCTGGCCAAGATGGTGAAGCCCCGACTCTACTGAAACTACAAAAATTAGCTGGGTGCAGTGGCAGGTGCCTTAATCCCAGCTACTCAGGAGGCTGAGGCAGGAGAATCGCTTGAATCCTGATGGCTCAAACCCAGGTGCTGGGATTACAGGCATGAGCCACCATGCCTGGCCTCCCAGAATTTTCTTAGTTCACCACATGACCGGTTAGCAACGCCTCTCCTCTCATAGTAGCTTCTTTTATCAATTCCAGTGAGTTGAGATTGTGCCACTGCACTCCAGCCTGGATGACAGAGACTCCATCTCAAAAAAATAAATAAATAAATAAATAAAAGGCCGGGTGCAGTGGCTCACGTTTGTAATCCCAGCACTTTTGGAGGCGGAGGCAGGCAGATCACGAGGTCAAGAAATCGAGACCATCCTGGCCAACATGGTGAAACCCCCTCTCTACTAAAAATTAAAAAATTAGCTGGGAGTGGTGGCTCGTGCCTGTAGTCCCAGCTACTCAGGAGGCTGAGGAAGGAGAATTGCTTGAACCTGGGAGGCGGAGGTTGCAGTGAGCTGAGATCGCACCACTGCACTCCAGCCTGGTGACAGAGCAAGACTCTGTCTCAAAAAAAAAAAAAGAGAATTCTGGTAGCCAGAGTGAGCCATCAAGGAAAGAAACATAGGTGCTGGCATTTGGAGGTTCACCTATCTGGCAAAGGTGGTGTTGGTGGCAGAAGTGGGACCTTGTTAGGCACTGGGTGCCACCGTGTTCAGCAGTGGGCTGCCAACAGAGCTCTTCCCAAGAGGATGTTCTTCTGACCACAGCATCAGTACATGGTAGATGCATGATGAATATTTCTTAGATGAATGAATGGATTTTGTTTCTCTGCAGCTCCCTGTCCTTCATGCCCTGAACATGCCTACTGCCACAACAGCACCCACTGCA
This sequence comes from Callithrix jacchus, assembly GCF_049354715.1. NCBI lineage: Eukaryota > Metazoa > Chordata > Mammalia > Primates > Cebidae > Callithrix > Callithrix jacchus. The sequence continues at coordinate 6,564,428 of NC_133523.1, read as the reverse complement.
CTTGTGAACATGGCCTTCAGTCCAGGTCTGGCAGGATGTACTTTCATGAGGACAATGAGAAATGTGAAGGTAAAATTATTTATGGGGTTTTCATTGAATCTCTCATTAGTTATAACTATTCTGGTCCATGTGTCCTCTGCTTCAAACATATAAACCCATAGCCCAAAGAAAACTCATATCTCTTTAGCAGACTATGTGACAAAGTACAGTCATTGGCCAGGGATACTTGTCCCTGAGTTCTTCAGATGGAGCACACAAGTGTAATTCCTTGGTCAAGAGCACCTTCTGTCTGTGGGTCCCTTGGTTGAACCTCAGTTCTGGTCCGTCAGCAGGGAAGGCTGATGTTGTTGGGAGAGGCAAGACACATAAACATTGCATAAGCCAGCTTTTTTTTTTTTTTTTGAGTCAGAGACTTGCTCTGTCACCCAGGCTGGAGTGCAATGGCATGACCTTGGCTCACTGCAACTTCTGCCTCCAGGGTTCCAGCGATTCTCCTGTCTCAGCCTCTCAAGTAGCTGGGATGACAGGTGTGCACCACCACACCCAGCAAATTTTTGCATTTTTAGTAAAGGTGGGATTTCACCATGTTGGCCAGGCTGGTCTCGAACTGCAGACCTCAGGTGATCCACCCACCTTGGCCTCCCAAAGTGCTGGGATTACAGGCGTGCCCAGCCAAGCCAGGATTTTAGTAATGTGGTTCTTCGTCATTTCTCTCAAGCTTTTCTAAGACTGTATTATATATTCCCCTGCTAAGCACTAGTTGTGTTAAATTGATTTACCAAATGGTGTGACTCACCATTAAAAACAACAATATTCCATCCTTATCCTAGTGATCTGACATGTCACCTTCACCACGTTCTAAAGCTCCACAGGCACTTGGTCTACGTCTGCACTTCTGCTCTATTCCATTAGTCTATTTTTATTTATGCATGCATCGGTACAGCTCTGCTTAGTTGCAGCTTTATATTTTTTTTCATTAAAATTTTTTTATTATACTTTAAGTTCTGGGGTACATGTGCAGAATATGCAGCTTTGTTACATAGGTATACACATGCCATGGTGGTTTGCTTCCTCCATTCCCCCATTATCTACATTAGGTATTTCTCCTAATGCTATCCCTTCCCTATCCCCCACCCCCTGCTATCCCTCCCCTAGCCCCTTTGTGATGTCCCCTTCCCTGTGTCCATGTGTTCTCATTGTTCAACACCCACTTATGAGTGAGAACATACAGTGTTTGGTTTTCTGTTTTCGTGTCAGTTTGCTGAGAATGATGGCTTCCAGCTTCTTCCATGTCCTTGCAAAGGACATGAACTCATCCTTTTTTAAGGCTGCACGGTATTCCATGGTGTATATATGCCACATTTTCTTTATCCAGTCTATCACTGATTTTCTTAGTTCACCACATGGCCGGTAAGCAACGCCTCTCCTCTCATAAGTAGCTTCTTTTATCAATTCCAGTGAGCTGAGATTGTGCCACTGCATTCCAGCCTGGGCGACAGAGACTCCATCTCATAAATAAATAAATAAATAAATAGGCCGGGTGCAGTGGCTCACGCCTGTAATCCCAGCACTTTCGGAGGCAGAGGCGGGCAGATCATGAGGTCAAGAGATGGATACCATCCTGGCCAACATAGTGAAACCCCCTCTCTACTAAAAATAAAAAAATTGGGGACATTTGAGTTGGTTCCAAGTCTTTGCTATTATGAACAGTACCACAATAAACATATGTGTGCATGTGACTTTATAACTAAATGTTTTATACTCCTTTGGATATATACCCAGTAATAGGATTGCTTTTGTTTTAATATATGGTCCCACCTTGTAGTTTTTTTTTCTGGCTGTACCTGCACGATAGTAGCAACTTATCTCACCCCATAAAATACCTGTAGATGTTTTTAAAATTGGGGATGCATTGAATTTATAAATTAACTTAGGGAGAACACTGATGAACAGTGTTGGGTGATAGAGACTTCATGGGTATGAGAAATGATATAATTCTATAAAAACGAAAGCAACACTTTGTCTTGATTCACAGATATTAATGAATGCAACACCGGACTGGCAAAGTGCAAGTATCATGCATATTGTAAAAATAAAATTGGAAGTTACATCTGTAGCTGTTGGTCAAGTATTTTGATCAACTGGGCGGCTGGCATTTTAATTAATGATAATCCAGACTGTTACGGTAAGAACCTCCAAATACTATTTCCAGTATGAAAAATGATGGGGACTGGGGGGAGACTCAGAGATTTTCTAATTTCAGGCCAGGGTAAGAGAGCAAAACTCCATCCTAACCCTCATCCCTCATTCCTTTCTTTTCCTTGATATTTTCCAAGATGATGTCATCCAAGCCTTGGCAATAACCATCTCTGTATAGACGCTTCCAAATGTTTGTGTATAATACAGGTCTCTTTCCTGAGCTTCCAAAAGGACACCTCTAAATTACCTCTGAATTTCTCTATGTATTCATATCTCACTCGCATTAAATTCAATTTTTGTCTATCTACCTATCTACTAAATCCGATGAATTTACACTAATAGCTCTCATTCCAGCTCAACACCAAGGCTTGTCTGAACCCTCCTTCTGTTCTTATTTGTAACTTCCTTCTCTAAAAATGAGAAACTTGTCTCTCACTATTGCTAATTTGTTTAATTCCAGTATTATTTCATGTTTTGAGTAAAAGAGATTGGATTTAAGTGCTAAATCTTCCACTTACCCTCTGGCTTTCAGTTAATGACATAATTTCTATATACTTCCTCTTTAAATGGGAATGGTAATATTAATAGTATCTATTACCAGGTGTGGTGGCTCATGCCTGTAATCCCAGCACTTTGGGAGGCTGAGGCAGGTGGATCACAAGGTCAGGAGTTTGAGACCATCCTGGCCAGCAGGATGAAACACTATCTCTACTAAAAATACAAAAAAAAATTAGCCAGGCATGGTAGCATGCATCTGTAGTCCCAGCTACTTAGGAGGCTGAGGCAGGAGAATTGCTTGAACCAAGGAGGCAGAGATTGCAGTGAGCTGAGATCACCCCATTGCACTCCCACCTAGCAATGAGAGAGACTCTGTCTAAAAAAAAAGTATCTACTTTTGCTGCATAACAAGTTACCCCCACATTTAGTGGCCTAAAACAACACATATGTATTGTTCCATAGTTTCCTGGGGTCAAGGAACTAAGTATGGCTTAGCTGGGTCTTTTTCTTCTGGGTCTATCACAGTTGCAGTTGAGTTTATCCAGGATGTGGTTTCATCTGGAGGCTCAACTGGGGCAGATCCTGCTTCCAAGCTACTCACAAAGTTTCTGGGAGAATTCAGTTCCTTCAGAGCTATTAGACTGAAGCCCTCAGTTCATTTCTGGTGGTTGGTGGGAGGCAGCCTTCAGTTCCTAGATCTGCGGGTCTCTACAGGTTGCTTTGTTATAGCAAACACATTAGCATAGCCAGAAAGAGAGCAAAAATAAGACAGGGGTCACAGTCTTTTTTTGTTCCACTCTCACAAATGACATCCTATCACTGTATTCTGTTCATTAGAAATGAGTCAGTGGGTCCAGGCCACAGTCAAGGGAAGATTACCCAAGGATGTGAATACCAAGAGGGAGGGATTATTGGCAGCCATTTCTGAATCCTGCTTACTGGGCTGAATAGTGTTCTCCCCAAATTCATGTCCACCTGGAATCTGTGAATGTCATCTTATCTGGAAATAGGGTATGTGTAGATGTAATAAGTCAAGACGCAGTCATACTCGATCAGAGTGGACCCTGATTCCTCTGTGGTAGTGTACTTATAAGATGAAGGATATCTGGACACTGAGATACAAACTGAGGGAAGATGGCCATGTGAAGACGGAGGTGAGGATTGGAGTTATGTTCCCAAGGGGCAAGGAGTGCCAGAGATTGATGGCAACCACCAGAAGCTGGAAGAGGCAGGGCAGGGTACTTCCCTGGAGCCTTCCTAGGGAGCATGATCTTGCCGGCACCTTGATTGGGACTTCTGGTCTCCAGCACTATAAGACAATACATTTCTGTTGCTTTAAGCCACCCAATTTGTGTCACTATATTATGGCAACCCTTGCAAATTAATATACATTACCTATTCATTATTTTATTATTATTATTATTATTATTGAGATGGGGTCTCACTCTGTTTCCCAGGCTGGAGTGCAGTGGTGCAATCTTGGCTCACTGTAATCTCTGCCTCCCAGGCTCAAGCGATCCTCCCACCTCAGCCTCCTGAGTAGCTGGAATTATAGGTACCCGCCACCGTGCCTGGCTAATTTTTGTATTTTTAGTACATATGGGGTTTCACCATGTTGGCCTGCCTGGTCTCGAACTCCTGACGTCAGATGGTCCACCTGCCTCTGCCTCCCAAAGTGCTGAGATTACAGGCAGGAGCCACCACGCCTGGCCTGGTGTCTTTTCCTAGCTCATATCCATACATTTCAGCATTGTGCCTGGTTTTAAGTGGTGTTCAATAGTGTTCACTAAAGTAACAGGTTGGTACAAATATAATGGTGGTTTTTGCCATTACTTTCAATGGCAAAGATTGCCATTACGTTTGCACCAACTCAGTATTAAACTGGAAGCCCCATTCCAATTCTCTTTGATAATTCTACTGTGCAATACTTTATAGGCCTCTTAGAGGGGAATTAGGATGGGCTGCGGAAGTATCAGGGGAAGACTCAATTTGAGGGTGACTGGAAAAAGGGATGTAAGCAGGTGTGTTTCCTCCCATATCCCTTTCAATGACACCTTTCTTTCACAGAGAACAACAACAGTCAAGGAACACAGTCAAATGTGGATATTTGGGTGAGTGGGGAGAAGCCTGGATTTCAGAAACAGCTGGTATGTATAACTATGTCATTCTCCGTGGCTTCCTGTGATTTTCAGGGTAGGGTAGTTCTATCCAGAGTTAATTCTGTCCTCTGTCCCACAGAGGACATGTCAATGTGTGGGGACACTCTTGATTGTCATGCCTTGAGGGTGATACAAGTGACTGGCATCTGATAGAGACCAGGGATACATCTCAACATCCTACATTGCCCAGTGCAGCCTCCCACAATCAAGAAGCACCCGGTGCCACATGTCCATAGAGATAAAGAAATACAGGCTGGGTGCAGAAATGGCTCACAGCTGTAATCCCAGCACTTTGGGAGGCAAAGGTGGGAGGATCACAGGTCAAGAGTTTGAGACCAGCCAGACCAACATGGTCTACTAAAAATACAAAAAAATTAGCCAGGCATGGTGGTGCACACCTATAATCCCAGCTATTTGGGAGGCTGAGGTACGGGAATTGCTTGAACCAGGGAGGCGGAGACTACAGTGAGCCAAGATCACACCACTGCACTCCAGCCTAAGTGACAGAGTGAGACTCTGTCCAAAAAAAAAAAAAAAAAAGGAGATAGAGAAATACAGCAGTAGGGGGAAAGTGCCTCAGCTGTCATTCAAAAATCTACATCAAGCACCTAGATTCTCAATGCCACACACACCTTGTGGCAACTTAACAAATATGGCTGCTGCCTTCTGGGCTTCCTGCTCCAACATGTGTGCATATTCCTGATTTCTGACAATTCAGTGTAATTAGTTTTTTTTTTTTTTTTTTTTGAAGGAAAATCTGAGAAGAAATGCAAGCAGAAAGGAATTTGCAAGAAAAGCTACTCAACTAATTCAGAATATAGAGCTGAGCATCTGGAATGCGACTTTTGCTTCTCCAAAGAGGGATCAAATTTCTGAATTTGATCTAGGTAAGAGAGGCTGAGTAGAGTCTTTATGACCTCCATTGAGACCATAAAGAGGTCTGGGTCTTGACATTGTTACGGTTTATGAATGATGAAATCTGTGGACTCCCAGAATCACAGACCCTATATGCCAACATTCTACATAAGAAGAACTCTTGTCAAAAATTCAGGGGACAAGAGAATAAACCAGCTCTCTTCTTCTTTTCAACTTCCCTTGGTATGATGAAAAGTATTTAAGAGCATTTGCCTTGCCACCACAGCTAGAGGATAGAAAAACTCTCAGTTGGCTGGGCGTGGTGGCTCATGCCTGTAATCCTAGGACTTTGGGAGAGTCTGAGGCAGGTGGATCACCTTACGTCAGGAGTTTGAGACCAGCTTGGGCAACATGGTGAAACCCTGTCTCTACTAAAAATACAAAAATGAGCTGGGTGTGGTGATGGGTGCCTATAATCCCAGCTAATCAGGAGGCAGAGGCAGCAGAATCACTTGAACCCAGGAGGCGGAGGTTGCAGTGAACCGAGATCACACCACTCACTGCACTCTAGCCTGGGCCACAGAGTGAGACTTTATCTAGAAAAAAAAAAAAAGGATGAGAAAAGAAAAGAAAAAACCATGGTTATTTTTCTACTCTGCTCTCATATAGTAACAAGAACACAGCATACTTCATCTCTGGTTACTAAAAACGTGTGGCTTTCTCCTCTGTGCTGACCACACAGTTCTCTAGTGGATGCCAGCTGGGTATCCTATAATTCAATTATGACATTATCTACCAAAGATAGTATCAGATCCCATAGGCTGCGAGCTTAGTCCCACAAAAGTGTTCTTCACCTCAAATGCCAATCTCAAGTTCCGGGTTGTAACCGCTACAACTGATAGGCTACACATTAGTCCCACAACCCCTTCCTTGGGTTTGAGTAACTTGCTAGAGTGACTCACTTAACTCAGGAAGTACTTTAGTTACATTTATCCATTTATTAAAAATATGTTATAAATGGGCTGGGTATGGTGGGTCACGCCTGTAATCCCAGCACTTTGGGAGGCTGAAGCAAGTGGACCACCTGGGGTCAGGAGTTCAAGACCAGCGTGGCCAACATGGTGAAACCTCATCTCTCCTTAAAAAAAATACAAAAATTAGCTGGACATGGTGGCAAGTGCCTGTATCTCCAGCTACCCAGGGGGCTGAGGCAGAAGAATTGCTTGAACCCAGGAGGCAGAGGTTGCAGTGAGCCCAGATGGCATTACTGCATTCCAGCCTGGGCAACAGAGTGAGACTTCATTTCAAAAAAAATTATATATATATATATATATATATATATATATATATATATATATATATAAAAAACAAATGAACAGCCAGATGACAGAGATGCACAGGGCAAAGTATGGGAGAAGAGGTGCAGAGCTTCCAAGCTCTCTTTAGGGTTGCCACTCTGGGGACCAATGCATGTTAAGCTATCTAGAATCTCCTGGATAGTTTAACAAATCTTTTGGATGTGCATGGAGGCTTTATTAATTAGGCAGGATTGGTTACATTATTGGCCACTGATATCAACTCAATATTCAGCCCCCCTCCTCTTCCTGTATCTGGAATGGGGCGAAACTGAAAGTTTCAACCCTTTAACCTCACCATTGCTTTCTTTGTCAACCACCCCCAACCTGAGGCTATCCAGGAGCTGGCTAAGAGTTACCACATTAGAATAAAAGATGTTTCTATAACCAAGAAAGTACAAAGGAAATAAGAGTTAAATCACATGCTCTTGTCACTCAGGAAATTACAACCATCTCAAGGGCTATATGTCACAGCAATTTGAGTCCAAGACCGAATATCAGAACAAGAGATTTTCCTAGTGTTCCTATTGTTCGGGAAACTGTAAGGGTTTTAGGAACTCTGTATCAGGAACTGTGATTTCTTCCTGACCTTTTTAACTGTTAAGCATTCTAAAACAAACAACATTTGGCTTTGTTGATTATTTATATTATTATGCCATTTCCTTTTTCTCAGATTCTTGCTCTTTATTACTTCTTTCCATTTGCTTTCTTTGGGTCGAGCTTGCTTTGCATTTTCTAACTTGTTGACTTGGTAATATAGATTACTAATTTTAAACCATTCTCCTTTCCCAACATATGCATTTAAAGCTTAAAACTTACCTACAAATTAGAGTTATGTATTTCCCTCTAAGCACTGCTTTAGCTACATCCTGCAAGTTTTTATATATTGGGCTTCCATTATCATTTAGATCAAAATATTAAAACATTTTCTACATAATTATCATTTAACTCATGGATTATTTAGAAGTGTGCTACTTAATTATCAAAATATTTGTGGCTTTTTAAGGTTTCCTGTGCTAATGGCCTCCTTTAATTTATTGTGAGTTTTAATCAAGAAAGGATGCTGAACTTTGTCAAATGCTTTTCTACCTCAATTGAGATGGTCATTTTATCATCAATTGAGATGGTTTTTATTTTTCATTCTGTTAATGTGATGAATCCCACTGATTGATTTGCATGTGTTAAACCAGACTTGCTTACCAGGTAAAAATAGTTGTGATACGTACTCTCTTTGATGAGTTGACTGAGCACATACTACGTAGGATTTCAATCCTTTTAATTCATTGAGACTTGATTGATAGTCTGTTATGGCAAATGTTCCCTGTGAACTTAGTGTCTGAATTAACATACCAAATCTGGTGGTATAACCGTGGCAAACAGTGGCTTAACCACTATTTCTTGAATAGTTTGAGCCTAAGTGAGTCAGGGCTGATGTAGCAGTTCCAAGGCAGCTCTATGCTCTGCTGTCTTCAACATTCACCTTCACCTTGTGTTACAAGAGAGTTGTTCTGCTATCAAATCCTTTTACCAGCCAATGAAAAGGGGAAAAGAGAAGTTGAAAGGATGCCTGTTTCCTTTAGCACATGCCTTTTTGTTCTTTGATCCACTGGCCTGAAAAGAGTTGCATGGCTCCACCTAGCTGCTAGGGAAAATGAAAAATGGCTTGTCTTCAGCTTAAATTTGGTAGTTCTATACCCAAAGAAAGAATAGGTAAACGGCGATCACAGGTAATAAGCAGTCTGCCACAGCCCCAAGACAGTTTTCTCATTTGTCCAGAGACAAACTCAGTATATCCCAAAATGTTGAGGTTGACCTCACAAAATGATCAGATCTTGTGTTTACAGGTTTGATGAACTTAGTTTACTCAAGGGATTCTTCCCAAATACAGAAGTTCTGTTCCTAGTGGCTATTTTTTTTTTTTTTGAAAGCTTTTAAATGCTTAGCTACTCTTGCTTATAAAGACTGCATTCCCCCATAACTAGACACTCCAGTACCATTAAGTGTCCTGTGAAAACTGCTTAGCTTGCCCATCTGGAGTACCAGTTCTGGGAAGTTCTCTTCTATTCTCTTGGGTTGTGGCCAGTGTGTTGCTAGGGCCATTTTGGCCACTTTGTTTCTACCAGCAAAACATGGGAAAAAAGCGCCATGTGGCCAACCTTGCAGAGGGGAGATAGAATCACCAATAGGGGGTCTTTCAGAGAAGGGGGTTCTTCAGCAAATTATTTAGGCATGAGAATTGAGAACAAGACTGACTTTCTTAATGCTTCTAGTCTATGAAATCAAGAGGTGCAACGAGACAAGAGAGAACACTTTTCTGGAAGCTGGAAATAACACCATGGATATCAACTGTGCTGATGCTTTCAAAGGAACCCTAAGAGGTACTGTGCCTCTGATGAACTCTCTTGACTCCAAATTCTATGCATCATTGTTTTATTTCTAAGTGATTAAACCCTGGAGTGGGAATTCACAAAGCTTTCAAGGTAGGGAGATTCTACATGATAGAATAAAAAGCTCTTCGTTGGCCACTAACCAGGCATTTTGCAGGGAGAAGTCAGGCTGTCATATGGGGTGTGTACTTTGTGGCATACACAGAGGTTGCATAGGGATTCCTTGAAATGCCTCCTTAAAAGGGACTGGCTGTGCCAGGCATGGTGGCTCATGCCTGTAATCCCAGTACTTTGGGAGGGTGAGGCAGGTGGATCACGAGGTCAGGAGTTTGAGACCAGCCTGGCTGACATGGTGAAGCCCCGTCTCTACTAAAAATACAAAAATTAGCTGGGTGGGGGTGCATGCCTGTAATCCCAGCTACTTGGGAGGCTGAAGCAGGAGAAGTACTTGAACCCAGAAGGCGGGGGTTGCAGTAAGTTGAGATTGCACCACTACACTCCAGCTTGGGTGACGGAGTGAGACTGTCTTTCAAAACAAAACAAAAAGAAAGGGACTGGCTGATGCATGCCCTGTTTCCATGTGACGCGCAATGGTGTCAGCTTGCCTTGAACACTCCCTTGAGAGGTGTTTATGAACACCCTCTTTAAAGGAGTCACCCAGTCTTGTTCTTTCCCACAGACTGGCAGACTTGTTCTCTACAACCTCCAGAGAGTAAATATGTTAGGCTTTTTATTCCTGATGATCTTTGTCATGACTACTGAACTCTGTCATCAGAGTATGAAAGCAGCCATTGATGATGTGTCAGTGAAGGAGTGTGGCTGTGTGTCAATAAAACTTTATTGACAAAAGCAGGTGGCAGGCTGGGTTTACCCTCATGGCACAGTGTTTCACTCCTGCTTTATCTCATCATCCGAAGTCTCAGCAAATCTCCTGCTCTACGTAGTTTTTCTAATGTATTTATTTACTGGTTGCCTGTCTCTCTCACTACGTCAACTCTCTGACAGCAGGGGTTTTGTCTATTTTGTTCAATGCTGTATAATAATTCCTAGAATGTCTGGCTCACAGTAGAGGATAAATATTTATGAATGATGAATGAAGGAATGCATATAAACTATTTCAAAGAGAAAAACCTGGTTATTTTGAAAATGAAGTATCTGCTGCATTTCTTTCAAAAAATTCCTGGCTATTCATTAATCCTCACTCCTTACTATGAGCTGTAGAGTAAGGAAAGGGAGGGAAGGGATCTAAAAATGAGTTAATTTTTTAGATTGAGCAAATAGAAATACAGATGAGAAGTGGCTTTGGCCAAAAATGGGATGGTAGCATGTGGATAACTGCAATTTGGGAAACACTCCCATGACCCTACAGGGCATCCTGTGTACACTGAGCCTCTATGAATTTTTTTTTTTTGAGTCGGATTCTCACTCTGTCTCCCAGGCTGAAGTGCAGTAGTGCCATCTCAACTCACTGCAACCTCCACCTCCTGGGTTCCAGCAATTCTCCTGCCTCAGCCTCCCAAGTAGCTGGGATTACAAATGTCCACCACCACCCCAGTTAATTTTTGTAATTTTAGTAAAGACAGGGTTTCTACTACGTTGGCCAGGCTGGTCTCAAAATCCTGACCTTGGATAATCCACCTGCTTCAGCCTCCCAAAGTGCTGGGATTATAGGCATGAGCCACCATGCCTGGCCTGAACCTCTATAAATTAAACTGTGCCTTCATGAAAAGGGAAGAGGGAAAAGAAAGGGAGAGGAAGGGTGATAAGATGAAAGAGAGAGAGAGAAAATGAGTGAATTAATTAAATAGAGTGGGTCATTCTGTATACCTTTCCACTAGGGCAGAGGCTGAGAGAGTGTGGTTTTCTTTTTTTGTTGTCTGTTGAGACAGAGTCTCACTCTGTTGCCAAGGCTGGAGTGCAGTGGTGTGACCTTGGCTCGCTGCAACCTCTGCCTCCTGGGTTCAAGTGATTTTCCAGCCTCAACCTCCCAAGTAGCTAAGATTACTTGGTGCCTACCACCATGCCTGGCTAATTTTTGTATTTTTAGTAGAGACAGGGCTTCACCATGCTGGCCAGGCTAGTCTCGAACTCCTGACCTCAGGTGATGCACCCGCCTCGGCCTCCCAAAGTGCTGGGATTACAGGCGTGAGCCACCATGCCTGGCTGAGAGTGTGGATTTCTTAGCCTGCCTGAGTTCTACCTGCCCTTCTGAGGACAAGCATCTTGCCTCACGGCTCTGGTTGTAATACTCAAGGGCTAGTATGTATTTTTAGGACTCACTGATGAGCATATTTTGCACATATGCCTCTTATAATGTGTGGGGCATTATAATACGTATTACGTAGATGAAAATGCAGCACCCCAAGCCATATATGGTGTATCGAATGGCATTTAAGGGATTTCCAAGGGCAGTTTTAACCATTCATTGCCTGCCTTATGACCTTCACATTAGACGCTACTGTACCTTCTCCCCAAACTACGGATGGCCACTAACAGTATTTCTTTTCCATTTTCTCAGAGAGCATGGCAGTTGCCCTTATCACGTATCAGTCTCTTGGGAATATTCTGAATGCATCCTTTTTTAGCAAAAGAAAAGGGATGGAGGAAGTAAAACTGAACTCTCATGTTGTGAGTGGCACCATCGGTTTGAAGGAAAAAGTTTACCTGTCTGAACCTGTGTTCCTGACTTTTCAGCATCATCAGGTGAGAAAACCCAAAGCTGGTTCTCTATGCAGTACCCTAAAGCGTGAGCAGGTATGATCAGTTTCCCAAACAGGAAACGGGATTCAGAAGTAAGAGAGCAGACGAGAAATGTTGAGGTGCCTTCAATGAGATTTTGCTTCACCATGGTGAGGATGGCTATTTTCGAAAACTTAAAATATCAGTATGTGGCAGTAAAAAAAACCCTTACAGATCTGCTGGTGAAAATGTAATCTGGCACAGCCATTATGGAACAGTACAGAGGCTTCTCAAAAAAGAGTTATATGTTCCAGCAGAATTATCTGATGCATGCACATGAAAACGGTTTCATGTGACGGTCTGAAAACGTGACACTCAACGGCGTCAGATTACCTTGAACACTCCCTTGAGAAGCGCTTATGAACACCCTTTTTAAAGGAGTCACCCAGGCTTGTTCGCTCCCACAGATTGGCAAACTTGTTCTCCTCAAGGTCCAGAGAGTAAATATGTTAGATTTTTTGCTCTTGATGATCTTCATCATAACCACTGAACTCTGCCATCAGAGTGTGAAAGCAGCCATTGATGATGTGTCAGTGAAGGAGTGTGGCTGTGTGTCAATAAAACTTTATTTACAAAAGCAGGTGGCAGGCTGGGTTTTACCCTCATGGCACAGTGTTTTACCCACTTCTGGGTATTATCACATGCTCCAGAAATCTCACTTCTGGGTATATGGCCAAAATAACTGAAATCAGGACCTCAAAGAGACAACTGCCTTCCCATTCCCTTGTTTATTGCGACATTGGTAACAATCGTTGAGATATGCAAACAGCTAAGTATCTGTTGATTAAATCCCTTAAATCAACAGATAAAGATTTTTTGGGTTTTTTTGAGACAGAGTCTCGCTCTGTCAGTCAGGCTGGAATGCAGTGGCACAATCTCGGCTCACTTCAACCTCTGTCTCCTGGGCTCAAGCGATTCTCCTGCCTCAGCTGGGATTACAGGCGTGTGCCACCACACCCGGCTAATTTTTGTATTTTTAGTAGAGACAGGGTTTCACCATGTTGGCCATGCTGGTCTTGAACTCCTGACCTCAGGTAATCCATCTGCCTCAAACTCCCAAAGTGCTGGGATTACAGGCATGAGCCACCACACCTGACCAATTTTTTTTCTTTTTAAGAGACAGAGTCTTGCTGTGTTGCTCAGGCTGGAGTGCAACGGTGCAGTCTCAGCTCACTGCAATTTCTGCCTCCTGGGTTCAAGCGATCCTCCCACCTCAGCCTCCTGAGTAGCTGGTATTATAGGCACCTGCCATCATGCCCAGCTAATTTTTGCAGAGCAGGGTTTCACCATGTTGGCCAGGCTGGTCTTGAACTCCTGACCTCAGGTGATCTGCTCGCCTCAGCCTCCCAAAGTGCTGGGATTACAGGCATGACCCACTGCACCTGGCCAAGAAAATGTTATATATATACTGGAATATTGTTCAGCCTCAAAAAAGAAGAAAATCCTGCCCCTTTTGACAACATGGGTAAACCTGGAGAACTATTTTGCTAATTGAACTTAGCCAGACATGAAAAGGAAATCCTTCATCATCTTATTTATATCTGGAATCTAAGAAATATACAAACTTGAACTCATAGTAATAGAGAGTAGAACGGTTTACCAGGAACTGTGGCACTGGGAGAATGTGGACATATTTGGTAAAGGGTATAAGGTTTAAGTTATAAGATGGATAAGTTCTGGTGACCTAATGCCCCACACTTAAAAAAAATTATTTGAAATGAAGTTTCACACTTGTTGCCCAGGCTTAAGTGCAATGGCACGATCTCAGCTCACTGCAACCTCTACCTCCTAGGTTCAAGCAATTCTCCTGCCTCACCTCACAAGTAGCTATGATTACTAGCACCTGCCATCAACCCCGGATAATTTTTGTATTTTTAGTAGAGATGGGGCTATACCATGTTGGCCAGGCTGGTCTCAAACTCCTGACCTCCCTGCCTCGGCCTCCTAAAGTGCTAGGATTACAGGTGTGGGCCACAGCGCCCAGCCTATTATACCACACTTAATGTATCTACACTTCCTGATAATAATGTATGGTATACTTGAGATCTGCTGACAGAGTGCATCTCAGGTAAATTCACCACACACACAAACTATGTGAGGTGCTGAATATGTTAGCTTAATTGTGGTAACCGTTTTATAATTTATACATCTATCAAAACTTTTAATTTTTTTTGTCAGTCACACTTCAATAAATCTTGGGAAGAAATGAAATGTTGCAGCATCCAGAGATTGCCAGGGTGAGATGCCATTCTCATGTTAAAGCCAAAAGGCAATGTAGGAAACGCTTCATCGAGCTCAGTGGAAGCTGGAGGCAGGAATGAGGGATGGCTCTGCAGGAGACAGAGACAGCTTCAAGCAGAAAGGGCACAGGGAAGAAACACTTGATTTCTCTCTCTTCTCTCACCCAATGAGTCTCACCAGTGTCTCTCTTTGGTTCTATAAATAGCAAGGAAGCTGCTGAAGCCATTCAGAGGGTCAATCCCAGGGCATAAAGCTGACCAGAGAAGGGCAGAATAGATGCAGAATGTACCCACTGCGGGTGTGATGTGAAACTCTTCCCCTACAAGTGTATTTCCAATCCGGTTTCCAACACTGTGCATTGTGATTAACCTATAAAGTTGAAATAATAGGCTGAGCACATTGGCTTACACCTGTAATCCCAGCACTTTGGGAGGCTGAGGTGGGTGGGTCACCTGAGGTCAGAAGTTTAAGACCAGCCTGGCCAACATGGTGATACCCCATCTCTACTAAAAATACAAAAATTAGCCGGGCGTGGTGGTACACGCCTGTAGTCCCAGCTACTTGGGAGGCTGAGGCAGGAGAATTGCTTGAACCTGGGAGGTGGAGGTTGCAGTGAGCTGAGATCACACCACTGAACTCTAGCCTGGGTGGCAGAGCAAGGCTCTGTCTTAAAATAAAATAAAACCAGGAGGCCAGGTGCCGTGGCTCACACCTGTAATCCCAGCACTTTGGGAGGCTGAGACGGATGGATCACCTGAGGTAAAGAGTTTGAGACCAGCCTCATAAACATGGAGAAACCCCCATCTCTACTAAAAATACAAAAAATTATCCAGGCATGGTGGTGCATGACTGTAATCCCAGCTACTCGGGGAGGCTGAGGCAGGAGAATCGCTTGAACCTGGGAGGCGGAGGTTGCGGTGAGCCAAGATTGTGCCATTGTACTCCAGCCTGGGCAACAAGAGCAAAACTCCAACTAAAAAAAAAAAAAGTAGCTGGGCGTGGTGGTCGGTGCCTGTAATCCCAGCTACTTGGGAGGCTGAGGCACGAGAATCACTTGAACCTGGGAGCCGGAGGTTGCAGTGAGTTGAGATCACACCACCGCACTCCAGCCTGGGAGACAGAGCAAGACTCCATCTCAAAATAAAAGACAATTAAAAATCAAAACAGCAAGAGTCCTATTTTCATGCAATTCTCTTTCCAGCCTGGTGACGAGAGAACAAAACATATCTGCGTCTACTGGGAGGGATCGGAGGGAGGCAGCTGGTCGAGAGAGGGCTGCTCTCATGTGCACAGCAACGATTCTTACACCAAATGCAAGTGCTTCCACCTGTCCAGCTTTGCTGTTCTCCTGGCCCTTGCCCCCAAGGTACCAAGATTCATTCCTGTGAACCTGTGTATGTCCAGGAAGCTGGGAGTGCGTTTCTTACAAACAGATTCTAAAGGCCGGGCATGGTACCTCATGCCTGTCATCCCAGCACTTTGGAGGGCTTGAGGCAGGGGGATCATTTAAGGTCAGGATTTTGAGACTAGCCTGGCCAACATGATGAAACCCCATCTCTACTAAAAAAAACACAAAAATTAGCTAGGCATGGTGGCATGTACCTGTAATCCCAGCCACTCAGGAGGCTGAGGGAGGAGAATTGGGTGAGCCCAGAAGGCAGAGGTGGCAGTGAGCCAAGATTGCATCACTGTACTCCAGCCTGGGTGACAGCTGGAGACTCGATGTTAAAAAAGAAAAAAAGATTCTAAGACAAGGAGTCAAGTGGTAGTAGCTTACTTGAGAGGGGATTGCAGGAAACACTAGTAGGGGACTGGGACAATGAGATGGGAGTAAGACAGATGCATCTCAGTGCAGAGAGCATTATCAAGCCAGTTAACACTACAGGTCAGTGTAGAGCTCACACCTCTGGGTCATTCTAGCTGAGCAGCAAGGGAGCTGGGGTATTTATACACCAACTCCCGACAGTCATTTGTTGAAAGCTGTGTTCATCACTGGTCTAGTTGTTTTGGTTTTTAACATTCCTGTGTGGTGAGTGTTATCACTGCCCGCATTTTGAAGATGAGAACACTAAGTCTCAGAGAGGTAAAGTCAATTGTTTCAGGGACTGAACTAGGAAACCCATCTGACACTATCTTGGGAACCTAACACCATTGGACACTATAATGGATTCCTTCTTTGGTGTCTTGCAGGAGGATGCGGTGCTGACTGTGATCACCCAGGTGGGGCTGGCCATCTCTCTGCTGTGCCTCTTCCTGGCCATCCTCACCTTCCTCCTCTGCCAGCCCATCCAGAACACCAGCACCTCCCTCCACCTACAGCTCTCCCTCTGCCTCTTCCTGGCTCACCTCCTGTTCCTGACAGGCATCAACAGAACTGAGCCTGAGGTAGGGAATTTACCCAAATTACCTCATTGTCATAATGAATCCAGCCATGTAGAGAGGAAAAAAGTATGAGCTCCATTTCACTTGTTCTCCTATATAAGTTGGAATAAAACCCTCACATTCTGAGGGGGCATATAGCAAAGTGATTGGGCATCAGGCTGATGGTATTAAATACGGTAATATGGATCGGGTGTGGTGGCTCACGCCTATAATCCCAGCACTTTGGGAGGCTGAGGTATGCAGATCACGAGGTCAAGAGATCGAGACCATCCTGGCCAACATGGTGAAACCCTGTCTCTACAAAAAATACAAAAATTAGGTGGGCATGGTGTTGCATACCTGTAGTCCCAGCTACTTGGGAGGCTGAGGCAGGAGAATTGCTTGAACCTAGGAGGCGGAGGTTGTAGTGAGCCAAGATCGCACCACTGCACTCTAGCCTGGCGACAGAGCCAGACTCCATCTCAAAAAAAAAAAAAAAAAAATATATATATATATATATATAGTAACAATAGGGTTGTTAGGATCAACTCCAGAGTGCCACAGGCTTGCTACAGTAGGAGTTACTTTTTTCCTTAAGTATCAGTAGCGGGTGAGCAAACAGGTCTCAAGAGTGTCATCCTGTACCCTCAGGCTGAAGGAAGTTCTTTCATTTTCCATACACAGCTTCCAAGGTCATCCTGGTATCCACATTTCAGCCAACTGGGAGGGGGAAAGGTGCATTGCTGAGTCTCAGGAGGGGAGGTTAATATGGGCCACACCAGGAAGTGGTGCATATCACTTCCGCTGACACTCTATTGGCTAGGACTCGGTCACATGATCATACATAAGTACCAGGGCAGTTGGGAAATGTAGTCTCTGGCTGGGAAGCCACTTCCTAGTGACGCCACTTCCTACTGACAAATCTATACTCTGGATTTGAGGTTGTGCAAGAAGCTTGAATTTTTGACAGGCAGTGAGTTTGCTGCACTGATCTTCACTTGAATCTCGACTCTTCACCTTAGTTGCTCTAAGACCTTGTTGAAGTGAATTCTGTTTTATTTAAATTTATTTTTTAAGCTGAAAAATACAAATTATATATATATATATTCTCTGTATAGCATGTTTTGAAATATGTATATGTTGTACACTGGCTCAATTGATCTAATTAACATTTGCATTATCTCACATACTCAGTCTTATTATTTTTGTGTATGTGGTGAGAACACTAACAACCTATACTCTTTTAGTAGTTTTTAAGAATACATACACTGTTATCATGTAACTATGATCACCATTTTTTTATAATAGATCTCTTGTGACTTCCCCTTTCTAAACTTCCTCTCCAAAACAGGGGCCTAGTCATAGAATTTAGTTAGAACTTAGCAAGATAAAACATATAAAAGATTTTGGATTAATCACTCAGAGAACAATGTTCAGTTTTATCTTTATCATGATCATGGCCATCATTTTACCCAGGAAGATTTAAAGCTAGATGGTTCTGTAAGTCTCCTGTTAACCCTAAAACACTATGATCACACAGCTAGAAAGTTACAAAAGTACTCTTTGTTGTTTTGTTTGTTTGTTTTTCCCTGAGAGACACAGTATAGATTTATGGTTAAGAGTAAGTACATTTTCTGGAGCTAGTTTAGGTTCAAATTCAATTATATTTTTTACTAGCTGTGTGATTTTGGGGCCAGATTTTAACATCTTTGTGCTTCATTTGAAAACAGGCAGAGGTTGGAAAGACAGTCCTCAGGCCAAGTCTGGCCTGCCTTCTGGTTTTGTAAATAAAGTTGTATTAAAACACAGCCACATCTATTCCTTTACATATTGTCTGTGGCTGCTTTTATGCTACAGTGGCAGAATGGTGTAGTTGCAATAGAGATTCGACTGCAAAGCTTAAAATCTGACCCTTAAAATTTGTCTCAGAGTATTGAGATAATAGTATGAGTTAATACTTACAAAGCAATTTGATCAGTGTTCACCCTAGTTAAGAAGGCACTAATTACTGCTCTAATAACATTTTCAAATAATGTTTTTAAAAACTAAAAATTACTGTGGTTAAGATGGAGCTGACTTAGTCATCTTGTAAATACATGCTCTTATATAACGCTCTAAATTCCTACCTCTTATTTATTCATTTGATGGATATTCTTAAAATGCCTACTGTGTGTCAGGCATTGTGCTCAGAATACAGTAATAGGTGAACTACCTCAGTTACTGTCCCCACAGAGTTCACAGCTTAAGAACATGTGATAAATTACAGAAAAAGATCATTAATATGCAGAATTACAGTAAAGGAGCGATGCCACTTGTGTTCTTCTGTGCCCTTTTTAATTATATTTTTTGAGACAGAATATCACTCTGTCACCCAGGCTGGAGTGCAATGGCATGGTCTTGGCTCACTGCAACCCCTGCCTCCTGGGTTTAAGCAATTCTCCTGCCTCAGCCTCCATAGTAGCTGAGATTACAGGCATCTGCCACATGCCCAGCTAAATTTTTTGTATTTTTTTAGTAGAGATGGGGTTTCACCATGTTGACCAGGCTGGTCTTGAACCCCTGACCTCTTGATCTGCCTGCCTCGGCCTCCCAAAGTGCTGGGATTACAGGTGTGAGTGCCTGGACTGAAGGGTGATTCCGTCTTTAGTGCTTTGAGAAATCTCCAGACTTCTTTCCACAGTGGCTGAACTAACTTACATTCCCAACAGAGTGTAACTATTCCCATTTCTCTGCATCCTCATGTCCTCACCAACTTCTGTTGCTTTTTGGCTGAGATATTGTTGAACATTGAAGAAGACAGACTGGTTTTCAACATTTTAGAGATGTACGCAGAAAGCCAAAAGATACTGCAACATTCACAAGTCCATCAACCACAGAAGGAGGCTGCCCTGTCATCCTGAGTCTTTACACAGGGAGGACTCCTAGCATCCAGCCAAGGAGGTGCTGGTGGTGGCTTCAGCGGAGGCAGGCAGGGGAGGGAAGGGATCCTATATGTCCTGTTGACTCTTGTTAACAAAGGGTCGGCACTGCCAAATCTTAGACTTGAACAATCAAAACATCCAACAGAAAAGAACAAGAGGATAATTTTGCAGTGGCTCACGCCTGTAATCCCAGCACTTTGGGAGGCCAAGACAAGCAGGTCACCTGAAGTTGGGAGTTCAAGACCAGCCTGACCAACATGGAGAAACTGCACATCCACTAAAAATACAAAATTAGCCAGGCGTGGTGCTGCATGCCTGTAATCCCAGCTACTTGGGAGGCTGAGGCAGGAGAATCACCTGGAACCCAGGAGGTGGAGGTTGCAGTGAGCCAAGAATGCACCACTGCACTCCAGCCTGGGCAAGAAGAGTGAAACTCTGTCTCAAAAAAAAAAAAAAAAAAAGAGAGAGAGAGAGGAGAGAGAGAGAGACAAGCTTTCTGTGTAGAGAGGAGTTCTGGAGAAAATCAGTTGCTGCTTCTGCAGTGAAGTGCAGGAAGTTTTATAGATAAGCTTGAGGTAGTGATGATTGATGGACTAGGGTAGGAAAGATTGGTTGGAATGGGTGTGCTGTTTGTATAGCCTGCACAAATGTGGTCACCTCCACTCTAGTCTTTTATTATTCAGATCACCTGATGCCTGTTTACTGTACACGTGGTAACAGAAAAAAAGAAAGATGGAGCCCCCATGTTAAACATGCCTAGCTTCCAGGTAGCCCTTTTCTACATAGGGACAGCTGCTGGCATTCACTCGTGCAAGCTTCCAGCTTGCTTATCTATGTCTGCAGTTCGATTTTTCAGGCTGTTCCTTGTTAGAAAAGAGATGATTTGGGGGCTGCTTTGTGTTAAAAAGGAAATTCCGTGGGGGACTCCATTGCCCTCACTATCTGCCTAAATAATTTCCTTCTAGCTCGGGTATCATATTCATGAAGCTTCATGCACTTATACAAGTAACTGGGGATTTGGGGGTGAACTTTATAGGGGAGAGATTTGTGATGGCTCTCAAAGGATAAATTAGAGTTTACTGGTCAAAGAACAGAAGGAAAGGCATTCATTCCAGGCAGGAGAATCGTGAATCTGAAGGATCTGAAGCATGGATGAGCATGGCATTGTGGAGGAATGGTAAATACATTGTGAAAATGCCCTAACTCCATTCTCAGGCCTGTGCAGACATCACTAATCAACTGTGGCCCTTTCTCACTAAGTTTTACAATCTTTCTCAACACGATGCTCCAGGAAGCTACTACCACTCCAGTTTGAATTGGAATTCAAATGAAATCCATTCCTGGAAGCAAGGGAGAATGTTGGAGAATGGATGAATAGGTGCTGGAGTCAGAATATGAAAAGCTAAGATTAGATTTTTCTGGGTTGACAAATGTCTTCCATAAAAGGCCAGACAGTAAGTATTTTTAGCAGGCTGATACAGCTGCTCCACTCTGCCCTTGTAGCATGAAAACAGCCACAGAAGCTGGGTGTGGTGGTTCACATCTTTAATCCCACACTTTGGGAGGCTGAGGCAGGTGGATCACTTGAGGTCAGGAGTTTGAGACCAGCCTGGCCAACATAGTGAAACCTTGTCTCTACTAAAAATACAAAAATTAGCTGGACATGCTAATGCACGCCTGTGATTTCAGCTACATAGGAGGCTGAGGCAGGAGAATCGCTTGAACACAGGAAGCAGAGGTTGCAGTGAGCTGAGATCATGCCCCCAGGCAAAATGTCACAGGTGCTCAAATTGAAATTCCAGGCAGCATCCATGACATGCTAAGTGCTGAGCATATAATCAGGTACAGACCACACCTGCTGCACACCCCTAACTCTTCTGTCTCTTCCAGGTGCTGTGCTCCATGATTGCAGGGCTGCTGCACTTCCTCTACCTGGCTTCCTTCACCTGGATGCTCCTGGAAGGGCTGCACCTCTTCCTCACCGTCAGGAACCTCAGGGTAGCCAACTACACCAGCACGGGCAGATTCAAGAAGAGGTTCATGTACCCTGTAGGCTACGGGATCCCAGCTGTGATTATTGCTGTGTCTGCAATAGTCGGACCCAAGAATTATGGAACATTTACTCAGTAAGCACAGGATGTGTCTTTATGAAGGTGGTAGTGATGCCCACAGCTCCTGTGTGACTTAAAATCAAAATATTTTCTTAGTCCGTCTTTTCTGTTTTTTTTTTTTTAAACAGAGTTTTGCTCTTGTTGCCCAGGCTGGAGTGCAATGATGAGGTCTCAGCTCACCACAACCTCCACCTCCTGGGTTCAAGCGGTTCTCCTCCCTCAGCCTCCCAAGTAGCCAGGACTACAGGCACCTATCACCACACCGGCTAATTTTTGTATTTTTAGTAGAGACAGAGTTTCATCATGTTGGTCAGGCTGGTCTCGAACTCCTGACCTCAGGTGATCCACTCACCTCAACCTCCCAAAGTGCTGAGGTTACAGGCATGAGCCACCTCACCCAGCCCTTAGTCCATCTTTTAATTGCCAATTATACTTCAAACCAGTCCTTCCTTAAGCCTGAATTCTATTTTCTCTTGAAATCCCTAGAACTATGGTTCTCAGCATTTTTGAGGTTGGATCCCTTTGAGAATCTTGTTGAAAGTCAAAGCACCTTTCCTCAGACATATGTACATATACAAGAAATTTTGAATAAAACTGCAGTTAATTCAGAGACAGGAAAAGCAAATTCAGGCCAGGCGCGGTGGCTCACACCTGTAAACCCAGCACTTTGGAAGGCTGAGGCAGGAGAATCACTTGAACCCAGGAGGCAGAGGTTGTGGTGCCTCCACCTGGGAGGTGGAGGTTCAAGCCAGAAACAAAGCATCTCTTTAAGAGGGACAACATTGAGAGGCCGAGGTGAGCAGATCACCCAAGGTCAGGAGTTCTAGACCAGCCTGGCCAACATGGTGAAACACCTTCTCTACTAAAAATACAAATAATTAGCTGGGCATGGTGTTGCATGCTTGCACTCCCAGCTACTCGGGAGGCTGACACAGGAGAATCGCTTGAGCCCAGGAGGTGGAGGTTATGGCGAGCTAAGATCGCACCATTGCACTTCAGCCTGAGCAACAAGAATGAAACACCATCTCAAAAAAAAAAAAAAATAAAGAAAAGAAAATCCAGAACCCCACATTAAGAACTCATGGACTACGTGTTCTGCTGGATTCTGAAAGAGTAGGTGTAATGGGCTGAGAGTATCCAAGATGTAAAGAAAAACACCATTATTAAAAGTATCAAAGGCCTATGAGGCATGAGAAATAGTGCTTCCTCTGTGCAGTAAGTAGCTCATGCCATTCTCACCACGACCCTATGAAGTCAGCAGTTTCTTTTCTTTTTCTTTTTTTGAGACGGAGTCTTGCTCTGTCACCAGGCTGGAGTACAATGGCGTGATCTTGGCTCGCTGTACCCTTTGCCTCCCAAGTTCAAGTGATTTTCCTGCCTTAGCCTCCTGAGTAGCTGGGAATACAAGCATGTGCCACCGTGCCCACCTAATTTTTTTGTAATTTTAGTAGAGATGGGGGTTTCACCGTGTTAGCCAGGATGGTCTTGATCTACTAACCTTGTGATATGACTGCCTTGGCCTCTCAAAGTGCTGGGATTACAGGTGGTAGCCACTGCACCCTGCCAGCAGTTTATTTTCTTATGCATAGAACACCTGGGTCTGAGTGCATTTCATAAACTTTCCCAAGGTCAGAGCTGGAAGGCGAGTAAGTCAGAATTGTCAAGGCCATACTCTGAATAGCCATGTTTTATTGCTTCACTAAAGAAGCTTGCAGAACTCAACACACAACAGTTAGTTGTGTGAAGAAATTGATATTTTGAAGAAATTAATATTTTGTTAATGTTGCTTGGGTTTGGAAGTAGGTTGTACCTACACTAAAACATAATGTCTGATGCTGTTTTCCCTCTTTTTTTTTTTTTTTTTTTTTTTTTTTTTCCTGAGACGGAGTCTGGCTCAGCCGCCCAGGCTGGAGTGCAGTGGTATGATCTCGGCTCACTGCAACCATGTCTCCTGGGTTCAAGCGATTCTCGCCTCTCAGCCTCCAGAGTAGCTGAAATTACAAGCACCCACCATCATGCCCAGCTAATTTTTGTATTTTTTAGTAGAGACAGGGTTTTGCCATGTTGGCCAGGCTGGTCTTGAACTCCTGACCTCAGGTGATCCTCCTGCCTTGGCCTCCCAACGTTATCCCTCTTAAAGTCAAAGAGATGCTTTGTTTCCAGCTTCAACTCTACATCCCGCCAGAATGCTGGAGATAAAACAGTAGAGGAGTTCACCAACATTTTTGATAAAGGGCCAGATAAGTAAATATGTTTGGCTTTGCAGGCCACGGGGTCGCTGAGTTGACTAGTCAAGGTTGCCCATGTAGTGTGAAAGCAGCATTGTTGATTCATAAATGAATGAGTATGATTGTCTTTCAATAAAACTTATGAAAGCAAGTGGTGGGCTGGATCTGACCCATGGGCCATAGTTGGCAACCCTTGGAATAGAACTTAAGTTTGGAAGCTTTTCTGCCCACCCAAAGTTGGAGTCAGGCTCTCAGGTTCCCTTTAAAAAAAAGTTATCTGGGCCCAGCATGGTGGCTCACACCTGTGATCTTAGCACTTTCAGAGGCCGAGGTGGGCAGATCACAGGGTCAGGAGTCCGATATCAGCCTGACCGACATGGTGAAACCCTGTTTTTACTAAAAATACAAAAATTAGCTGGGTGTGGTGGTACACACCTGTGATCCCAGCTACTCAGGAGGCTGAGTGAGGCAGTAGACTTGCTTGAACACAGGAGGCAGAGGTTGCAGTGAGCTGAGACCATGCCACTGCACCGCAGCCTGGGTGACAGAGTGAGACTCCAGCTCAAAAAAATAAAATAAATAAAGTAAGTTATACTACCTTTGCTATCATAAGCCGAAAAAAAATACAAATTATTTGGACAACAAAGTACTTGGTGCATGGAATATGCTTAATTAGAGTTGGTTTTTGTAGCTGTAGTTAAATTATTGTTTTTACTCTCTTGCTCATTATAGCAATCATTATTGACCTGCTAACTACATTTATTATTGTTAATTCATTGCTAGGAACTCTATTCAAAAACTTCAAGCACATTATCTTATTTAATCTTTCCTACAAATTCTATATGAAAGCAATGACAAAATCCTCTGATGAAAAAACAAATCAAAGGATATCCAAATAAAGAGATAGTCTATGTTCATGGATAAGACAACTCAATGTTGTCAAGATATCAGCTCTTCCCAACTTGATCTACAGATCCAACACCTTCCAAATCAAAATCCCAGAAAATTATTTTGTGGCTATTGACAAACTGATTCTGAAGTTTAGATAAAGGAGGCAAAAGACCTAGAATGGCCAACACTATTTAAGAGAACAACGAAGCCACAGAACTGGCATTACTGAGCTTCCAGCCTCTGTATACAGCTACAGTAATCATTTAATCTTTCCAGTACTTTGATCATTCCTACTGTAGCCTTGAGAAAACTCAGCATCAGAGCATATATCTGTGTCAGATGAGGGCCCACATCTGACTCCATCTAAAATTCAGAATTCTGAGTCAAGCAACTCCTGGCCCTGTTCAGATCTTGCACCAGGAGCTGGCATTCAAGCTCTCTGCCTTCTCCCAAGGAAGAGGCAGCTAATGCATCTCTCTCTCTCAACAGCTGCTGGCTCAAGCTTGATAAAGGATTCATCTGGAGCTTCATGGGGCCAGTGGCAGTCATTATTTTGGTAGGTAATACTTATTTATGGGTGTGCCCACCTTGGGTTGACCAAGCATACAAAATGGGGTTGTTATCTGTTAAAGGGGATATAAGAAGATAAGGAAATACAGCCTAATGTGATCAACCCCTCTTCCTGAAAGTACTGTCTTCACTTTTCTTTCCTCGGATTCCTCCTGGCTCACTTGTTGCTTTGATGTAATAATATCACTTCTCCTGGGACTTCTTTTCAAAATGCTGTATTCATTCATTCAACATTTATTTAACTGTTGGTGTCTCTACACAGGGCGACATAGTTTCCTGTTTGCCAGGACTTTCTGATGACACCTATTCCCTGGTAGAGACATTAACGGCACCCTTCCACTTTCAAAGTGGCCTAGTTTGAATGATAAGTTGTATAGTCACCCTAATCAAGCACCAAATGCAACTACAGGGTATTTGCTGTGTGCTGCACATAATAGAGCAGAACATGTGTGCATACCATCTTTATAAAACCTGTGCCTGTTGGGAAAAGACTCTTAGGTCATCCTCAAATTAGATTATATAAAATGGCCCCAAATGAAAATTCCAGGTCATTGTTTTCATGTGGTTTCCACAGATAAACCTGGTGTTCTACTTCCAAATTCTGTGGATTTTGAGGAGCAAACTTTCCTCCCTCAATAAAGACGTTTCCACCATTCAGGACACCAGGTAAGGAGGCATCAGAAGCAGTGGTACCCATATGTTATTCCTACATGATCACATTTTGGGGAAAGAAATAACCTATGCAGGAATATGATATAAATTATTCTGGCACATGATAAGGACTATATGAAGGACAACTTATAGAATAAATAGGAACTCTCATTTTCAGGTAACTTTATTTCCTTATTCAATAAATATTCATGCTGGGTGCAGTGGCTCACACTTATAATCCTAGCACCTGGGGAGGCTGAGGAGACAGGATTGTTTGAGTCTAGGTGCTCAAGACCATCCTGAGCAACATATTTGAGATCCCTGTCCCTACAACAAATTTACAGAATTGAATGGGCATAGTGGTGTGCACCTGCAATCCCAGCTATTTGGGGAACTGTGGAGGGTGAATCACTTGAGCCTGGGAGGTCGAGGCTGCAGTGAACTAGGATCATGTCACTGTACTCCAGCCTGGGCAATAGAGTGAGATCCTGTCTCAAAAAAAAACCCCGAAAACAAAACAAAACAAAAAAACATTCATCAAGTACCTCCTTTGTATTATGTACTCTTCATATGAAATTAATTCCAAGAGTATCAACATCCTCCTCCCACTCCACCAAGAGTCCATACACCTTTGGACTCCACTTTCTTTCATTGTAGAAACTCAGTTCTCATGGGTAGCAATCTAAGCTATTAGAAATAATTAACAAAAACAAGTATTAAATAGGATCTTGATAGATGCTGGGCATTTATCAATATTATTTCACAGAATGCTAATAATTTCAACTCTTGGTGAATGCCGGTAATACCCTCATTGATAATATGAGCCAGCAGCTCACCTTACCCAAGAGTGGGTAAGGATCTTGCATTGGTGAGTCATGTGCATGAAAATTAAAGGACTGTCTAATTTCAGACCCTGTGTCTAGTCTCCTCTACTTATCAGACCAATTTGGCATTTCTTAACCTTGGTTTCCTCAATCCGCGTGGATCAAAGTGTCACCCTTTTTAGTATTTCTCCATCCCCTTATTTCTCAATTCCTTACCCTCAAATGCCTCACTTCTTCCTCAGAACTGCAAACAGCATGCCCTATGTCTGATCTAATCTCCAGCAGCGATGCCCTGCTGCTAACTTCTTCCTCTTGCTGGTGAATAGACTGTTTTCCTGTTGTGCTAGCTAAGTTAATGTCATCCTTTGGGGTAGAGGTTAACTATCTTGTCTGTTTTCTAAGTAATAAATCTGAAATTAACACTGACATCATGGAAACATTGTGCTCTTTCAATAGGAAGGAGTTAGATTCTAGAAATTTCAGACATCATGGCAGGAAAGCGAGGTAGGGAAAGAGGAGTCCAGAGTTGTTCCAGATGTTAGAAGCCCCCATCCGCTTGAGTTCTTTTGCCTTTTAAGCTTCAGAAACCACTGTGCTACAGAATTGCATATCTGTGGCTCCCTTTTCCTGCACCTTGCTTCCATCCTCTCTCCCTGCAGACTGACTTCCCACAGTTGATGGGCAGGGCAGAGCCACCCCAAAGGGGTCTCACGGGTCCATTCTCCAAGCCTCTTACTTCAAATGCTTAAGAAAGAAAATCTGGTTGGCTGGGGAAGTAAAATTGGTTGACTGACTCCTTATAGGTCGGGGGTCTTCACTGGGGCAACTGGCTATAGTCAGTGAGATGAAGCCATATGGCACCATTTAGGCCAAACAGAAAGCTGTCATGGGAGAATCCTGATATGCCAGTGATGCCATCTCCTAAAGGTAGACAAAGGTAGGTTGTCTGTCTTTTCTGTAAGTGTAAATGAAAGAAGGGCTGGATATAAGAAAAACTACCAAGCTAGATAGCAGCTGTGGAAAACCTAGGAACTAAATGAGGAACAGGAAGGACTAATTAGCAAGCTTATCACAAACCATAATATTTATTGAGTACTGGCTGGGCGCGGTGGCTCACGCCTATAATCCCAGGACTTTGGGAGGCTGAGGCAGGTAGATCACAAGGTCAAAAGATCAAGACCATCCTGGTCAACAAGGTGAAACCCCGTCTCTACTAAAAATACAAAAATTAGCTGGGCATGGTGGCACGTGCCTGTAGTCCCAGCTACTAGGGAGGCTGAGGCAGAATTGCTTGAACCCAGGAGGCGGAGGTTGTGGTGAGCCGAGATCGCGCCATTGCACTCCAGCCTGGGTAACAGGAGTGAAACTCCACCTCAAAAAAATATATATTTATTAAGTATCCACTATATGTTAGGCATTGTTCTAGAGACTGGAAATACAGCAGTGAGTAAAACAGACAAAGCCTGTCATGAATATGCCCTTGCAGAGTTTATATTTCCATGGGGGTAACAGAAAAAGTCTCTCTCTCTCTCTCTCTCTCTCTCTCTCTCTCTCTCTCTCTCTCACACACACACACACACACACACACACGCACACACTCATTAGCACTCCCAGCCAGCTGCCATCAACAATCCCACTCCATTATATGAAACACAATATATGCTTGTGTGAAGAAACAAAACATTATGTTATGTTCTAAAGTCAGGAATTCACCATTATTCAATTTTTTAATACAAATTTCTAGAAGGCATTTCCCATAAATCTTCCAAGAAGTCTAGGCAGAAGACATGCAGAGAAATCAAATTATTTTCAACGGCGGGGCGGGGGGTTGGGGGAGCATTATTCTCAGGGATTTGCCATGATTGAAACCATTGGTTCCGCTTCATCCTCACGTTGTGTGACCTTGTCGTATATGTTGCTTAACTGCATGAAGCTGTTGTGAGGTTTAAATAAGGGAATGCACACAAAGCATTTAGTTACTGCTAATATTAACTACACTTGTAGTGAATACCTAGTAATCTGTAGTTGTTATTGCTTTGATTCCCTGCAGAGTCATGACATTTAAAGCCATTGCTCAGCTATTTATCCTGGGCTGTTCTTGGGGCCTTGGCTTTTTTATGGTTGAAGAAGTAGGGAAGATGATTGGATCAATCATTGCATACTCATTCACCATCACCAACGTCCTTCAAGGAGTGTTGCTCTTTGTGGTACACTGTCTCCTGAATCGCCAGGTAAGGGTAATTATTTTGCCTGTCATCAGCCTAGTCCCAAAGTCTAATTGAATGGTTGTTCACATTCTCACTCTTCCCTGACCTTTTATAATTGTATTTTGGGGTTGCCTTGATTTGGGGATGAGGGTTTATGTGCTGCTGGGGTATGCTGTGGGTTTAATCTGTTTAGTGTTGTAACATATCTCTAAAGAGCATGGATCAGTCAGGATAAGGTGGATTATGCGGCAATAACAAATAGCCCCTTGCCTCCCACACTCAATCTTAGCAACTCACAACAATAAATGTTTATTTCTTGCTTGTGCTACATAACTGTGACTTAACCTACATCATCTTTCCTCTGGGATGCAGGCTGAAGGTGTGGCCCCCTCTTTAGAACACTGAAGGTTTCATGGCACGGGAAAGGGAGACTGTGGGAAAGCACAGCTTAGCTCTCTTAAAGATTCTACCTTGTAGTGAGGCACCTCTGTTCTGCTCATTTAATTGGTCAAAGAAAGTCACATGACCATACTTCAGGGATGAATAATCTTCCCACAAACTCAAAGAGACTTCAAGTTTAATCCCAGTTCTTCCGCTGAGTAGGTGGCTGTGTGACTCTGGGTAAACTGCATATCCTTTCTGAGCATCATCTGTAGTTTTCTCATCTGCAAATGTGGTGATGCCTTCAGTAGAGGCTTGAAGATTAAAATGAATCAGTGCAATCTCCTAGCATAGTCCTTGGCACATATTAAGATCTCAGTGAGGGTTGTTATTTCAATTTTACTCTCCATAGAAAATTAGGACCAGTTTTCCCGGTGTTTTCTCTTTGCTGTTGAATAAAACTACCAGCAGTTAAGATGCTAGTGGCAAAAAAAGGCTATCTTAACATGTCATTGATTTCTCTGCAATCTTTTAGTGCCTTCATGCTTGGTACTTCTTACTCACAGAAGTAAAATATAATGTCTTTGTAAAACGATGTTGGGCATTAAATCTTTAAATGTCATTTTAGCACATTAAGGAGTTAGAGTAAGGCAATTCTTGAAATCACAGGCAATTCTTGGAATCGCAAGGATGGGTGAGTGTAATGGTTAGCGTCAGGGCTCTGAGTAAGAATGGCAAGGCTTCCAGTGCTGGCTGTGTGACCTTGGCCATGTCAATTTACCTGCAAGTGTCTCAACTTCTTCACCTTTAGTTGTGGGTAGGAGAAATATCTTCCTCACTCCATTTATGTAAGAATTACATAAATGGTCTTGCATATACAAGGTCTTGAATATGGCTAGAGTTCAATAAATGGTGACTTTCACTATCATACAATCACCAACACCACAGCATTATCATCTAAGCATCATCACTATCACTTTTATCATTACCACCATTATCATCTTTATAATAATCACCTTCGTCATCATCATCACCATCATCACCATTACCATAACCTTCATTATGATCATCACCACTTTCACCATCATCACCATCACCTCCATCATCATCACCTACAACATAATCATCACTACCATCACCTTCGTTATCATCATCATCACCATTACCATCAATTTCATTACCTTTATCATCACCTTCATCATTATCACCTTCATCGTCACCATTACCATCAGCATCATCACCCTAATTACCTTCATTACCACCACCATCAACAGTCCCCTTATCACCATTACCAACACCTTCATTGTCACCCTTATCACTGTCATCACAACCTTTATCATCACTACCTTCAGCATCATCACCTTCACCATCATCACCACCTTCATTATCTTCACATTACTTTCATCATCACTATCATCACCATCACCATGACCCATCATCACCTTCACCTTCATCAACATCACCATCATCATGATCATCTTTATCATCATCATTACCGTCCCTTTCACCACTGTTAGTTTTATTATCTTTATCAACATCATCATCGTCACTACCATAGCTTCGTTATCACCTTCCCCATCAATTTCATCACCTTCAGCATTATCACCTTCAGCATCACCATCATCACCATTACCATTATCTTCCTCCTCATCGCCATCATCTTAGCTTCCTTATCACCACCAGTATCATCAACAGTCGCCGTCATCACCATCATCAATTATCATCTATTGAGTCCTAGTCTCTGACATTTAATATACACCTTTTTACAACGTTTAAATAAAATGAATCAACAAGAGCATGGCCAAGATTATATGGAAAACTAGAAAGAAGGTAGGGCTTGGTATCTTTCTTTAGCCTTGCATGTTAGGATCCTTTCTCCTAAACCAAGCTCTGGATGTAACACGGACCTCTCTACTCAAATTTCCAGGTGCGAATGGAATACAAAAAATGGTTTAGTGGGATGCAGAAAGGGGTAGAAACTGAAAGCACTGAGATGTCTCGCTCTACTACCCAAACCAAGATGGTAAGATTACCTCCTTC
The DNA here is from genome assembly GCF_049354715.1 of Callithrix jacchus. NCBI lineage: Eukaryota > Metazoa > Chordata > Mammalia > Primates > Cebidae > Callithrix > Callithrix jacchus. Next base: position 6,532,810 of record NC_133523.1, on the reverse strand, counting down.
TGAGTGCCTTACTGGAACCCAACATCTCATGCCTCTTGAAGCTTCCTGGTTCCTTGATCTGGATAAAAAAAAGGAGAGAGAGAAATTCCATTAGATTCCTGTATTACGCAGCTGAAGTTTCTGGGTTTTGAGACTAAAACCAGAACCTTTCTTTCTTTCCTTCCTTCCTTCCCTCTCTCTCCCTCCCTCCCTCCCTCCTTCCCTTCCCTCTTTTCCTCCCTTTTTTCTTCCTTCCTTTTTCTCCCTTTCTTCTTGTCTCTCTCAGTATCTTTCTCTCCCTCATTCCTAGTTTCCCCCTCCTGCCTTACATTTTCTTTCTCACTGTCTTTTTCACTCTTTTTCTCTCCCTTCCTCCTTCTCTGTTTCATTCTTTCTATCCCTCTCTCCTCTTCCTCTCTTTTCATTTCTTCCTTCAACAAACATCCAAAGGATATTTAACAAAAAATAATTTTTAAAATTTATTAACAACATTCATTTAACAAATATTTATTGTCTGCTCTGGGCCAGGCACTGTTCAGCTGCTAGAGAACCATTAGTGGAAACACTGACAGTCATCCTTGACTTCACAGAGCTAACATTCTAGTTGGGTGCAGGGAATGACAACCAAAAGTGAATTTTATTGTTTGTTAGAAAGTCATAAATGTTAGAAAGAAAAAATAGAGCAATGGAGAGCAGCCAGGAGTGAAAGGGTGGAAGAATTCCAGTTTTAAATAAAGTGACTACAAGAAGCTGGCACTTGAATGAAAATTGAAGGCTATGTATGATAAAAATGACTTTGGCCAGGCGCAGCGGCTCACGCCTGTAATCCCAGCACTTTGGGAGGCTGAGGCAGGCAGATCACGAGGTCAGGAGTTCAAGACCAGCCTGGCCAACATGGTAAAACCTCATCTCTACTAGTCTCTACTAAAAATACAAAAATTAGCCTGGTGTGGTGGCATGCACCTATAGTCCCAGCTACTGTGGAGGCTGAGGCAGGAAAATTGCTTGAACCCAGGAGGCGGAGGTTTTAGTGAGCTGAAATGGTGCTATTACATGCCAACCTGGGAGAGAGAGTAAGGTCTCAAACAAACAACAAAAAGAACCGCTCTGGTTTGTGAAATTGTCTAGATTTGGAGGACTAGGAAGGGAGTCTAAGTACTTTGGTCAGAAACCGCAGATTCCTGTGTGCTGTGACTCGTGAAACTGGGTTTGTCCCTGCGGCAGCCTGAATGATGAGCCCACAGAGCTGTATCAATAGATATGAGCTTTATTTGGGGATAGAGAGCTTCTCAGCCAGGGTAGCACCTCTCATCGTGAGGAGTAAATGATGTCAAATAAGTTAAGCACTTGAAAGGCTGCCTGGCAGCACAGGAAGCCCCTGTAAATGTTTGTGAAAAGATAAAATGACCATTATAGATGGTGGAGGTTTTTTTTTGTTTTGACGGAGTCTCACTCTTTCGCCAGGCTGGAGTGCAGTAGCACAAATCTCGGCTCACTGCAACCCCCGCCTCCCGGGTTCAAGCAATTCTTTTGCCTTAGCCTCCCGAGTAAATGGGACTATAGGCACATGCCACCATGCCCAGCTAATTTTTGTATTTTTAGTAGAGATGGGGTTTCACCATGTTGGCCAGGCTGGTCTCAGTCTCTTGACCTTGTGATCCGCCCACCTTGGCCTCCCAAAGTGCTGGGATTACAGGCGTGAGGATTGTGGAGTTTTTCTGGAGAAGAGTGGGAAGTTGTAAAGTCAGATACTGAGCTTCAGACCTTACAGAAATCCTAGCTTGTCATCTCTGGGCGAGTTAGACGTTTTAGTTAATTTCTGAGGTATTACAATCTCGTTCACCTTTTCTCCATATTCTCTTCCCCCTAAGTAGGAAGAAGTGGAGAAGTCCTCAGAATTCTTTCGTAAAGGAGACACTCCATCATCAGCTGCAGATTCAGCCAAGCAACTGCAGACACAGGTTCATCTCGTCTCTGCTACTTGGCTGAAAACAAACTGACCTGTTTATCCACAGCACCCCTGGGTCGCATGCAGACCGGACAAATGCCACTATTTCTAGCTTTCCTGTGAAAAGTCCAGGCTCATTCACCTATATTGGCTTTTTATCTTCATTGAACAGGACATCCGGGAGAATTCTTAGATCCAGAATCCAATAGTGTGGCTGTGCAATAAAGTGTCTGAAGGATGTATTTTATTGTTTTTATTTTTATTTTTTTCTCGAGAAGGAGTCTTGCACTGTTGCCTGGGCTGGAGTGCAGTGGTGCTATCTTGGCTTACTGCAACCTCCACTTTCTTTCCCTCCTTCCTTCTCTCCTTCCTTTTTTCCTTCCTTCCCTCCCTCCCTCCTTTCATCCTTCTTTCCTCCCTTCCCTCTCTACCGCCTCCTCCCTTCCTCCCTCCCTCCTTCCCTCCCAAATGATCCTCCTGCCTCAGCCTCCCAAGTAGCTGTGATTACAGGTGCCCACAACCATGCTGGCTAATTTTTTGTATTTTTAGTAGAGACAGGATTTCACGATGTTGGCCAGGCTTGTCTCCAACTCCTGACCTCGTGATCTGCCCACCTCGGCCTCCCAAAGTGCTGGGATTACAGGCATGAGCCACCGCGCCTGCCCAAAGGATACATTTTAAAGATGGCAGGTGGGAGAGGTGGATTTTCTTCCTGCAGCTATTACCACCTTGCCAGAAACTCTAACTGGCATCTGGATTCAGCTCATAGTTCCCTTTATGGCCTCTCTGCTGTATTTTATGCTCCCAAAGACCTTACATCATCACTCCACATTCACATAATTCAACAACTTCCATATGGATCAATATTAAAGAGGGCGCTGCATTTCACAATACAAAAGCACATTATCATCCCAGCTTAGGGGTGCATCGTCCCTGCACAGGCTCTTTTGTCCAAGACACTGACATTTTCCCTGATTTTCTTTGCCTGAGACTTTTTATTTCTTGAGACAGAGTTTTGCTCTTGTTATCCAAGCTGGAGTGCAGTGGTGCAATCTCAGCTCACTGCAACCTCCGCCTCCTGGTTCAAGGATTCTCCTGCCTCAGCCTCCCAAGTAGGTGGGATTACAGGCACTCCCCACCACACCCAGCTAATGCTTTGTATTTTTAGTATAGACAGGGTTTCACCATGTTGGCCAGGCTGGTCTCGAACTCCTGACCTCAGGTGATCCACCTGCCTCGGCCTCCCAAAGTGCTGGGATTACAGATGTGAGACACCGAACCGAGCCTTCCTGAGACTTTTCGAACCTCCATGTACACATGAGTTAAAGAACATTCTGTTTTCTTAGCGTCCTCTTGAACGTGTCCCAGTACAAATGTCCAGAAACAAAACCATTGGTCATTTGGCCTCATTGTTTCGTTTTACCATTTCTAATTACTTTTACAAAGTTACTGGTTTTGAGGTATATTTTTCATCACACTAATAAATGTGTGGATGACTGTTATGAGACAATAGCCCCAAAAAAGGTTTTAAATGCTAATAATTGTCAGTGTTAAATAGGCAAGGGTCACCATCATTTATTAGAAAAAATTTCAAGCCAGGCGCCATGGCTCATGCCTGTAATCTCAGAACTTTGGGAGGCTGAGGTAGGAGGATTGCTTGAAGCCAGGAGTTTGAGACACCCTGGACAATGTAGTGAGACTCCATATCTACAAAAAAATTTACTCAATTAGCTAGGCATGGTGGTGCATTCCTGCAATCCCCTCTACACAGGAGGCAAAGGCAGAAGGATTGCTTGCTTGAGCCCAGGAATTCGAGGCTGTAGTGAGCTATGATTGTATGACTGCACTCCAGCCTGGGAGGCAGTGATACTCTGTCTCAAAAAAATGAAAGACAGAAAGACAGAGAGGAGAGAAGAGAGAGGAGAGGGAGGGAGGGAGGGGGAGAGGGAGGGAGGGAGGGAGGGAGGGAGGGAAGGAAGGGAAAGAGAGGACTTTTCTGCTTAGTCAGCGCAAAAGTCTCCTCCATATAATGTAAACAGAGTAGTGCACATCCACTGCATCTGCTGGCTTTGAAGTTTGTGATTCTTTTGGAAAAGGGAAAATGTAGGGATATTCACATGGTTACAAAATGTGTGTATGCCACACAACTTTGTATTTTGCATAATTTCAAATGTATGTGAATAAAAGCTGCAATAAAAGCAGTCTTCCTGGGCAGCGGACAAATCCTTGTGCCGAATTCCTACTCACATTGCTGTTGCTCTCTGGTCAATGATGGTTGCAGAAAGACAGAATAAATAAGCCACGTAATCTAGGTGCTGCAGGTTTGAATTCTGGCTCTGCTACTGACCCTTTTTCCTCCCTTCCAACTTGAAGGCTGCTTTTTTTCTTTCCTGCCTCTTCCATTCTTTGGCATTTTTTTTTTTTTTTTTTGAGACAGAGTCTCACTCTGTCACCCAGGCTGGAGTGCAGTGGCGTGATCTCAGCTCACTGCAACCTCTGCCTCCCAGGTTCAAGCGATTCTTCCACCTCGGCCTCCTAACTGGGGCTACAGGAGAGAGGAGAAAGGAGAGAGAGGGGTGAGGGGAGAGGGGGGAGGGGGAGACAGGAGAGGGGAGAGAGGAGAGGGAGGGAGGGAAGAGAGAGAGAGAGGGGAGGGGGAGGGGGAAAGGGGAGGGGGAGGGGGAGAGGGGAGAGGAGAGAAGGAGAAGGAGGGAGGGAGGAGGAGAGAAGGAGGGAGAGGGAGGGAGGGAGGGAGGGAGGGAGGGAGGGGGAGAAAAGGAGAAGGAGGCAGAAAGGGGGAGAGGGAGGGAGGGAGGGAGTGGCCTCCTAACTGGGACTACAGGAGAGAGGAGAGGAAAAAGAGGAGAGAGAGGAGAGGAGAGAGAGGGGAGAGGCCAGAGAAGGGAGAGGGGAAAGAGGGGAGAGGGGAGAGGCGAGAGAGGGGAGAGGTCAGAGAGAGGAGAGGTGAGAGAGGGGAGAGGGGAGGGGGAGAGGACAGAAGGAGAGGAGAGACGGGGAGAGGTCAGAGAGAGGAGAGGTGAGAGAGGGGAGAGGGGAGAGGAGAGAAAGAGAGGAGAGAGGGGGAGAGGGAGGGAGGGGAGAGGAGAGAAGGAAAGGAAGGGAGGGAGGGGGAGAGGGAGAGAGGGAAGGAAGGAAGGGAAAGAAAGAGGACTTTGCTTTCCATCACACCCTGCTAATTTTCGTACTTTTAGGAGAGATGGTGTTTCACTATATTGCAGGCAAGTCTCGAACTCCTGACCCTGTGATACGTCCCCCTCAGTCTCCCAAAGTGCTGGGATTACAGGCGTGAGCCACCACGCCCAGTCTTTTTTGCATTCTTCTTAGGAGCCAGTCTGGCTTCTACTTCCTTCAAAACCAATTTCTTATTCAGGCTTTCAAATAAATCCACCCTTTTAAATTCAATTTATTCAGGTGTGTACAACATGACTTACCCCTCCACGTGGTGTGCTGTTTCACAAACGATGTCATGTGTGTTTGTAAATCATGCCTCCCTGAATTATGAAATTCGTGAAGGCAAAAACGACAGAGATGATACGTTAAATATTCCTGGCCTCCATCTAACCATTACATCTGAAACTCCACACTATTGATATATTCGGGCTGGATAATTTCTTATTTGTAAGGGGTCGTTCTTTGCATTGCAGGGTGTTTAGAAGCAGCTTGGCCTGTATTCAGCAGGTGCCAGTGACACTTCCCCACCAGTCATGACAATCAAAAATGCCTCTAGAGGGTGGGCGCGGTGCCTCACACCTGTAATCCTGGCACTTTGGGAGGCTGAGGTGGGTGGATCACTTGAGGCCAGGAGTTCCAGGCCAGCCTGGCCAACATGGCAAAACCCCATCTCTACTAAAAACACAAAAAAGCCTGGGCATGGTGGCTCACACCTGTAATCCCAGCACTTTGGGAGGCTGAGGTGGGTGGATCATGAGGTCAGGAGTTCAAGACCATCCTGGCCAACATAGGGAACCCCTGTCTCTACTAAAAATATAAAAATTAGCCAGGCATGGTGGCACATATCTGTAGTCCCAGCTACTCAGGAGGCTGAGGCAGGAGAATCACTTGAACCCAGTAGGCGGAGGTTGCAGTGAGCCGAGATCACGTCATTGCACTCCAGCCTGGGTTACAAAGCAAGGCTCTATCTCAAAAAGGAAAAATTAGTTGGTTGCAATGGCTCATGCCTGTAATCCCAGCTATTCAGGAGGCTGAGGTAGGAGGATCATTTGGACCCAGAGGTGGAGGCTGCAGTGAGCCAAGATCACCTGGGTGACCAGTCTGGGTGACAGAGAGACCCTGCCTCAAAAAAAAATGCCTCCAGACATTGCCACCTGGGAACAACCCAGGCAAAAACCACTGGTTTAGGGATTAACTGTTCATGGTCACTACAAAGGCACAGGAATAAATATAGATTTCTGAGGTGATTTAGAACAGGAAAAATGGGAAAAGCAATAGCACTGAAATGTGCTGTTGTGAATAGCACAAAATGTAAAATGTTTCTGTCAGTGAGACAGACTCAGTTCCAATATTCAGGGATTAAAATTGTATAATATTAACATAAGTTGATAAAATTATTCTATTCAATTACAAGAAACTAGGGAATAACTGAATTCTACCTTGTGTTATCTTTGAACTTCTCTGGGATCAGGTATCCTAAAATGTAAGCAAAGAGTATCCAATAGGGAAAAAACATGTCATGGCCTAAGCCCACAAAAGGAACTACCAGTGGATTTTGCTGCAGAGAACTGAGAAGACGGAGGTAGTGAAAATTGAGAAAAGGAGAAAGAAAAGATGAGGAAGTGATCTAATCATATGATCTTTTATCAAAATTAAAAAGAAAGCCCAGACAGCATTCAACAAAATATTTGACAGAAAAACGGCAGGCACACAGGAAGGAAGAAAGAAAAGAAGTGTTGGAAATAAGAGCTTGGAGTCACAAAGAAAATGAGCCCTCAAATAAAGAATTTCTCAGCAAGGCAAATTTACCTCTGCAGAAGGGTGCTGCTCATTCTTCTGGTCACTGTGAGAGTATACTGAACAAAGGAGGGAAGGGGTTTTTATCCCTAATGCAGCCAGTCCCTGCTACTGTGTCCAGCCCCCATTGGCTGGGGTTGGACCGCGCAAGCTAAGCTGATCCCGATTGGCTACTTCAAATGGAGCAAGGGTGGGAGCAACAGGGGAGGACAGAGCAGTTTCAGAACTAAGGGCGCCAAATAAGGAACAGATGTGGGTTACAGATTGGGAATGGCTGGAAGGTTGTCTACAGTAACCAGGGACAAGGAGACAAGGAAGTTAGGCTTTGAAAATAGAGGACAAGTGGAACCTTCGAAAAGGAATTCACTCTTTCCAACAGAAGAAGGAAGGAAGGAAGGGAGGGAGGGAGAGAGGGAGGGGAGAAAAAACCTTGCCATCTCAAGTTTGAAATGTAATACTCCAAGCATTTCCTATCACCTTTTCTTTATTATTATTCACAGCATTTATCATTATCTGACATAGCATGTATTTTATTTATTATTTTCTTTACTTTTTGTTTTATTCCCTGGTAATGTGAACTCCACAAGGGCAGGGATTTTTGTCTGTTTTATTCACTGCTGCATTCCCAGTCCTTAGAACAATGCCTAGCAAATAGCAGATGCTCAATAAACATGATGGCATGTGGTAAACTTACTAATTAGTCCTTCCTGTTCCTGATTTAGTTCTTAGACTTTCCATGACCGCTGTCTGGTTTGGTCACTGTCTCTAATATCCATCATTTTCATGTTTATCCTTATACGAAAATATATACTTCTTATAGAAAAGACAGAAAGCCACCTATGTCTACCGTTAGGAGACAGCATCACTAGTATGTCAGGATACTCCCATGACAACTTTGTCTTCCACCTAAAAGGTGCCACATGACTATAGGCACTGGCCATAGCCTACTGTTCCAGTGTGGACACCTAACCCAAAAGGGGTCCATCCATCAACTTTCCCCACAACCAACCAGATTTTCTCTTAAGCCTTGGAACGAAGAGACTTGGAGAGTAGATCTGGGAGATTCATTCAGGGTGTCTGTGCCCTGCTCATTGGCTAGGATTGGTCAGTTTTCAGAGAGAAGAGGACAGAGCCAAGGAGCCATAGATATGTGGTTCTATAAGCACTGTGGTTACTTCTGGAACTTAGGAGTCCCAGGGACTCAAGTAAGTCAGGACTTCTACTAGACCTAGGAGAAGTTACTTAGCCCCTTCCTCCAGTCTCCTCCTCATGCCATCATGTCTGAAATTTCTCAAATCCGATCATTTCTTTGGAAAGACCATAGCGTTTCCCTAACGTTGGTGCCAACCTCAAATTTAACACTTAGGAAATAGATGAGATAGTTCATCTCTATGCCAAAGTATGACATTAGGTCAGTGTGCCATATCAGGAAAGCTGTGCATTCACCTGTGAGAGACAGAGGTGGAGGGCTGGGCATCTCTGCTGGGGGTGAGATCAGCCTGGCAACACGTTGCTTGCAGTTCTAGGAAAAAGCAAGCCCTTAGAGATGCAAAAGTCCAATATTCGCACGTCAGCTTGCGACAGGCAAGGTTAGGTCTAGGGTTAGAAAACCCATTTCAATATCATTTCTGAATGATGCAAAGATGGTGAAAAGGGGAAGAAAAGCAACTTCACTTAGCAGATCAAGACTTAACAGTCTGGAACTGAAATTTTCCTGTTTTACTATATTATTAGCCCATCCTGTCATTTACCTACCACGGGGCAGCACGTGTTAAAATTTAACGTCTATGGTTCTGATTTTATTAATATATTTTTAAACATTTTGTCAAACATGCTGTGTTGCCTATGGTTTCTGGCTCAGGTTATGAATGCCTCAAGATCAGCAATGTTCCATCTCATTACCTGTTTTTTGTTTGTTTGTTTTTGAGACACAGTCTTGCTCTGTCACCCAGGCTGGAGTACAATGGCGCGATCTCAACTCACTGCAACCTCTACCTCCTGGGTTCAAGCGATTCTCCTGCCTCAGCCTCCTGAGTAGCTGGGACTACAGGCGTGTGCCACCACACCCAGCTAACTTTATTTATTTACTTATTTTTTTTTTTTTTTTTGAGACAGAGTGGTTCGATCCCAACTCACTGCAACTTCTGTTTTCAGGTTTTAAGCAATTCTTCTGCCTCAGCCTCCTGAGTAGCTGGGACTACAGGTACGCACCACCATGCCCGGCTAATATTTTGGACTTTTAGTAGAGACAGGGTTTCACCATGTTGCCCAGGATGGTTTCGATCTCTTGACCTCGTGATGCACCCATGTTGGCTTCCCAAAGAGTTTTTTGTATTTTTAGTAGACAGAGGGTTTTGCCATGCAGACCAGGCTATCCTTGAACTCCTGGCCTCAAGTGATCTGCTCACCCTGGCCTCCCAAAACGCTGGGATTACAGGCATGAGCCACTGCGCCCGGCTGTTGCCTCTTTTTTATTGATGGTCACCATGTGCAATTGCATGACCAGAGAATTCTGTCCTGCAGAATATAAATATTTTTTGAGATAGGGTCTCACTCTGTCACCATGGCTGGAGCACATGGGTGCAGTCATAGCTCCCTGCAGCCTCCATCTCCTAGTCTCAAGCAATCCTCCCACCTTAGTCTCCCAAGTAGCTGGGACTCATACAGTCAAGTGCCACTATGCCTGGCTAATGTGTACTCTTTGTAGAAACGGGATTTCACCATATTGTCCAGGCTGAGAATTTTGTATTCATGACGCTGCCCTTAATTTGACATTGGGTTGAACAACGGAAATTACAGCAACAAAGAGTGGCTCTCTTGAAACCCTTGAGAGTCTTTGAGAAACAGGAAATTATTTTTTATTTTATATATATATTTTTTGATATGGAGTCTCACTCCGTCACCCAGGCTGGAGTGTAGTGGCACGATCTCAGCTCACTGCAACCTCTGCCTCCCAGGTTCGAGTAATTCTCCTGCCTCAGCCTCTAGAATAGCTGGAATTATAGGCGCCCGCCACCATGCCCAGCTAATTTTTGTATTTTTAGTAGAGCCAGGGTTTCATCATGTTGGCCAGACTGGTTTCGAACTCCTGACCTCAAGTGATCCACTTGCCTTTGGATCTGGGATTACAGGCATGAGCCACTGAGCCCAGCTGAGAAGTAGGAAATTATACTCTACAACTCTCTCTCTGTTATCAGAAGTTGGGGAAGCTATGGCTAAGAGCACAACCTTTCTGGTAGGTGGTGAGTGTGGAACATTTTCTTTTCTTTTTTTCTTTTTTGAGATGCAGTTTTGCCTTTGTTGCCCAGGCTGGAGTGCAATGGCGTGATCTTAGCTCACTGCAACCTCCACCTCCTGAGTTCAAGCAATTCTCCTGTCTCAGCCTCCCGAGTAGCTGGGATTACAGGAATATGCCGCCGTGCCTGGCTAATAGAGACAGGGTTTCACCTGTTGGTCAGGCTGGTCTTGAACTCCTGACCTCAGGTGACCCACCCACCTCAGCCCACCCCAAAGCACTGGGATTACAGGCATGAGCCTTTATTTTCTTTTCTTCTAGATAAGTGGTAGTGTAACATATTCAATTGAAGCAGGTTCAGGGCTGGTGCGTGGTCTATCTCCTGAGGGAGATGGATCTGAATGTTTAAAGGTGTGTTGAAATAAGTGTCTTTAAAATGTCATCATTCTGATTTGCTTCTAGATAACAATGCTTAATTTCCTTCAATTAAAAAGGCAACTTAAAGCAGGAGTTCTCAAGGAGGGGTATTTTTACCTCCCCACCCCCACTCCCACCCATTTCCCCACCCCACCTCCTACCTCCCACCCCCACCCCCCACCCCCCTACCTTTCCACCTCCTGCCCCTCCCAGGTTGGTCAACGTCTGGAGCATTTTTGGTTGTCTGGCATTGGGAGACCTGGGTGCTACTGCCACCTACTGGATTTGCTGCAGATTGTCAGAGATGCTACTCGACATCCTGTAATGGGAAAGACAGTCCCTTTCAGTAATGAATTATCCAGCCTAAAATGTCACTAATACTGACGCTGGAAACCCAGATTTAAAGAACGGTGTGGGATTTTTTTTTCAAGCCCAAATGAGGCATGGGCTAAACTAAGATAATAAAACCAGGCTGGGCTCGGTGGCTCACACCTGTAATCTCAGCACTTTGGGAGGTAAAAGTGGGAGGATCACTTGAGACCAAGAGTTTGAGATCAGCCTGGACAGCATGTGGAGACTATAAACTCACCTACTTGGGAGGCTGAGGTGGGAGGATCGCTTGAGCCCAGGAAATCAAGGCTACAGTGAGCTATGATTGCACCATTGCACTCCAGCCTGGGCAAAAGAGCCAGACTCTGTTGAAAAAAACAAAAACAAAAACAAAAAACAGGCTCAGTGGCTCCTGGCTCACACCTGTAATCAAAGCACTTTGGGAGGTTGAGATGGGCAGATAACTTGAGGTCAGGAGTTTGAGACCTGCCTGGCCAACATGGTGAAACCCCACCTCTACAAAAATTCAAAAATTAGCTGGGTGTGGTAGCAGGTGCATGTAATCCCAGCTACTTGAGAGGCTGAGGCAGGAGAATTGGTTGAACCTGGGAGGCAGAAGTTACTGTGAGCCAAGACCACACCACCGCACTCCAGCCTTGATGACAGAGCGAGACCCTGACTCAAAGTGAGACCAACTCTAAGGTAGGACTCATGCTCCAATGCTCCGCAGGGATCAGGCTGCAGTCGCTTCCAGCTGAGACCATGACCTTGCCCTCCAACTCCCCAACCCCATCCTGACTCCCTCACTCTTCTGCTCCAAGCAGTCCCTCAATAAATTATGGGCACCGCAATCCTGGTCTCAGGCTCTGCTTTTAGGACATCTGACCTCAATCACTTATTGTCATTTTATAAATTGTAATATTAGTAATAGAATGAGCACAGAGTTGTTGTTACTGGAAACTTAAACAAAAGAGATCTGTTTTGAAGATGCTGAAAATCAGAATCTATTATTTATAAAAGCCATTATTTATAAAACCAAGAGTGGTCACTTCAGGAGACAGAATATCAGAATAGTATTCTGTTACTGGGCAGTAGACAGACGCACTCTCTTTGCTGGATGTATTTGTTTAATAAATATTATTAACCCAATCAGTGACCCCAATATTCTGCCGGTTAGAACTGATGATGGTGGAAAACGGCTTAGAACTGATGGTGGAAAGATTTTCTGTGAGCAAAATTAAGGAAACCTCAAATGACTATATCTCTAATGGCTACTTTTTAAATTATTTCAAATTTTTATCTATTTATTTATTTAAAAACCGGGCTATGAGACTGGCTAATTTTTGTGTTTTTGGTATAGGGTTTTGCTGCATTGCTCAGACTAGTCTTGGACTCCCGGGCTTGAGTCATTCACCTACCTCAGCCTCCCAAAGTGCTAGGATTACAGGCATGAACCACCATGCCCAGCCTCTAATGATTTATTTTTTACAGTTTGGGAAAGTTTTGGCAGCCTTCGTATAGTGATAAATGTTTGTCTTTAATCAAACATTAAGGGGAACATATAAATTTCTTCCCACTTGTAATCTAATTTTAAAGGCACATAGTTGAGTGTTAAAATTTTAGCTCAAAAATGTTCATTAGAGTGTTGTTTAAAGCGCTGAAAACTTCAAAATGATACAAACTTGGATTAAATATGACACATAAATCCCTAGATTATCATGCAGACTTTCAGAAAAAAAGTTTTTAAATATTTGGGGCTAGGTGTCGTGGCTCATGCCTGTAATTCTAACACTTTGAGAGGCTGAAGCAGGAGGACTGCTTGAGCCCAGGAGTTCAAGGCCAACCAGGGTAATATAGTGAGACTAGTTCTCTACCCCAGCTCTATAATTAAAAAATAATAATAATTAGCCAGCATAGTAGTGGGCACTTGTTGCTCTAGCTACTTGGGAGGCTGAGGTGGGAGGATCACTTGAGTGCAGGAGTTTGAAGCTGTAGTGAGCTATGATTGTGCCAACTATACTGCAACCTGGGCGAAAGAGTGACACCGGTCACTAATGATTGGCCAGGTGCAGTGGTTCATGCCTGTAATCCCAGCACTTTGGGAGGCTGAGGTGGGTGGATCACCTGAGATGAGGCGTTCAAGACCAGCCTGGCCAATACAGTGAAACACCGCCTCTACTGAAAATATAAAAAAAATTAGCTGGGTGTGGTGGTGCATGCCTATAGTCCCAACTACTCAGGAGGCTGAGGTAGGAGAATTGCTTGAATCCAGGAAGTAGAGGCTGTGGTGAGCAGAGACTGCACCACTGCACTCCAGCCTGGGTGACAGAGTGAGACTCGTCTCAAAAAAAAAAAAAAGAAGAAGAAGAAGAAGAAGAAAGAAAAAGAAAGATGTAAAGTGGCAGGATGAAATTTTTAAAAGACCAAACTATATGCTACCTACAAGAGACTCACCTCACTGTTAAACAGACTGAAAGTGAAGGAATGGATAAAGATACATCATGCAAAGAGAAACCAAAAGTGAGCAGGGGTAGTCATATGTATACCAGATAAAATTGATGACAAGTCAAAAACTCTAACAAAAAGAATCAAAGAAGACCATTACATAATGATATGGCAGTTCAACAAGAGGCTTTAACCATCATCAGCATATATACACCCAATGCCAAAGCATCCAAATATATAAAGCAAATGTTATTATTTCTAAGGGACAGATAGACTCCAAAATTCAATTCTCACAGGGGACTTCAACATTCCAATTTCAAAAATAGACAGATCGTCTAGACGAGAAATGAACAAATCAACATTGACTTAAACTATTCCATAGACCAAAAGGGTCTAGCACACATTTACAGAACATTCCAACCAACCATTGAAGAATAGACTTTCTTCTCCACTACACATAGAACGTTTTCTAGGCTAGATCGTGTTAGGCCATGAAACAAATCTTAACATATTTAAGAAGATAGAGATCATATAAATATGGATATGACCACAATGGAATAAAAATAAAAATCAATGACAACAAAAACCTTGGAAAACTTATAGCTATGTGGAAATTAGACCTTATCCTCCTAAATAACCAATGGTTCAATGAAGAAATTAAAAGGGAAACTTAAAAATACCCTGAGACAAATGAAAATGGAAATACATCATACAAACTTCCGTAATACACAGCAAAAGGAAAGCTCATAGCAATGAACACCTACCTCAAAAAGAAAAAAGGTTTCTAACAAACAACCCAACTATGCACCCCAAGGAATTAGAAGCACACAGCTAACCCGAAATTGGTAAAAGGAAGGAAGTGATAAGACTCGGGGCATAAATAAACAAAATACAGACTAAAAAGCAATTCAAAAGATCAATAAAGACTTGGTGTTTTGAAAAGATAAATAAAATTGACAAACCTTTAGCTAGACTAAGAAAATAGGGAAAATATCCAAATAAGTGAAATCGACACAATATTATTAACTAAAGTTCGTATGCTGTACATTAGATTTCTAAACTTATTTTTCCTACATAACTGCAACCATGTGCCCTTTGACCTACTTCTCTCCGTTTCTCCTTCACCTCATCCTTATTCCTAGTATTCCATTATTCTATTCTTCGTTTCTGCGTGTTTGATTTTCTCAGATTTCATATATGAGATTATGCGGTATTTGTCCTTCTGCGCCTGGCTTATTTCATTTAGCATGATGTCCTCTAGGTTCCTTTTTGTTGTTGGAAATGTCAGGAATCTCTTTTCGTAACACCAAATCCTATTTTTTAATGATTCTTCCTTTCAGTCCAATTTGAAACTGTTATTGATGAGTTTACTTCCATCAAAACCAGTAAAGTAAAATTTTAATAATTCTAGTCTGGGGACACACACTCACCTCGGCTGCAGCGCTGCTGGCTCCCGCGGGCCGCGCGCTCCAACTTCAGCCCGTGGGACTAGCACGCGCGCGCGACCCACGCGGACTCCAACGCCCCTGGGTTGCGCCCCACTTCTCTACTAGCCTGCCCCAGCCTTCTGCGCACAACCCAGGCGAGTTTCAGCCGCCAGCTGCGCGCCTCGCCAGGCGCTGCGCTCACGTCAGACGGTCTCCGGCCGCTGCCCGCGCTCCCCCGGCGGCTTTCAGAATTCCCGCCAAAGCTTCTCCGCCAGGGGACACGCCCACGTCGGCGTAACGTCGCCCCGCCTCCCGGATCCGCCTTCTCACCGCTTCCGCCCTGCGCGCCAGGCCGAGACTCGAGCGCGAGAGCTTGATCCTGCACGAGGTTACGGACCGCCTTCTCTGGCCACATTTTTATCGTCTCCTTTTTACCTCTGGCGGAGACGTATGAGACCACAGGGGTAAAAAGAAAAATGTACGAAGTGTAGCTTCTGGGTAGCAAGAAAAAAAAAACCAAGTGTGGAGGTCACACCTTTATCCACCTACTTTAGAAATGTAGAGCTTCTTAAGGCGACTATTCCAGACCGACATGCAACACCGTTGTACAGACATAGCCTTGTTGAGCAAGCCTTCTGTCAGGAAAAAACTTTATTCAAGTGATACAGAATTTATTATCCTGGTAGCTCAGAAGAAATTGAAACCAAAGTAATTTCTTTTTGCATTCCAAATTGTTGCAGTCCAGTGCAGGATGTTTTTTTTGTTTTGTTTTGTTTTTGAGACAGAGTTTCGCTGTTGTTACCCAGGCTGGAGTGCAATGGCGCGATCTCGGCTCACCGCAACCTCCGCCTCCTGGGTTCAGGCAATTCTCCTGCCTCAGCCTCCTGAGTAGCTGGGATTACAGGCACGCACCACCATGCCCAGCTAATTTTTTGTATCTTTAGTAGAGACGGGGTTTCACCATGTTGACCAGGATGGTCTCGATCTCTTGACCTCGTGATCCACCCGCCTCGGCCTCCCAAAGTGCTGGGATTACAGGCGTGAGCCACCGCGCCCGGCCTTCAATGCAGGATGTTGATGGTACTTTGGTGGTTTTGTCCATCAGCAGTGGCTACAAATAAATGCTTCGTAACAAACCCCTCCTGAAACTCAGTGTCTGAAAACAGTGATACTTTCTTGCTGCTCCTGAGTCTGTTTATGGGTTGTCCCATCTAACATTTCTACGATGAAACTTCCGCTCACTTCTTGGTGGCTGCCTAATTCTCCTGATCATCACAGGATTACTTTTGGCCTACGCTACACATCAGAAACCTCAACTGCAGTCTCTTCAGTCGCCTCTATCAGCCGAGATGTAAACTATGCTATTTTATTTTTCATCGGCCTCTTATCTTGCACGTTGGCCGAGGCTTGTGCTACGGGGTCATTTATATTCCTAGAAACCTGAAATATTGGCATTATCCTCCTACTCACGACTATAGCAACAGCATTCGTAGGCCACATACTCTCATGAGGCCAAGTATCATTCTGAGGTGCTACAGTTATTACAAATCTACCATCAGCCATCCCATATATTGGAACTGACCTTGTAGAATAAATCTGAGGTGGATTCTCAGTTGACAAAGCCACCGTCACACGATTCTTGGCCATGCATTTCATCTTACCCTTCATCATGACAGCTCTAGCAACTGCTCACCTTTGATTCTCACAGGAAACAGTATCTAACCACCCTTCAGGGGTTTCATCAGACCCCAACAAAATCACTTTCCACTCCTTCTATACAACCAAAGGTAGTCTAGGTGTAATTTTTCTCCTCCTCCTTCTAATAGGACTCCTGCTTATTGTGACTATTATATGGCCCAGGTCTGCTGATGTTGGCTGAGCTCTCTCCTGTGACAGAGGCAGCAAGTTGGCATGGTGGCCAACTGGGGACTGCAGGATGAAAGTTGCCCGGGTGCCAAGGCAAGAGACTAAAGGCACAATCTGTCCCAGTATAGTAAATAACTGATTATTTAGTTTTAGCAATGATACCAAGTATATTTAGAAACAATCACATAATCAATTATATAATCAATCTTATTAAATCGTTATTCTTTATTAATCTTTGCTTTAGTATTACAGCATAGAATCACTTTAGTCTTACAGTGTAGACATAATCGGGTGAAGTACAGTTAGGAACTGAAGGGACATTGTGAGAAGTGATCAGGAGGTGAGAGAGAGCCTTGCAGTAGCGCCAGTGCCCGGGAAGGCACCCGTTACTTAGCAGGCTGTGAAGGGGTTTCCCTTTCACTGGGGGAGTTCAGAGAACACTCTGCTCTGCTCTGCTCAGCTCTCGAGGAAGGCCTGACATTAGCGGGGCCGGCTGGCAGACATCCAGGGGCTTAAATGCCTCTCTGTGGTGCTGTGCTCCCGACGGTCACCATCCTTATCCACTTTCATGTGCTGCTTTCCCAGGTGGAGCTTCTTTTAAGTTCTTAGAAGTTGTGAGAAGTAAAAACAGAGGAATCCTAAAAGCCTTTGATCTTTCTGATAAGTGCATAGAAAGATGCTGACAGATGTGTCTCCCCTCCTTGCAGCGGCTACCTGAAAGGGAGGGGCCCCCTGTACTGGAAGCACGTGATTTGCTTGACCCTGTCAATCATGTCAGATGAGTCACTCTCCTTACCCTGCTCCCCGCCCCCGCCCGGCCTTGTATACAATAAGTATCCGCGCATCCAGGAATTCATGGCCGCTACTGGACTCCCGCACCTTGGTAGTAGTGGTCCCCCAGGCCCAGCTAAATTCTTCTCTTACCTCTGAGTCTTGTGTCTTTCTTTCCTGCAATCTATCATCTCCACACAGAAAAGAACACCCACTAGACCCTGCGGGGCTGGACCCTGCAGGGGACAACCTTCACTGGTGTCACTGCGGTGACTTAGCTTCATCCTGTGTTTCTCATGTGTCTTACCCAAGCAGGTAAGCTTGGGCATGTTCTCATGGCGGGGGTACGGAAGCAAGGCGAGGAAGTCTAATCATGTAACTGGCAAGAAGGTTGACACACACAATTTTGAAACTTACATTCGAGTCACATTTCCTAACATTCTATTGGCTCAAGCAACTCTCAAGTCCGGCCCCAGAGTCAGACAAGGAGAGAGTTACAAAGTCACAGGAAAGGGATGTGGATAGATGGAGACCACTACTGGGGCCACTGATGCCATTGACCTATGACAATGGCCATGGGTAGGAGCAGTGCCATCTCTTGCTTCCATATCTCTCAGAACTATCACCTCTGTATTGAGCACTCTGGAGAAGCCAGGCATTGAAGACTAATTTATCATGGGTGAACTCTTGTTCATAAATATGTGTCCCACCTCCCAAGTTAGGCTGGCAAGGACAGCAAAGACAGAGCCTCCATCAGCTGAGTTTAATGTTGTCAACAAAGTGTCCAGTGCACAATATTTCTGAGCTAATTGAACCCTAAGTGCTTAGGTGACTCAGTAAATATGTAGTCTAGTCTCTGTGCCCCTAAACCAAGTATTCCCGGCATGACAGGAAGAGAAAAGGGGAAACAAGGCATCTCGAGAAGGAGCTTTATTATCAAGAGCTCAAAACCCAGCTGAATGACTTATGTGGCTGTGTGATCCTGGGGTAGTCACTTAACCTCTCTGAGCTTCAGTTCTCTTGCCTGCAAAATGAAGAGTAATCATTCATCCATTCATTCATTCATTCATTCAACATTTTTATTGAGGATCTACTTAATGGAAATCCCTGTCCTTATGTAGCTCACAATCTACGTTGGAGACACCCAAGAAAAAGGGAAATTATAATACCGGGTGAGAAAGTATGAAGCTCTTTGGCACATACAGACATGACACCAAATTCTACTGTAGGAGATTTGAAGAATGCTTCCCAGCAGAGGGGATATCTACACTGCAGCTTAAAGAGACAGCAGACATCAGTTGAGTTTTGAGGGAATTTATTCTAAGATAAGGGGCAAAGAGCCAAAGTCAAGAGGAAGACATTTTTCTCTCTGGTTTTAAAAGAAAAGTTTTGCTGTCGGGATGGAAAACAAAAGAATGTTCTACAATACTGCTTTTCAAACACCCATGGTTATACTCATCCTCTGGGGATTTGGTTCACATGCAAGTTTGATCCTGGAGGTCTGGAGTGGGGTCTAAGATTCTTCTTTGCTTTTCTAACAAGCTCTCAGGTGATGCTGATTGGTCCAGGGACCACACTTTGGATTGGGAGGTTTTAGAGTGTCCATAGAAGTGAAGATATCTACATTTAAACTATCATCTTTTCTTCCAAGCTCAAGAATTTAAGGTTGGTGGCCAGGCGTGGTGGCTCACACCTGTAATCCCAGCACTTTGTGGGGCTGAGGCAGGTGGAACATCTGAGGTCAGGAGATCAAGACCAGCCTGGCCAATGTGGTAAAACTCCATCTCTACTAGAAATACAAAAATTAGCCAGGCATGGTGGTGCACACCTGCAGTCCGAGCTACTTGGGAGGCTGGGGCAGGAGAATTGCTTGCACCCAGGAGGCCAAGGTTGCAGTGAGCCAAGACCATGCCACTGCACTCTGACCTGGGCAACAGAATGAGACTTTGTCTCGAAAAAAAAAAAAAAAAATTTAAGGATGGATAGTGATAACTGTGAGCACAGCAAATTCCAGCCAAGTCATTGGAAAGTTTCTTGAAAGAAGGGAGTTGGCTGGGCATGGTGGCTTACACTTATAATCCCAGCACTTTGGGAGGCTGAGGGGGGTGGATCATCTGAGGTCAGTAGTTTAAGACCAGCCTGGCCAACATGGTGAAACTCCATCTTTACTAAAAATACAAAAATTATCCAGGTGTGGTGACGGGTGCCAGCAGTCCCAGCTACGTGGGAGGCTAAGGCAGAAGAATCACTTGTACCCAGGAGGGAGACAGAGGTGGCAGTGAGCTGAGATCATGCCACTGCACTCTGGCCTGGGTAACAGAATGAGACTCTGTCTCAAAAAAAAAAAAAAAAAGATATTTAAGGATGGGTAGCGATAATTGTGAGCAGAGCAATCCTAGCAAAGTCGTTGAAAAGTTTCTAGAAAGCAGGGAGGTCGGCCGGGTGCACATTTGTAATCCCAGCACTTTGGGAGGCTGAGGCAGGTGGATTACGAGGTCAGAAGTTCAAGACCAGCCTGGCCAACACAGTAGATACCCTGTCTCTACTAAAAATACAAAAATTAGCTGGGCGTGGTGGTGGGCACCTGTAATTTCAACTATTCAGGAGGCTGAGGCAGGAGAATCACTTGACCCAGGAGGTGGAGGTTGCAGAGAGCCAAGATCTTGGACAGAACTAGACAACACCGTCTTCAAAAAAAAAAAGAAAGAAAGAAAGAAGGGAGGTCTAGGTTACCTAAAAGATCCCAGGAAACCAAAGCAATTTTCAAAGAGTATTGTCATCAAGTGCTTCAATCCTCCAGGAAGTGCTAGAATTCTGCTGCTGCATCAAACGCCTCCCTACTTACCAACACCGCTCTTCTAAGTGTTTGTGCCAAAGTAGCTTCTCTATGTGCCGTATTGGTTCATTGGGACTCTCATTACAGTTTTACTGACCATTTCTTTAAAATCACAAAGAGTCTTTGTCCTAGGGTAAATCAGTAAGACAGACGACAAATCATTTATGGAGAGGCCCTCTGTGTCAGGTGCTGGAGGGCCCGCTTAGAAACACGCACCAAGAAGGGTAGGATAAAGGAAAATGCCGGCCAAGTGTTCTTTGTCATGCCATTGAATTGCGGTCAGCTCTCAAAAACTCTTGAATTCAACAAGTTGCAGAGCACAGAAGATAAAACGGTGATTTAGAGCAGAAATCCCTGATTCTCATCAGGGCACACAACCGTGGGAGGACGGCTGCAAACATTCTTCCCCAGAGAGTTCTGGGGCAGGTGGGATCCTCATTTCCGTGTTAAGCTGTGAAGAGAAGATTTCGGGGTAGGCTCCTGTAGGAAACTAGTATCCTCAACTGTTGCCCCATAGCACATTTGAAAACAAGAAAGGACTTTACCCCTGTGAGAGAGAAAAGAATTTCCTCAGAGTCTACAGCAGAATTAATACAAATGTGATTCCAAGGATCGTATCTACAGGGGCAGGAATATTAAAATAATACAGTAACAAAGACTAGAAGGGGGCTGGGTACAGTGGCTCACACCTGTAATCCCAGCATTTTGGCAGGCCAAGGTAGGTGGATCACCTGAGGTCAGGAGTTCCAGACCAGCCTAACCAACATGGTGAAACCCCCCCGTCTGGACAAAAATACAAAAATTAGCTGGGCATGGTAGTATGTGTCTGTAATACCAGCTACTCAGGAGACTGAGGCCGGAGAATCACTTGAACCTGGAAGACGGAGGTTGTGGTGAACCGATATCAAGCCACTGCACTCCAGCCTGGGCGACAGAGCAAGACTCTGTCTTAAAAAAAAAAAAAAAAAAAAAGAAAAGAAAAGAAAGAAAAAAGAAAAATTAGCACTGAGACAAAGGATCTTTTAACATCCATTTCAAACACAAGGACAGTTGGAAAACCCAAAAACCATTCTCAACCTCCTCAGCATAGATAGTGCCCACTCTGGACTTTAGAAAGCCAAGACAGCTGTTGGTTATTGCAACCATGAAAATAATACAATAAAATGTCAGCATGCACCAGACGTGGTGGCTCATGCCTGGAATCCCAGCACTTTGGGAGGCCAAGGTGGGGGGATCTCCTGAGACTGGGAGTTCAAGATCAGCCTGGCCAACATGGAGAAACCCCATCTCTACTAAAAATACAAAATTAGCAAAGCATGGTGACACATGCCTGTAATCCCAGCTACCCAGGAGGCTGAGGCAGGAGAATCACTTGAACCTGGGAGGTGGAGGTTGTGGTGAGCTGAGATCGCACCACTGCACTCCAGCCTGGGTGACAAGAGTGAAACTCCATCTCACCAAAAGAAAGAAAAAAGTCAACATGCTGATGGTGGAATGAAAAACTAAGGAAAACCTAGATTCTTAATTCAGACCTTTTACAACACCAGGAAGCATAGAACCAGCAAAACCAGCTATATCAGCAACACCTAACTCTGGACTTCTCGTCTTGCAAGGAAAATCATTCCCTATTTAATTAAACCACTGGATCTAAGGTACTTGCATCCAGAAATGTTACTAAGTGGGATCTTTATGGGGTGGGATAATGGGAAAGTTTAGTTTTATTTGTTTTCAATGCTTAAAACTATTTTCTAAAATGTTCTATACCTATACTGTCTTCTTTATTAAAAATAAACTGTATTATGTTAAAAAACTTATTGCCAAGAGAATATTTCATCCATGATTTGGACAATTTTTCCAGTAGGTTATTCTTGTGTCTCATTCTGAAACCACCGAACTTGTCACATTCAGTTAACTCATAATGGAAATAGTCCAATGATATCTCCCCTGCTGGACTTTTGCAAGACTTAACACTGAGATCTTGCTACGTTCTAGGCACTTTTCCAACCTCGTTGCATACTAGTTCATCTAATATTTAGTATAACTGCCAGGTGGGATGGCTCACACCTGTAATCCCAGCACTTTGGGAGGCTGAGGTGGGAGGATCACCCAAGGTCAGGAGTTCGAGACCAGCCTGACCAACATGGAGAAACCCCGTCTCTACTAAAAATACAAAATTAGCTGCCTATGGTGGCATATACTTGAACCCAGAAGGAGGAGGTTGCAGTGAACTGAGATTACACCATTGCACTCCAGCCTTGAGCAAAACTCTGTTTCAACAAGAGCAAAACTCTGTCTCATAAAAGAAAATTAGTATAACCTTCCAAGGTAAGGATTACCGTTATCCCCATTTTATCAGTGAGGAAACTAAGCTATTGAATTACTATTTACTCAGGAAATATTAACCAAGAACTTACTGTATGCTAGATAGAATTGTTAGGGGCATGAAAAAATTGTTGAAAAAAAATAAGACATTCTAGTGGGAAAACAACTTCCCCTCCATTTGCATATTTATTTTAATATTTCAATATTCCTGAAAATCTACATATATAAGTATCCATAATATATAAATTTTTTCTGTATATAAATATATATGTGAAGATATTTATATTTTGTTTATTTATTTATTTGAGATGGAGTTTTGCTCTTTTTTTTTCAGTTTTATGAGTGTGTATTAGCAAAGTATAGGCAATTAGCATGCCAAACATTCATCACAAGTGATTCATTTGATTTCTTTTATATCACATTTCCTGTCATAAAGCTGCTCTTATGTCTTATTTATTCTTGCAATTTTATTTAGGTAGATAGATGATAGATAGATATTTAGATAGATGTGTGTGTCTGCTAATATACACATATAACTCCCCAGTCTTTAACTGCATACTTTATCCATGAGCTACCTAGGGCAGGCACCCTCAGCTCCCATGTAGTACCCAACGCATGGCAGAGTTGAGTGTCAGTTGGTGGCTGGCACCTCCCCTGACCAGTGCCCACAGGGAGCATGCAGTCTCTCACCGTCTTGGAAGTGGGCAGCATGGACAAGAGCAAGATCCTTGAGGTCTGGGACTCGGAGCTGGGCTTGGTCTTCCCAGTGATCCACTTCTTGTATTCTTCTCGTACCTAGAGAAGGAGACACACCCCCAGATGAAGGGAAATGGTTCAGGGACAGGGATGTTGGGTGGAGGGATGGGGGCGATGGGGAAGGCAGCAGCTACACACCTGGTGGTTGAGCAGACAGTGAATGAGGAAGATGAAGGCCCCCTGCAGGCTGTTGATGATGGTGAACAGGTAGGCCATGACACCTGCCACAGGTCCAAACTGAAAAATGCCCAGCACCCAGGAGCAGCCCAGGATGAAGAGCTGGGCAAAGGCCTTGAAGGTCAGCAATCTAGGGAGATGATGTACAGGGTGTAAGGCTCTGGGAGGTGGCTAGTGTCTTCGTAGGCTGTTAGGAAGAAATGCTAGGTGCTGCAAAGAAGAATCAGCACTGAGATGGCCAGGTGTGGTAGCTCACACCTGTAATCCCAGCACTTTGGGAGGCTGAGGCAGGTGGATCACAAGGTCATGAGTTCAAGACCAGCCGGGCCAAGACAGTGAAATCTCATCTCTATTAAAAATACTAGCCAGGTGTGGTGGCAGGTGCCTATAATCCCAGCTACTGGGGGAGGCTGGGGCAGGGAATTGCTTGAACCCAGGAGGTGGGGGTTGCAGTGATCTGAGATTGTGCCACTGCACTACAGCCTGGTCAAAAAAAAAAAGAATCAGCACTGAGACAAAGGATCTCTCAGCAAGGCAATTTACTTTCTGCAGAAAGCGTACTTCTCATGATGGAGCAATGTCAAGAGCACCCTGAACAAAGGAGGGAAGGAGTTTTTATTTCTAATGCAGCTTGTCTTTGCTACTGTGTCCTGTCTCCATTGGCTGGAGTTAGACTGCACAATCTAAGCTGAGCCTAGTTGACTAATTTGAAAAGTGCAGGAATGTGGTTATACCTGTGGAGAGTGCAGTTTTGGGGGAAGGAGCTGTTGTGACAGGAGAGGTAATCTATACAGTGGGTAGCAGATGTGGAATGTGGTCTCTATAGATAAGGACTGGCAGGAAGTTTGTCTACCAGGCCAGGGGATACAGAGAGTAAGAAAGTCTAGCTTTGAAAGCAGGGAACAAAGAGCAAGGATGCTGAGCAAGTTAACTTTTTGAAGAGAAACTCTTTTTATATCTAACATGGGCCACATTTCCAGGAATGGTCTGAGGCTGCCATTGTGCAATTTGCTACCTGAGTGGGGACAGATATAGGGTGGGATCTCCAAGCCTAGGTGTATGGGAAAATCAAATCCTATAGGTGTTTAAAATGCAATCAGGCTGGGTGCAGAGGCTCACGCCTGTAATCCCAGCACTTTGGGAGGCTGAGGTTGGTGCATCACCTGAGGATAGGAGTT
The DNA here is from genome assembly GCF_049354715.1 of Callithrix jacchus. NCBI lineage: Eukaryota > Metazoa > Chordata > Mammalia > Primates > Cebidae > Callithrix > Callithrix jacchus. The sequence goes on along the minus strand of NC_133523.1, from coordinate 6,508,134 downwards.
CGAGACCATCCTGGCCAATATGGTGAAACCCTGTCTCTACTGAAAATACAAAAGTTAGCTGGGCATGGTAGTGGGCACCTGTAATCCCAGCTACTTGGGAGGCTGAAGCAGGATAATCACTTGAACCTGGGATGTTAAGGTTGCAGTAAGCTGAGATTGTGCCATTGTACTCCAGCCTGGGTGACAAGAGTGAAACTCGGTCTCAAAGGAAAAAAAATGCAATCAGCTTCCAATATACATGGATACTGTGCACACACGAATTTGGTGATTTTTTTTTTAAAGACAGTCTTACTCTGTCGCGAGTACAGTGGCGCAATCTTGACTCACTGCAACCTCCGCCTCCTGGGTTCAAGAGATTCTCCTGCCTCAGGCTCCTAAGTAGCTGGGACCAGAGGCACCTGCCACCATGCCCAGCTAATTTTTGTATTTTTAGTAGAGATCAGGTTTCACCATGTTGGCCAGGATGGTCTCGATCTCTTGACTTTGTGATCTGCCCGCCTTGGGCAAAGTGGTGAGATTACAGGCGTGAGCCAATAGTGTGATCTTCTAAACAGACTTCATCATCTCTGTCTCAGGCATGGGACCCAACACACAAAAAGTGCTCAAAGAACTTTTCTGGGAAGAAGGAAAAGAAAATTGAAAGATGAGGGGAGAGGAAAATGGGCTGCACCTGGTTTCTTTTAGGGTTGAGACTTCGGCATTGACGCTGGAAAGCCTCTGCCTCAGGATCCACAAGGTCCAGGTCAAGAGGATGGAATTAATCTGCAAAGTCAAGCAGCAAGATGGAGAGACTGGAAATACAAATGGGCAACGACTATGAAAGGAGAACTCGGGGCTGGGTGTGGTGGCTCCTGCCTGTCATCCCAGCACTTTGGGAGGCTGAGGCGGGTGGATCACTTGAGGTCAGGAGTTCGACACCAACCTGGCCAACATGGTGAAATCCTGTCTCTACTAAAAACACAAAAATTATCTGAGCACGGTGGCAGGTGCCTACAATCCCAACTACTCAGGAGGCTGAGGCAGGAGAATTGCTTGAACCTGGGAGGCAGAGGTTGCAGTGAGCCAAAATCATGCCACTGCACTCCAGCCTGGGCGACACAGCGAGACTTTGTCTCAAAAAAAAAACAAAAAAAACCAACTCTGACCCACAATCTATAGCAACCAATCTAGAAAGCTAAACAATGACCCCTGTAGCAATTGAACAAGACAACCAGGACCTGGTTAATAACTCCCTACTTTTTGTTCCTGCTTCCAACTTAGGATCTTCCCTAATTTTTGTCCCTACTTCTAACTTACAACCAACATGTAAAAGCCAATATACATCCCTAATCAATGACACAGGATACCCCGCTCCTAGTTAGCCACGTACTGCTTGCCCATCCATGCATGAGCCTCCCATCAGGTCATACCTGTAGCCTTCTCTTTTTTCCTCTACAAACCTTGCCCACTTCTCTACCTGCCTTTGAGTCTGAGCCAATGCAAGTGATGGTAGCTGACTCCCGCATCACTAGACTACAGCAGTCTCTCAATAAACAACCTTTGCTTGTTCTCAATGGGTGGGTCTCTGTTTATTTTCCCAAGGTGCATCCAATGCATTAGGACATAGACTGTGAGCTTGAGTGGAGAGTTTATTATCTTCTAAAACCCTCCCTCAAAAGCATCCCTGACTGAGACATACATACTCCCAGGGCAGGGTCTCTTCACCTGGGCAACACTGACGTGTGGGACAGACCATTCTTGGTGTGTGGGGGCAGCGGGGGGAAGGCGGCTGCCATGTGCACGGTAGAAGGAGCATCCCTGGCTTCTGCACACTAAATGCCAGTAGAATCCGCCTTTTCTATTTGTAACAACCAAAAATGTCTTCAAACATTGCCAACTTCCCCGGAGAGGGAGAACAGTACGAGTGGAGAACCACTGCCCCAGGGGAGTTGTTTTTTTCCAGATCAGTAAAACTTCCAAGAAAGTCCAATGTCCTTGAAGATTTGGGAATGGGTGAGATAAACATTGATGATGATGATGATGATTATTATTATTATTATTATTACTGAGACAGAGTCTTGCTCTTGTCTCCCAGGCTGGAGTGTAATGGTGCGACCCTGGCTCACCGCAACCTCTGCCTCCCAGGTTCAAGTGATTCTCCTGCGTCAGCCTCCCGAGTAGCTGGGATTATAGGCATGTGCCACCACACCCGGCTAATCTTGTATTTTAAGTAGAGACGGGGTTACTCCATGTTGATCAGTCTAGTCTCAAACTCCCGACCTCAGGTGATCTGCCTGCCTCGGCCTCCCAAAGTGCTGGGATAACAGGCGTGAGTGAACATGCCACCTTTGTTTTTTTTTTTTTTTTTTTTGAGCCGGAGTCTCACTCTGTTGCCCAGGCTGGAGTGCAATGGTGAAAATTTGGCTCACTGCAACCTCCATGCCTCCTGGGTGCAAGCTATTCTCCTGCCTCAGCCTCCTGAGTAGCTGGAATTACAGATGGTCGCCACCATGCCTGGCTAATTTTTTATATTTTTAGTAGAGATGGGGTTTTGCCAAGGTGGCTGGGCTGGTCTTGAACTCCTGACCTCAGGTGATCTACCCACCTCAGCCTCCCAAATTGCTGGGATTACAGGCATGAGCCACCATGCCTGGCCTAGAAAGGAGAACACTTGAGTGGTATAAGTGAGTCTCTCAGTTGCACATGTCCCTGGAAATTCCTGATCCCACAGTCTCCGTGCCCCTCCTCCAGAACACGCTTCACCAGGCTATTGCAGTATTTGCTTACCATTATGACTGTGCAAACTGGCCCCAAGAAACTCCAGATGAACCCTGCCTCTGTATTCAGCCAGCAGCTATGGAGAGAAATAGGAGGAGTCAGCGCTCTTCTCAGAGTCCTGACCTGACAGTTAGCCCTGTCCCAACGAGTGCCCTCGTGGAGGAGAACGTTGGGAGGTGAGACTCGGAAGATGTTCAGGATGGTTCCGGTTGCAGTTCAGTTTCCTTAGGCCTCAGCGCTTCCTCTTTTAGACCTTCTTCCTGTGCAAATGTACCTTTGGCACAGAAATGTACCTGGGAAATGCTTACCCAGTGCCCAAGGTTGAGCTCATTTCCCAGTTCACTACTTTGTAATCCCCGTTAGGACCAACCGGTAGAAGCCAATATGCACCCCTAACCAATCACACAGGACACCCCCCTCCTAGTCGGCCGCTACAGCTTGCCCATCCATGAGACAGCCTCCAATCAGGTCACACCTGTAGCCTTCTCTTTTTTCCTCTACAAAGCATCTATCCAAACTCTCCACTGGAACACCTTGTCATTTAAACCTCAGCTCAGGCCTGGCATGAGGACTCACACCTGTAATCCCAGCACTTTGGGAGGCCAAAGCTGGTGGATCACCTGAGGTCAGGTGTTCGAGACCTGCCTGGCCAACACGGCAAAACCCCGTATCTACTAAAAATACAACAAATAGCCAGGCGTGGTGGCAGATGCCTGTAACCCCAGCTTCTTGGGAGGCGGAGGCAGGAAAATTGCTTGAAGCCGGGAGGTGGAGGTTGCCGTGAGCTGAGATCACGCCATTGCACTCCAGCCTGGGTGACAAGAGCAAAACTCTGCCTCAGAAATAAATAAATAAATAAATAAATCTCAGTTCAAATGTCACCTCCTCTGAGAAGCCACCCCTGACTGTCCTTAGATAAGGCATCCTATCTCTACTCCTGGTATCCATCTAGCAGAGTTCACTGCATTTTCAAAATAGCAGCGATCACTATCATAAGTCACCTTGCTTAGTTGCGTGCTAGACTAGAGTTGCATGAGAATTTGGGCCTCAGGGGTTTGTGATCTCTGAACACTCAGCACCCAGTGTAAAGCCTAGCATAGACCAGACGTTTCATAATTGTTTATTTAAAGGAAGGGAGGGAGGGAGGGAGGGAGGGAGAGAGGGAGGGAGAGGGAGAGAGGGAGGAAGGGAGGGAGGGAGGGAGGGAGAGAGGGAGGAAGGGAGGGAGAGAGGGAGGGAGGGAGAGAGGGAGAGAGGGAGGGAGGGAGGGAGGAAGGAGGGAAGTGAGGAAGGGAGGAAGGGAGGAATGAATGGAGGAGAGAGAGAAGGAAGGAGGGAGGGAGAGAGGAGGGGAAGGGAGGAGGAAGGAACAGAGGAGAGAGGAAGAGAGGGAGGGCAGGAGGGAGAACAAAGGGATTGCCTCTTTCTATTATGTCTCTAGTGTACATTAGCTGCTTTTACACAACAACCATTCTGTCATGTTCAATAACAGCACTCCAATATTCCCTTAGCAGAAGTATTCCTCTCCCACCTTCACTCCCACCCCCCATGTCATATACACAAGGAAAGGAAAATAATCAAGTTAGGTCAACCAGATGTCCTCTCCCCAGGATGTAAATCTCAAATAGTAGTGACCCTGGATTTGTGCAGTGCACAACCTGTGTTGCTGTACATGGTGGTCCTGAAACCAACAGTACATAAAGTAAGAGCTTGATAAACGGTAGCCACAACCACTGTTACCATTGTTACTATTCTTATTGCTCATGTCATGATCACCATGAGCCCTGGCAGCAGGGTATTCAGGAAGAGAGAGGATGCCACTCACCGATTATACATTCCATAGCCTTGTGGCTGCACACTGGCAGAGATCACCACCACCAACCCCGGCAGCCCATAACCAAAGACACAGAGGTACGGCATCTTGATGTTGCGAGAGCTGAAGTAATTCACCACCTTCAGGTTTCTGACCATCAGGAAGAGCAACACAGCTTCCACCAGCATCCAGAAGAAGCAAGCAAGGAAAAGGTAGTGCAGGAACCCCGCGATGATGGCGCAGCCCATCTGGAGGGGAGAAGCACGCACATCAGGATCCTTCACTCCAGAGAGAAATTGAGCCGGAGAAAGGAAGAGAGAGACTCCTTGGATGGAAGTTCCCAAAACCTAGTTCATTCATTCATCTCACAAACATGTATAGAGACTCTCAGTGGTTCTTGACCAGAGCCAGCACCGTCTCTTCGTAAGGGGGACTCATCGTCCTGGTTTGTCTGCAACTGAGATTTCTCAAGATGCATGACTTTCAGTTTTAAAACAGGAAGAGTTTTAGGAAAACTGATTGTGGATCACCCTACTTTAGGGAATGGTTGAAAATGGGGAGGGGGCTCAGCAAACTGAGCCTTCCTTGTAAATAAAGTTTTATTGGCTGGGCGTGGTGGCTCACGCTTGTAATCCCAGCCCTTTGGAAGGCCGAGGCAGGCAGATCACTTGGGCCCAGGTGTTTGAGACCAGCCTGGGCAACATGGCGAACCTCCCCCCGCCAACCATATAAAAATGCAAAAATTAGCCAGTCATGGTGGCATATGCCTGTGGTCCCAGCTACTTGGGAGGCAGAGGCAGGAGGATTGTTTGAGCCCAGGAGGCTGTAATGAGCTGTGATTCAGCCACTGCACTCCAGCCTGGGTGACAGAGCAAGACCCTGTCAAAAAGTCAAAAAAGGAAGAGAAGGGAAGAGGAAGGGAGGGGAAGGAAAGGGAAAGGGAGGGGAAGAGAGGAGAAGGGAGGGGAAGGGAAGGGAAGTAGAGATTCTGAGCTGTAGCATTATTGATATTTGTGACATTTTCTTGGGATCATTCTCTGTCATGGGGGTGGGCTGTCTTGTGCTCTACAAGATATTTAGCACCATCTCTAACCTTTACCTACTAGATGCCCATAGCACGCTCCTCCAGTTGTGACAACCAAAATGTCTCTAGACATTGTCAAGTCTCCCCTGCGGGGAATAGCACCCAGGAGAGAACCTCTGGTTTAGAATGCAATAGGAGGGGCCAGGCATGGTGGCTCATGCCAGTAATCCCAGCACTTTGGGAGGCCAAGGCGAGTGGATCACCCGAGGTCAGGAGTTTCAGACCAGCCCGGCCAACGTGGCGAAACCCCATCTCTACTAAAAATAAAAATAAAAAAATTAGTGGGGCGTGATGGCTCATGCCTGTAGTCCCAGCTACTTGGGAGACAGGCAGGAGAATTGCTTGAACCCAGGAGGCGGAGGCTGCAGTGAGATGAGATTGTGCCATTGCACTCCAGCCTGGGCAATAAGAGTGAAACTCTGTCTCAAAAATAGAAACAAAAACAAAAACAAAACAAACAAAAAACAAGTAATGGAGGAAGCACTACAATTCATTACAAGATCAGGGCATAATTTAAACTGAGAGCTGTCACAAGGAGTCAAGCAGGTGAGAAGCTGGAAGTAAGTGTTACAGGCAGAGGGCACAGCATATGCAAAGGACCTGAGGTAGAAACAGGCATGGAGGGAGTTGGGTAGGAATGAGCTGAGGCAGATGGGGAGAAGATGGGGCTCGGTGAGGACACAGCCTGGGCAATGTAGACCTGGTTGTCAGTCTTGTCTATACCGGCGAGGAAGAGAGTCTTGGCCAAGAGGAGGCACACGCAGAGGTGCAGGTGGAGGTAGGTGTTGTGATTTCGGATGGAGCGACACAGCAGAAAGGTGGTGATGGCCAAGATGAGGCACACCAAGGAGATGATGATGCCCACGTGGCTAATGACGTACAAGGAGAACTCCATCTGTCAGGAAGGAATTCCATAGTTGGAATCTGAGAACAGGATCAAAATCCCCCCAGGCGGGGAAAAAGAGTTATCCAAAACCCTCGCTCAGACAAAATTAGCTTGGGGGCCTCTTCTCCCTCTAACACTCAGAGTGAACTAGATCTTGTCTTTCATTATCCTTTGCAATCCACTGGCATCCACCAGCTCCTGTTCCCAGCTGTGTCCTATGCACTACTCCATGTTTTACTGGGGCTGGATGTCCACAAACTACATCTCCCAGAATCCTTTGGAACTAAGGTCCTGGATATAATCTAGGTTCTCCAGTGAGATAGATCTGTGAAAGTTTTGGAATGCAGAAGGGAGGCAAATATCAGCTTTCTGCAGACAGGAGTGAGCTGTGGCTTGATTCCACATTTCAACTGTCCAGTCCCCAGTTTCATGGTGGAGTGGGATGGCAAAATGACAGCAGCAATTTCTGAGTTACAGCTGCATTGGGGGATGACCTTGAAGCCAAAATCCAAGCGGCAGCCCCCTGACTTCAACTCCTCCATCCTCTCCCAGAGATTTTTGTGAGCACCCAATTCCCTGTGTTAAATCCATTTCTGCTTGAAATACCTGGAGTGGTTTTGCTTCCTGTATTGAATCCCAGCTGATAATGGAGACATTCAAGAATGCTCCAACTTTGGGAGTGGAGCATGACACACTAAGTCCTTCTTCTATGCCATTTATTCATAATTAATTTTAAAATGAATTTTAAATGTATCTGAGGGCTTTCTGTGGGTGAAACATATGCTAGGCACCATCTTCTGAGTACCTCTCTATGATACTGTCACAAAGTGGTTAAGAAAACTGACCACTGGCTGGGCACGATGGCTCATGCCGGTAATCCCAGCACTTTGGGAGACCGAAGTGCGTGGAACACCTGAGGTCAGGAGTTCAAGAGCAGCCTGAACAACATGGTAAAACTTCATCTCTACTAAAAATGAAAAAAAAAAGCTGGGCATGGTGATGGTCCCCTGTAATCCCAGCTACTTGGGAGGCTGAGGCAGGAGCACCACTTGAACTTGATTGAGAGGCAGAGGTTGCAGTGAGCTAAGATCAAGATCATGCCATTGCACTCCAGCCTGGAGGATAAGAGTGAAACTCAGTCTCAAAAAAAAAAAAAAAAAAAAGAAAGAAAGGAAGAAAAAGAAAATTGACCAATTTCTAGTTGTGTGAATTTGGACAAGACATTTAACTGCTCTGTGCCTCAGTTTCCTCATCTGTTAAAAAGAGAATATTAATGGCAACTGCCTTAGAGAGTTGTTTTAGGAGGATTAAATGAAAACATTTGAAGTACAGCTTTGGAACCAGACTTCCCCAGATCAGTTCCACCTCCACCAATTTCTAGCTTCATGACGAGACAGGCCACTGACCCGTTGGTCTCCCATCCTGTGAAATGGTCTAAAACCACTTAACTGAAAGAGTCCAGCACACTGTAGGTGCTCATTAAGTAAGATCTGTGAGGGCCAGTTGTGGTGGCTCATGCCTGTAATCCCAGCACTTTGGGAGGCCAAGGTGGGTGAATCACTGGAGGTCAGGAGTTTGAGACCAGCCTGGTCAACCTGGTGAAACTCTGTCTCTACTAAAAATACAAAAATTAGTTGGGCGTGGTGGCAGGGGCCTGTAATCCCAGCTACTCAGGAGGCTGAGGCAGGAGAATCACTTGAACCTGTGAAGTGGAGGTTGCAGTGAGCCAAGATCATGCCATTGCATTCCAGCCTGGGCAACAGAGTGAGACTCTGTCTCAAAAAAAAAAAAAAAAAAGTAAGACCTGTGATTGCTATAGTGCCTGGCCCTATTTAGGGTCATTATTTCTCATTTTATATTTGAGTTTCATGGCTTCCCAATCAGACTGTAAATTTCACAGAGGCAAAGGCATATCACCTACTCCTTCTGTCCCCATGACTCCATCAACACCCAACCCCATGGGAGACACACAACAGTTGTTTAATCAGTATTTTCACATTGGATTTGGAGGCAGATATTCTGCCTCAGGAAACAAATCCTCATTACTGACCGTGAGCTCCCCAGACGCCATGATAATGGCAAGATTTGCCAAGTGATTGCAGCTGCAGATGGTATGCACCTCAGAAGCTTCCAGGACCACACAGCCAGAGGGTGTCCATCTCCCACCCTCCACATCTGTCCTCCAGGAAACGCAGATGGGCCTCTCAAACTTCTGCTTTGGCTGAAGAAAAAAAAAAGGCCCAGGTCACCTGTGAATCCCCCTCAAATGGATTAAATGTGACCATCCTCAAGAATCACTAGGGACAAGAATACACAGGGTATGTTCTGAGGGAATGGGACAAAAAATATTTCATTATGGAATGAGGGACAGTATGATGAGGCGGCTTACGTTCCTGTTGTTAGAAGAAACTCCTCCTTTCACCAAATCCATAATAAGGCCTTCTGCAAAGTCATTCATTTATTCACTTATTCATTCAGTGTGTGGGGTTTGCGTGTGTGTGTGTGACAGTTTCGCTCTGTCCCCCAGGCTGGAGTGCCATGGTGCAGTCTCCACTTACTACAACTTCTGCCTCAAAGGTTCAAGCAATTCTTCTGCCTCAGCCTCCTGAGTAGCCAGGGTTACAAGTGCCTACCACCATGCTTGGCTAATTTTTGTATATTTAGTAGAGATGGGGTTTCCCCATGTTGGCCAGACCAGTCTTGAATGCCTGACATCAAGTGATTCACCTGCCTCAGCCTTCCAAAGTTCCAGGATTACAGGCGTGCATCACCACACCCAGCTAATTTTTGTCGTTTTTAGTAGAGACAGGGTTTCTCCATGTTAGCCAGGCTGGTCTCGAACTCCTGGCTTCAAGTGATCCGCCCATCTAGGCCTCCCAAAGTGTTGGGATTACAGGCATGAACCACCATCCCAGCCTTGTTCAATGCGTTTTTATTGAATATCTATTGCATGCCTTGATCTGTACTGATTATGGGAGACATTAGTAAATAAAATAGACATAAAATTCTTCCCCCAAAGAGATCATAGTGCAGTGGGAAGAAAAACATATAAAAACCAAGTAAGCAGATAAATTTTTTTTTTTTGAGATGGAGTTTCGCTCTTGTTACCCAGGCTGGAGTACAATGGCGCGATCTTGGCTCACCGCAACCTCCACCTCCTGGGTTCAGGCAATTCTCCTGCCTCAACCTCCTGAGTAGCTGGGATAACAGGCACACGCCACCAGGCCCAGCTAATTTTTCTTATATATTTAGTAGAGACGGGCTTTCACCATGTTGACCTGGATGGTCTCGATCTTGACCTTGTGATCCACCCACCTCGGCCTCCCAAAGGCAGAAATATTTTTAGTAACAGTTTAAGAACAACAATATGCTTTAAGACTGTATACTAGAGGCTGGGTGTGGTGATTCATGCCTGCCATCCCAGAACTTTGGGAGGCTGAGGCAGCCAGATCACCTGCGGTCAGGAGTTCGAGACTAGCCTGGCCAACAGGGTAAAACCCCATCTTTACTAAAAATACAAACATTAGTCTGGCATGGTGGTGGGCGCCTGTAGTCCCAGCTACTAGGAGGCTGAGGCAGGAGAATCACTTGAACCAGAGAGGCAGAAATTGCAGTGAATCGAGATTACACCATGGCACTCCAGCCTGGGCAATAAGAGTGAAACTCCATCTCTGAAGAAGAAGGAGAAGGAGGAAAGAAGAGGAGGAGGAGGAAGAGGAGGAGCGAATATTACATAGCAGAATCCAGGATCCAATCAGATCAAGCCCTGGCATCACTCCATGGCAGGATCCAATCAGATCACACCTCCCACCATCACTTCATTGCAAGATGCAATCAGATCACAGCTCATTACCCGCTGACTATAAAACCTGCCCCAGTTCCCCAGCTTGGGGAGACAGATTTAAGCCAGACTCCTGTCTCCTTGCTTGGCAGCCTTGCAATAAACTTTTCTCTCTACAAAAACCCGGTCCTTCAGTGGACCAAATGGACCTAGTTCTGTTTGGTAACAGTGGGAGAGGTCATTCCTCTAGAGGTGACTTCTGTTAATTGGCTTTAATTGCTAGAAACTGTGGAAGCTTACTGCCTCAATAGCTTCCCATAAAAAAACGAGAGTTAAGGCAACTGAGAGATGAGGAGTTCCCAACAGTTAGACGGGAATCTCAGTAGCGACCTCTTCACAAACCTGAATGTTCTCCAGAGTGTAGATGACTGGATCTGAGAAATCATCTTTCTTCTCCCCAGTCATGATGCCCCCAACAACTCGAGAATTCATCTTCAGCTTCACCTCAGAGTTGGCCAAGGGAGTCTGGGGGTTGTGGAAGAAGCGCTCATCTAAAACGGACTCCACGCCCACAAAGGAGACAAAAGCCACGCCAGTGGTCCCTGCAAGTTTCCCCAAATGAAAAACGGGGGGAAATCGTTTGCTTGTTATTATGGAAGACTTAACACACACACACACAACCATACACAGACACAAACACACACATACACAGAGAGAAAAAATATTTTTAAATTTAAAAATAAATTTAAATTATTTTAAAAACAATTTAAAAATAAAAAATTTTAAATTAAAAAATTTTTTATTTTTAAATTATTTTTAATATAAAAAATTATGTTAAATTATTTTAAATAGAAAAAATGATTTTAAAATAAAAATGTTTTTAAATTTAAATTTTATTTTAAAATTATTTTAAATATAAAAAATCTTTTAAATATAAAAAATGACTAGTGAGACGTTTTAATCCTTCTTTTCTTGTACTAAGCCTTTGAAATACAGTGTTTATTTTAGGTTTACAGAACCTCTCAACCTGGATTAATCACATTTCAAGTGCTCAACAGCTGAATGTGACCAGTACATATCATATAGGCCAGTGAAGGTCTCAGTGCTCCAGGATCATAAGGTTATTTAATATTTGACTTCCCTAGCAGATGGAAAACTCTCTGAGAGCATGGGCCATTTCTGCCCTCATTGGTTCTCAACCATCTGGTACTGGTCTTGGTACCTTGAAGGTGAGCAACAAATGTTAATTGATGAAATACACCATAACCTGTATTCTCAGGAGAGGAACTGTACCTCTGGATTCAGATTCCTCAATTGTGGAACACCCGATCTTCATCCTATCCCTTTTAGCTGCCAAACTCAAAATCACATTCTCTTCACTGCATTCTTTGTCAATAACTTTGCTCTCGATGTCTGAAAAGAGAAAGGGGGAGTTCGTATGAGGTCACTCAGAAAGTCGGTCCTGAATTTGGCTTCTGTGCAAAAAAAGGTACACTTCGTGGCAAGCAAAGGAAAGAAGAGAAAGTTCAATTCATCATAGGAAAGATCTTGAGTCCCATGATGAATGACCACAGCACCAAACAAATGAGAAACCCAGCTGGAGCGTTAGAAGTGAGCTCTCACGTCCTAGAGGGTGCATCAGGGAAAGATGGAGTCGAAATCAACAGCGATAGCAGGCCACAGTTATGATCTTCTCTCTACTCCAAACTTACATGTTTTCTAAAACCAAAAGAAATAGTAGAGGATTGGGGCAAGCCGAGCATAATAAACAAGAGCTCAGGTTTTGCCGTCAGATGGTGGTAACTAGGAGGTCCAGCTCTGCCACACACTAGCTGCCTAAATTTGACCATTGACTTAACATCTCTGGGCCTTTGATTTTTCTTCTGGGTCATGGCAAGCATTGCATAACCTATCCTATTGGCTCTTCATGAAAATAAGATGGATAATAGAACCAGAAGTATCCTTGTGAAATGTAAGCCAGAGAATACCACACCTGTTCCCAAATTTTCCAATGCCCTTTTTGTCTTACTTTAAATAAAATCTTGGCTGGGTACAGTGGTTCAGGCCTGTAATCCTAATACTTTGGGAAGCCAAGCAGGGGGATTGCTTGAGCTCAGGAGTTCAAGAGCACCATGAGCAACATAGCAAGACCTCATTTCTACCAAAAATTTTAAAAACTAGCCAAGCATGGTGGTGCACATCTGTCGTATCAGCTACTCAGGAGGCTGAGGCAGGAGGATTGCTCGAGCCTGAGTGTGCAAAGCTGCAGTGAGTAGTGATCACGCCATTGCACTCCAGCCTGGGTGACAGAATGAAACCCTGTCTCTAACAGAAGAAAAAGAAAGGAAAAAAGAAACCTCAAGTCCCTATATTTATCTACATTTCCATCTCCCTTCCTTTCTCCTATTGCTCTCATCATCCTCAATGCCACTTCAGCCACACTGGCCACCTCATTGTTCCTTGAATTCTCCAGGTATTCCTGCACTTGCTCTTTCTCCAGATATTTACATGGCTCTCCTCCCTGACATCCCTGCCCCAGTGAGACTTACCCTAATCACACTATATAAAATAGCAACTCTCTCTCTAAACCCGACCCTCGCTAACCTCCCTAGCCTGTTGTATTTTTCTCAATAGCACTACCTCTATTGGGTATACCAGATGTCTGTTTATTATCTGACTCAACTTGCTAAAGTATGAGATTCATGAGGCTAATTTTGTTCACTACTGTTGGGAGTCCACCAGACACTCTATTTCCACCTCTTGGGCTTCTGGGCATTCATTAGGTTGGAACTTCCTAGCTTTATGTGACTGATACTGAAACAACTACCAGGAGTGGGGTGCTAATGTAAAAGATCTACAGCACCCACTGTTCCCAAGTACTCATCTATCAAGTACACATGCGTCAGGAAAGGATCAGTCTTGCATCAGTAACAAACAACCTTAAGTCTTAGTGGATTAAAAAATAACAAGTGTTTTTTTATCTCATTAATGCTTTGTGTCTGTTGTAAATTGACTTGAGGCCATGTTCTATGTTATCTTTATTCTGGGACCCAGGCAGTTGGAGCAGCTGTAATCTGAAGCACTGCTAATCATATGGGCAGAGGGAAAGAAAGTTCTGGAAAGTCTCATACTGGCAACTACTCTATTTCTCAATTTATTGGCCTGAACTAGTCCCCAAATCCCACCTAACTGTACAGTAGCCAGGAAGTACAATTCTACCATGGGCTCAGCATGGCAAACAGGAAGTACTTGAACACAGACGATGACTGTCATACGTTAGCTCCTCACATAACAAGCAATCAGCAAGTATTTGTAGAACAAATTAATGATTTGGTCTTAGCACAGTGCCTGGCCTTTGCTAAGTGCTCAGTGAATTGGAAAATGTTGTTAATATGGTTAGACTTGCTTTGCTGTGAATTCAAGGATTTTTTTTGAAATTTCTCCTTTTTTTTTTTTTGTGCTTTAGATTCTGAGGTACATATGCAGATCATGCAGGATTGTCACATAAGTACATACGTGGCAAGGTGGTTTGCTGCCTCTATCCCGTCACCTATATCTGGCATTTCTCACCATGTTATCCTTCCCCAACCTCCCCACCCACCACTGTCCCGAGTTCAAGATTTTTAAACAGTTGAGGAAAGAATAGGTGGGAAAGCCCATGGAAAATCCCATTGCCAAAGTCATCTCTCAAAATCATCATCGAGGTGTAACCTTGCAACAAAGGGTATCTTCTACCTAAGTATTCCGTCTGGACAGTCCGAGTGGCATTCTCTGAGGGTCTCAAAAAAGCTGCCAGCGTTGTGCTTTCCACACTCTCCAGGAAGACTGTGGCCAGGGAGGATGTCTCTTTCTTGGTGAAGTTGGTCCATGTGGACATTTGTTCAAGCACAGGAACAAAGCTCTCAGCCATACTCTGCAAGGAAAGACATGTTTGCTCATTCTCCCTCTCTCTCTCTCTGTCTCTCTCTCTCTCTCTCTCTCTCTCTCTCTCTCTCTCTCTGTCTCTCTCTCTCTCATTAATGAAATAACAACTGTCCTTTTTGTCATTAGGCTGGGAGTCAACCCAAAGGAGACTTAAAAGGGGCATCCACTCGGGCTCCTTTTCCTGATTCAAGAAGCTCCAATAGAAATAAAACTTGAGGCAGGTGCGGTGGTTCACGCCTGTAATCCCAGCACTTTGGGAGGCCCAGGTGGGTGAATCACAAGGTCAGGAGTTCGACACCAGCCTGGCCAAAAGAGTGCAACCCCATCTCTACTAAAAATACAAAAAATATTAGCCAGGCATGATGGCAGTTGCCTGCAATCCCAGCTACTCGGGAGGCTGAGGCAGGAGAATCACTTGAACCCGGGAGGAGGAGGATGCAGTGAGCCAAGAACATGCCACTGCACTCCAGCCTGGGCAACAGAGCAAGGCTCTGTCTCAAATAAATAAATAGATAGATAGATAAACATGGGGTAAGCAGGACATTTGAGAGATAACAGGATGCTCTGAGCTCTGTAATCCCTGAAAGGCATGGGTGTGGGATCCCCTCCCCACTGACATAGCAGAAATATCTCAACGAGAACCAACTCCAGGAAACACAGTACTCAATTCTACGGCAGATGAAATCTCTTCAAATGCTGCCCCTCTGATATGTTAAATCTATTCTTCTTAGCTGGGAAAGTTATTTTATATGCTCAGGAAAGTTGGAAAGTTTTAGGCAAACTAAAAATCCTTAGCAGGATTCGTGTTAAATTTAGAAGGTTTTGACACATTTAGCATAATCTAGAAACATCTGTTATGTGAAGAGTTGGGACCGGGCATGGTGGCTCATGCCTGTAATCTCAGCACTTTGGGAAGCCAAGGAGGGTGAATCATCTGAGGTCAGGAGTTCAAGACCAGCCTGGCCGACATGGTGAAAGCCCATCTCTACTAAAAATACAAAATATTAGCCAGTTGTGGTGGCGGGCACCTGTAATCACAGCTACTTGGGAAGCTGAGGCAGGAGAAATGCTTGAACCCAGGAGGGTTGCAGTGAGCTGAGATCATGCCATTGCACTCCACTCTGGGAAACAGAGCAAGACAGTCACAAAAAGAAGAGGTGTTCGAAGGAACGATTTGACACATTAGAGAAGCTAACCAGTTGACCACATGGCTTTACTGCGGAAAGCAGTTTCACTTGTTACTTTAAAGTGGACCATTTAAGAGCACGTGGCTGTTCACAAACTGTACTGAACGTCTAAAAAGAAATCGGAATCATTTTGATTAATCAGATTTATGAGTCACTCACGACCCAAGTGACTTTGCCTGTTAGATTTGTAAATCCTCTTCACTAGGTCCTTCAAACGTGGGCGGAGTGGGGAGGGGGAATTGGAATCTTTATAAACAGTGTAAAACATTTGAGGAAATTGAACTAAATTTTAAAATAGGGTTAACCATTTATCAAAATTTAATCCAAAAACCCTAGGAATGAATATATACTTTATGAATAAATATATTCATTTAAATTAATAAAATTACAAGCAAAAGTGTAATTCTTATTTTCATACCAAAATAACCAGATTTAATGAGAAAATGACAGTATGAATGAGTTCAACTTAAAGCTTAAAAAAGTCTAGGTTTTGGCCAGGCACCATGGCTCGTGGCTGTAATCCCAGCACTTTGGAAGGCAGAGGCGGGCAGATCATCTGAGGTTGGGAGTTCAAGACCAGCCTGACCAACATGGAGAAACCCCATCTCTACTAAAAATAAAAAATTAGCCAGGCATGGTGGCACACGCCTGTAATCCCAGCTACTCAGAAGACTGAAGCAGGAGAATCACTTGAACCTGGGAGTCAGAGGTTGCAGTGAGCTGAGATCACGCCATTGCACTCCAGCCTGGGTGACAGAGCAAGACTCTGACAAAAAAAAAAACAAAACTACAACTCTAATAACCTAGCAACTCCTAGATATTTATGCTGGAGGAAGTAAAATTTATGCTCATACACACAAAGAATTCTATATGGATGTTTGTTTATAACAGCTCTATTGGACGGGCGTGGTGGCCCACGCCTGTAATCCCAGCACTTTGGGAGGCCGAGGCGGGCAGATCACCTGAGGTCGAAAGTTCGAGACCAGCCTGACCAATAGGGAGAAACCTTGTCTCTACTAAAAACACAAAACTTAGCCAGGCATGGTGGTACATGCCTGTAATCCCAGCTACCCAGGAAGCTGAGGCAGGAGTATCGCTTGAACCTGACAGGCAGAGGTTGCGGTGACCCGAAATCGCGGCCATTGCACTCCAACCTGGGCAACAAGAGAGAAACTCTGCTCAAAAGATAAATAAACAAATAAATAAATAAATATCAGCTCTATTGAAAATCTTTAAAATACTGGAAACAACCCAAATGTCTTTCAAAGATGAATGGATAAACAAATGGTGATACATTCATAAAATGGAATATTACTGGGTAATGAAAAAGGAATGAAGCACTGACCCATGCTACAACGTGAATGAACCCGGAGGACATCATGCTCAGTGGCAGAACTCAGACACAAAAGGAGAAATCCTGTATGACCTCACTTCTAGAAGGTTCCTAGAGTTATCAGATTCTCAGAGACAGAAAGTAGGATGGTGGGAGCCAGGGCCTGGGGAGGGGGGATGGGAAATGAGTGTTTCGGGGCAACAGAGTTTTTTTTGGGAAAGATGAGAAAGTTCTCAAGATGGATGGTGGTGATGGTTATATACCAATGAGAATGTCCTGAATCTCATTAACAATAAAAAGAAAGAAGGAGGAGGAAGAGAAGAAATGGCACTCTGCATATACACACTGTCCAGGCATCACAAATGCATTATGCTGAGCCAAAGAAGCCAGTCTCAAGAGAGCACATACTATGTGATTTCATTTATGTAACATTCTTCAAAAGACAAAACTGCAGTGACAGAGACTAGGTCAGGGATGTGCAGAAGAAGTTAGTGGTGGAGGGAGTGTCTGACTATAAGGGAGAAACCAAAGGGAATTTTTGGAGATCATTAAACTGTTTTGCATCCTAATTATAGTGGTAGTTCCACAAATCTATTCAGGTGAGAAAAACTCATCAAACTATACAAGGAAAAGGGTAATTTTACTGTATGCTAATTTTTAAAATCTTACAGCTATAAAAAATTAAATATTAATTCACAATCCCCATTAATTATAAAGAGATCTTTTTTTTTTTTTTTTTGAGACAGAGTTCACTCTGTCACCCAGGCTGGAGTACAGTGGTGCTATCTTAGCTCACCACAACCTCCACCTCCCAGATTCAAGCAATTCTCCTGCCTCAGCCTCCCGAGTAGCTGGTACTATGGCAGCCTGCCACCATGCCTGGCTAATTTTCATATTCTTAGTAGAGACAGGGTTTTATCATGTTGGTTAGGCTGGTCTCGAACTCCTGACCTCAAGTGATCTACCCACCTCAACCTTCCAAAGTGCTGGGATTACCTGTGTGAGCCACCACACCTGGCCATAAAGATGTCTTTCTGCACCCAGAGTGTGCCCAGGATATTTGAAACACAAAACGCAATTTAAGAGACTCATCATTACCTTCATGGAAACGACAGTCGTTTGATTTTCACACACATCGTCCAGAATGTTGTACATGGCATTTATTAGTGCACAAAACGAAACCTGTGCCCCAGAAAAAAAAAGAGGGGGGGCATTTGTGAGCATCGATCGATCTATTCCCCCAAGCATGTAATCTACAGATTAGTCCATAAAGCCCCATCCTATGAGGTGGTCCTGAATTCCTGAGTCTCTAGAATTCCCATGGAAATAAAAATTCATTGTTTGATCAGAATTAGAATCACATCACCTTTTCCTTCCATGAATTAAAAAAAGCAAACATAAACAAATAGCAAAACTACTTAGTGATATAAAAGAAGAGGAAATGTGTGAACTAACAGCGGTCCATATGGAATATTATTCAGCCATGCAAAGGAATGAAGTTCTCTGATATGTACTACAGCATGAATGAATCTTAAAAATATCATGCTAAGTGAAAGAAGCCAGACATAAAGGAGCAAATATTGCATGATTCCATCTCTAGGAAATGCCAAGAATGGACAAATCCTTGGAGACAGAAAGCTGATCAGCGTTTACCATGGGCTAGTGGTGGAAGAGAATGGGGAGTGACTGCTTAATGATAAAAATATTCTAGAACTAGAATTTTTATTACTCACGCCTGTAATCCCAGCACTTTGGGAGGCCAAGGCAGGTGGATCACCTGAGGTCAGGAGTTTAAGACCAGCCTGGCCAACATGGCGAAACCCCATCTCTACCAAAAACACAAAAATTAGCTAGGCCTGGTGGTGGGTGCCTGTAGTCCCAGATACTCGGGAGACTGAGGTAGGAAGAATTTCTTGAACCCAGGAGGCAGAGGTTAAGGTAAGCCAAGATTATACCATTGCACTCCAGCCTGGGTGACAGAGCAAGACTCCATCTCAAAAAAAAAAAAAAAAAATTCTAGAACTAGATTGAGGTGACGATTGCATAGCATTGTGAATGGACCAAATGACACTGAACTGTACACTTTAAAATAAAGTGGTGAGTTGTTTTTTTATTTGTTTGTTTGTTTTTTGAGACGGAGTTTCACTCTTGTTACCCAGGCTGGAGTGCAATGGCGCGATCTCGGCTCACCGCAACCTCCGCCTCCTGGGTTCAGGCAATTCTCCTGCCTCAGCCTCCTGAGTAGCTGGGATTACAGGCACGTGCCACCACGCCCAGCTAATTTTTTGTATTTTTAGTAGAGACGGGGTTTCACCATGTTGACCAGGATGGTCTCGATCTCTTGACCTCGTGATCCACCCGCCTCGGCCTCCCAAAGTGCTGGGATTACAGGCGTGAGCCACCGCGCCCGGCCTAAGTGGTGAGTTTTATGTTATGTGTACCTCACCACAATTTAAAAAGAAAAACAGTGGTCCAAGGCATGTGGGAATCCCAAAGCTATAATTTAGAAGCTCATACTTAGAATAGTGACATCGATTTCCAAAGAGGCCATGGAGTCTTCACTCATCGCAGTGACCTCCTTAGACAGTCGCATGTCCAAATGCGTGGCTGGCTGTGTAACCCCCCGCGCCACCATCACTCAGCTGCAGCACCAACACGTTCACTGGTGGTAAAGTCAATATATTCTCTTGTTCTTTTATTAAGACAATCCTCAAGTTTTAGACAGGCATACATCCTCTCTTCCCAGCTTCCCTTGCAGTTAACTGTGACCATGTGACTAATTTCTACCCAATCAGGTGCAAGCAGAAGTGGTACTGGGTCATACACTTAAAGAGAAGGATTGTGCTTTTCACTTCCTCCTCTCTCCTTCTCACAAGGTGGAATGCAGATGTGAGGGCAGGAGCTGGAGCAGCCATCTTGAACCACAAAGTGGGAGTCTTGTGTTGATGCTGGCAGAACGTAATGAAGCCATCGTATGTGCTCTGCACAGCTTACACCCAGACAGTTACAGAGGAGAAAAATAAACTGGCTGTCTGGTTTTGGCCACTATTACTTTTGCCTTTGTTAGAACTGCAAAAACAACATTCTACCTAAATGGCTTCTAGGAAAACCTCAAAAACTGGGAACCTTAAAAAATACTTGCATATTCAGGTTTCATTGTGGTTCCCTCTTGGCATTGCTGGGCCAGCACATTATTGGGTATCATATCTTCCTTACATTTGAAGGGCACCCCTAGGAAGAAAACAACAGCAACCAAATCAAACTTCAACCCCAGCAAAATATGATGAAAATTCAAGTCTGGTTCCATCTCCTCCCCTCCCCCACTTAAAATCCATCTATTGCCATAATGCACAAGGGGAAAAACAAACAAACCACAACGACACACTATAACACAAAGGACATGTTGACTACAACATAATTTTCTAATTTGTAATTACATGTTAACTATAACAAGCAATTTTCTAATTTGCTCTATTTCATTCAATATCAGACCTCTTAGAGGCAATCATGAATGTGAGCATAGATGTATGTTTTTTATATGTATGGCGTCTCACTCAATAGTATGCCCCTGCACAGCTCACATTCAAAGAGGCATGATATTGAGTGAAACAAATTAGAGAAGTCACACATATAAAAGACGTACATCTATAGTCATAGGTAGTATGATAACGTTTTTACAAAGCTTCAAAACAAGCACTACTAGGCAGATATTGTTTAGGGACACATTCCAGGGAAAATATTCTTTTAACTACGGAAATAATAAATTCCAAATTACAAGTGTTTCTCTGAGGAGGATACAAGGAGATAGGGTGGAGAAGGAATGTAGAGGAGAACCAACGGCATTGATGATATTATCTTGATTATATCGGGAAGTACATCAGATCTATTCATTTGCTTGTTATACTTCATTGCCTCCAATAAGTTACACATATTTTTCATGTATTAAATAATCCATAATTTAATGGTTTTAAACCTTTCATGGTTCCCCATTGTTCCTGGGTGGGGGGAGAATCTGAAATTCTGTTTTTAAAGACAGGGTCTCACTCTGTCACCAGGCTGAAGCGCAGTGGCATGATCATAGCTCACTGCAGCCTTGATCCCCTAGGCTAAAGCAATCCTCCCACCTCAGCCTCCTGAGTAGCTAGGACTACAAGTATATGCTACTATACCTGGCTAATTTTTTATCATGATTTTTTGTAGAGACAGGATCTTGCAATGTTGCCTAGGCTGGTCTTGAATTCCTGGCCTCAAGTGATCCTCTCACCTTAGCCTCCCAAAGTGCTGTTTATAGCTATGTCACTGCATCCAGCCCTTCCAGAATTCCTCACAAGGCACCAAGACCCAGCAGAATCTGACCCCTGTCTACTTCATCAGATATATCGAATGCCACTTCCCCTTGGTCCTCATTTGGTGTGAGCCTCAGGACCTTTGCATCTGCTATAACCCAGAACAGCATGATCTCCATTCTTCCTCCAGAGAAGTCCTACTCCTCCTTCAAGTTTCTGCTTAAATGTTGTTTGCTCAGAGCATAATCAATATCCTATTAGCCACTCCAAAGCACACTGTGATTTTTTTTGTTTGTTTCATTCACAGTTATGATTAAATAATTGTGTGTGTGCTTTCTGGCTCCTTGCCTAGACTATAAGCTACACAAGGACAAGAATCATGCTCATTATACCCAGGACCAAATCTTCAGCCCCTACTGCAGGGGTCTGTTAACTAACTAATTAATTAATAGGTGCTCCAGAAATCATTTGAAAGAGTAAATTAACAAAAGAGTAAATGAATGGAGAAAAAAAAGGAGCAGAGTATGTGGATGCGGTAACAGTAAGAGGAAGATCCAGAGGTTGAGTAGAATGAGAATTTCCCAACCAAAGCCAGACACAGATTCCATTGCCAAGATATACAAAGAGATGATTACTTTGGCAGCTGAAGTTGCCATCTTTCTGGGAGCCTTCTGGATTGGGATGAAAGCCTGCAATGCAGCTACAGTTGTAGGAGCCCAGGGCATTGGTGCAGACAGAATTTAGACCACACGTTGATGGATCTTGGAGGCACTCATCAATATCTGCAAAGAACTGGAGAATATCAAGAAACCCAGAAGAGCAAAGAGAAATGTCTTTTCTGGACTGTCCAGCAAACCGCCTGCTCACCTCTACATTCCACTTCTTGGTCTGTGAAATTCAGCTGTCCATTGCTTGGTGCAAAGCCAGGGTGGCAGGTGCAAAAGTAGCTCCCAGGAGTGTTGGTGCATGTTGAATTGATGGGGCACATTTCAATGCATTCATCAATATCTGTTGGGTACAGAACGGGTGTGGAGCCAGGTTGGCCAAATGATCCAACAAAATC
This sequence comes from Callithrix jacchus, assembly GCF_049354715.1. Taxonomy (NCBI): domain Eukaryota; kingdom Metazoa; phylum Chordata; class Mammalia; order Primates; family Cebidae; genus Callithrix; species Callithrix jacchus. The sequence goes on along the minus strand of NC_133523.1, from coordinate 6,486,020 downwards.
ATGCTTCTTCCCCTTCCAAAATAAGGAGTCATGTTTCACTAGAAAATGGTGTCCCAGCCAGGGACTACATTTCCCAGAACCCTCTCCATCTAGGTGAGGTCATGTGACTACTTTTCATTCATGGACTATGAGAGCCATGATATATGTCACTTCAGGGCCAAGGTTGTCAAGAAGTGGGTGTAACTTCTCTCTCTGTCTCTTTCTTTCTTTTTTCTTCCTTCCTTCCTTTTTTTTCTTCCTTCCTTCCTTTCTTCCTTTTTTCTTTCTTTCTCCCTCTTTCTTTTTTCCTTCCTTTCCTTCTTTCCTCTTTCTTTCTTTGTTTCTTTCTTTCTTTCCTCTTTCCCCCTTTCTCTCTTTCTTTCTTTGACAGAGTCTTGCTCTGTTGCCCAGGCTGCAGTGCAGTGGCACAGTCTCGGCTCACTGCAACCTCCACCTCCTGGTTTCAAGCGATTCTACTGTCTCAGCCTCCTGAATAGGTGGGATTACAGGTGTGCACCCACCGCACCTGGCTAATTTTTGTATTTTTGGTAGAGATGGGATTTCACCATGCTGGTTGGTCTCAAACTCCTGACCTTGTGATCTGCCCACCTCAGCTTCCCAAAGTACTGGGATAACAAGTGTGAGCCACTGTGCCTGGCCCTCTCCTCCTCCTTTCACCTCAACTGGCTAAAACCAGGAACTCCAAGGTTCTAAAGAATGCAAGAACAAAAAGATGGAGAGAGACTGAATTCCTTTATCACCATGTCAAGAAAAGCTGCCCACGGGCCAGGTATATCTATATTGAATTGTTATGAAAGTGATAAATTTCTATTATGTTAAGCTAGCAATAAGGTAGGAAGCAGGACTCAACTACAGAGGAGGGACTCGGACACTGGACCAAATTGAGGACTACCTAAAACAAGGTCAGGGTGGAAGCAGCTTTCCGTAAGACATGCCCCACCAGTGTGCCATGTCAGTCTACCATTGCCCTGGCAACATTGGGGATTGACTGCCCCTTTCTATGGTAATGACCTGATGACCCAAAAGTTACTACCCCTTCCCTAGAAATGTCTACATAAACCACCCGTTAATCTGCATATTATTAAAAGCAGGTATAAGTATGATTGCAAAACTACCTGAGCTCTGCTCTCTGCCTCTGAGGTAGTCCTGCTCTATGGGAGCAGTCACAGAGCTGTAACACTGCCAGAGCTGTAACACTGCCTCTTCAATTCAATAAAGCTGTTTTCTTTTACCTCCGGCTTACCCTTGAAATCTTTCCTGGGCAAAGCCAAGAACCCTTGCAGGCTAAACCCCACTTTGGGGCTTGCCTGTCCTGAATCAGTAATCCTCAACTGGGGGTGATTTGTCCTTCCAGGGAACAGGGTACAGTATCTAAAGACATTTTTGGTTGACGTAGCATGGGGTGGAAAGAGTGTTACTGGGATCTAGTGGGTGAAAGCCAAAGATGCTACCAGACATTCTGCATGGCACAGAACAACTCCTCACAACAAAAAATTATACAGCCCAATATGTCAATGGTGCTGAGGGTGAGAAATCTACACTCAACTAATACAGGATGATGCCAGGCTACTATGCCCATATGGGGCTAGCTCTTCCTCTGAGGGCTTCCGACCACAAAGGATATATGGAGTAGAATGTTATGAGAAAAAAATAATTAGGAAAGACGTGTAGACAAAAGCTCTTCTATTCCTAGGTCAACTCATAAAACATGAGGAATAAACAACCTTCTGCAGTGACTCACATCAGTCCAAGGTACAGGGAATTGGGCAGTACGACGGAGGACTGGGATGAAAAGTCTTTGTGCTATGAATGTTGGTTAATTTGAAGGCCTCGAAGGACACAAGAATGATCCATGATTGGAAGGTAAGGGGAAAGAGTTTTTCTGCTGGAATCATGGAAAATGTCACTAGCCAAGCAGTGAGCTTCTTTTAGTGGCAGTGAGCACCCCACTTCCAGAAATATTTCAGCATGAACTAGGTGAGCACTTTTCACAGATTACATGGTTGGGACTTATACTTTGCATATGGAGTTGGGTTAGGTGCATGGTTTTCAAAACGTTTTGGCCCAAGAAGCCTTCCTTCAGGTGAAGTGAAACCTGAATAGGTAAGACAATTAAAAGAGGGTATAATTTGCCAGAAAAGATGGGCATCCATGGCCTTGCCTGCCTAGCTTTTCTCTTGGCCTTGATGGGGATCTTGAATGGGTTCCTAGGCCCCTGGAGCTATGTTAATTTATTTGTAAGATACCTTTCAACTTTACTTCTCTATTATTCTGCTTCTGACAATATCAGAAGCTAGCAAATGTCAGCAAATAATAAGAAATATGACATTTTAATAAAAAGAGGCATGCATTTTCCCTGGAGGGGTTGAAGAATATAAAATGCACTCTGTAGTATGGTAGGTACTTCAACAATGACCTCCATCAATTCTTCTGATTTCGCTGTGCACATAGTGCTTCTTTGGTGAGATGGGGAGTTTATTCTCCTTCCTTGGGATCTCTGCTGGCCCTGTGACTATAACCAATACCATGTGGTAGAAGTCATGGAACTTCCCAAGCCCAGACCATAAAAGGAATGGCCATTTCTGTTTTTTTCCTCTTGAAACTGTGTTTCTTGGAAACCAACTGCCATGCTATAAGGAAGCCCAAGCAGCCATGAGGAAAGGCCCATGAGGAAATCTTAGGGTCCCAGCTGAGGTCCCAACCAAAGACCAGCACCAACTACCAGCCATGTGTAAGCAAGACCATTTTGGATATACGATATACCAGTCTTCCTAGTGCCCCATCTGACCTACATGAAACAAAGAATCATGTGTTCAACATATAGTATCATGAAAAAAACAAATGGTCATTGTTGTAAGTTAGGACGCTTCAGAGCAGTTTGATATCTGTTGAGAAATCCTCAGCATGGCTGGGAGAATTACCTGTACATCCAAAAGCCTCTGGATCCTTAAGGGTCTGAGAATCAGGCAAAAAATATCCAGGCAGGCAGGAGCAATTGTATTCTCCTGGGATGTTGGTGCAGACAGAATTGGGACCACAAAGATTTGAGTTCCTGGAACATTCATCCACATCTAAGCAGAAAACCAGTCTAAGTCAGAAGAATGAAGGAGACTGAGGCTGCAAGAGCTCACAGCCTCACCACTGACTGAAAGCAATGTATCTCCCTGACTATGCTCTTACCTTCATAAACACATTTTCATCACTCAAAGAACAACCACTTAGAGGCATATCCATGGTGCATGAAAATTTTCTAATAAGCCTTCCCACTGCTCAGGATAAAATCCAAAATCCTCATTAGATATGCAAGGCCCCGACAACCTAGTTCCAACGAAGCTGACCGACCTCTACCCCATCTCTCGCTTTGAATTCCTTTGTGATTTAGGATCCAGATGCATAGTTTACCTTTTTCTTTTTTAACAGACAGCATCTCACTCTGTTGCCCAGATTGCAGTTCAATGGCACATCATAGCTCATCAAACTCCTGAGCTCAAGTGATCCTCTCACCGAGTAGCTGGGACTACAGGCATGTGCTACCATGTTATATAGAGACAGGGTGTCACTATGTTGCCCAGGATGGTCTCGAACACCCAGCCTCAAGTGATCCTCCCGCCTCAGCCTTCCAAGCAGTGGGAGCTAAAGACACATGCCCCAAGCCTAGCTAGTTTGTTTTTGTACAGACAGGGTCTCACTATGCTGCCCAGGTTGGTCTCAAACTCCTTGCCTCAATCCATTTTTCTGCTTCAGCTTCCTAGAGTGTAAACACATAGATACCCTTTATTCCACAAAGGCTCATTGTCTCTCATCTCTGTTCCCTCAGCCTTGAACCTGCATACACCCTTCTTTCCATGGTAAGTCTCAATTCCTCTCCAAGGCATCACATATTATTAGTAATAAAAACAGAAGCACATGGCCAGGCATGATGGCTCATACCTGGAATCCCAGCACTTTGGGAGGCTGAGGCAGGTGGATCACCAGAGGTCAGGAGTTTGAGACCAGCCTGGCCAATATGGTGAAACCTCATCTCTACCAAAAATACACAAATTAGCCGGGCATGGTAGCACATGCCTGTAATCCCAGCTACTCGGGAGGGTGAGGCAGGAGAATCACTTGAACCCAGGAGGCAGAGGTTGGAGTGAGCTGAGATTGGGCCACTGCACTCCAGCCTGGGTGACAGAACAAGACTCTGTCTCAAAGTCAAAAATCAGGCCGAGTGTAGTGGCTCACGCCTGTAATCCCAACATTTTGGGAGGCCGAGGCAGGTGGATCATTTGAGGTCAGGAGTTTGACACCAGCCTGACCAACATGGTGAACCTTTATCTGTACTAAAAATGCAAAAATTAGCTGGGTGTGGTAGCACATGCCTGTAGTCCCAGCTACTTGGGAAGGTGAGGCAGGAGAATTGCTTGAACCCAGGAGGAGGAGGTTGCAGTGAAACAAGATGGCAACACTGCACTCCAACCTGGGCAACAGAGCAAGACCCCATCTCAAACAAACAAACAAACAAAACAGAGGCACAGACTACAAGGGTTGAGAACATGGACATTCTGGGTTCATAGCTTGGCTCTGCTGTTTTGAGAGTGAACAAACATTTACAGGCTGTTTGTTCCTGGGTGCTATGGACTGAATGGTGCCCCTCCTGCAAATTCCTGTGTGGAAGCCCTAAGCCCCAGTGGGATGTTATATCAAGATGTCATTTATTGCTGTATCCCCAGTGCCTAGAACAGTGACTCATATATTTTAGGCACTCAAGAGGTATTTCTTTAACGAGTGAATGAATGAATGAATAATTGTTGGCTTCAGATTTGCAGATGAAAGTCTTAAACTCAACCAAGACCAACCCCAATCCCCTCACTACTGTCTTTGCAAATAGACTGGGGCCTAACTTCCCAGAAGACTCTCCCAGCTACCTTCACACAATTCTCTGAGACCCTGAAAACTCAAGTGGCCACTGCTGGATTCAAATCCTGGGTTGCAGAGACAAGTGTAGGCTCCAACAGTGTTGTGACAAGTTGCATGCTCCGGGCAAGCTCCTGGATTGACACATTCATCCACATCTGACGAGAGGAAGAGAAAACCCAGGTTAAGGTAAGTGAGAAAACAAGGACTGGAGACTGCAAGCAGCAGGTTCACTCAGTGTGATGGGGTAGAGAGGAAGCTTTGGCAGTGATGATAAAGCCTGATCCAAGGATGGAAAAGATTCACATCAGACAGGGCTGATGCTCCCCAATATCCATGTTCCCCCCCTCTTCCCAGGCTCAGAGTGGGACATATTTTCCAGCCCCTTCTTGTAGTAGGCATGGCCATGAGAATAAATTCTAGCCAATGGCATGTAAGCAGAAGGGTGGCAAATAGTTTCAAAACATAATTATCAGAGATCGCAAAAGTAGCCACAGTCCTTTACTCCTCTCTGTATTTACACCCCAAGATGCAGACTGCATGCCATGTGACTTTACCACACCGTGCACTAAGAGGTGGAGTCTGTCTCTCTACCCCTTAAATATATCTGGCCCTATGACTTGCATTGACCAATAGAAGACAGTGAAGTAATGAGGCACTAATTCCAAACCTGGGCCTCCAGAGACCCGTTGGCTTCTGTTCAGTCTCTTGGGCCTCTGATCTCTGTCCTATGAACAAGCCCCTGACTAGCCTAATGAAGAATAAAAGACCAAGTGGAAGGGAAATGAATCATCCCAGATGAGCCCCAGACACGTGAGACCCATTCCCTCCTCCTTGTAATAATATAACAATATAATAATATAACGATCCAGTTGAGAACTGCATTCCCAGCTTCTCTTGCAGCGACATGTCGCCCCATGGTGAAAATCTGGCCAAGGATAATAAATAGAAGTGATGTGTGCACTATTTGGTCATGCTCTTGAAAAGAAAGAACAGACTCTATACTTCCTCTCTCTTTTCACCTAGGCTGGAAGATGGACAGAGTGGGGTGATCCATTCCCAACTATGGGGATTGGAGAGGCAACAAGACAAAGCCCACCCAAGATCAGCTGACTGCAGACACAAGAACAAGACCAGTTGAGACCAAAAGATCTGGCTAGAATAGACCACTTAAATTGTCAACTCATGGAATCAAGAGCTAAATAAATGGTGGTTGTTTCTAGACACTAACTTTTAGGGTGATTTTTTACCCAGTGATAGCCAACCACTACAAATAGAGTAGCAAAGGCAGAGATGACTTCAAACATCTCTTCAAGTAAGCCAGGGGGATATGATGAGGGCTTGATCACACTTTGCCTTTCTCAGTGGAGACACCATCCCTGTAAATGAATGTGGAGAATAACAATGCACTCGACACAGGAAGACGGAGCCCTTGTTTTTTGGTGAGAACATTCTGGCTGGAGTGTAGAGGATTGATTGGAGGAAATAAGACTGGAAAAGGTGAGGCTAGAGAGGAGGCTTTTGCAGTGATGATAAAGCCTGATCCAAGGATGGAAAAGAGCAGAGGAATTCAACACATATTTATTTATGTATTTATTTTTGAGACCAGGTCTTGCTCTGTCATCCAGGCCGGAGTGCAGTGATGCAAGCACAGTGTACTCCAGCCTCAACCTCCTGGTGTCAAGCAATCCTCCCACTTCAGCTTCTTCAGTAGCTGGGACCACAGGCACATGCCACGACACCCAAATAATTTTCTCTCTTTTTTTTTTTTTTTTTTTTTTTTTTGTAAAGACAGGGTCTCAGTAGGTTGCCCAAGCTGATCTCAAACTCTTGGTCTTAAGCACTTCTGTCCCAGCCTCCCAAAGTGCTGGGATTACAGGCGTCAGCTGCCACACCTACTCTCAAAACATGTTTAGTAAATAGATTCCCCAAGGTGTGATGACTGCTTTAATATGGAGAGACAGAAAAGCTTAAAGATAACTTTCAAGCCTTAATTCAAATTACTTTAGGGGAAAGTTCTAAGGTCTGGACTTTAGATCTCCCCAGAATAGGGTTTTTCCACCTCAGCACTATTGTCATTTAGGGCCAGATTATTCTTGGATGTGGGGGATGTTCCATACATTATAGGATGTTAGCAGCATCTCTGATGACTTCCCATTAGATGCCTGTAGCACACACAGCACCTCTCCCCACCATCACCAGTTGTGACAATCAAAAATATCTGCAGATGTTGCCTATGCTCCCTGGGGGAAATATCAGTCTGAAGACAAGTGCACCCCATTATATTCTGATACCGCTGTTTGACTTATAGTAGGATCTCAACAGGAGTTCAAATCCCAGCTCTTCCATTTAATATTTGCATATAGACCACAGATCCTATAAAGCAATTACACAATTGAGATTACAAAGCAACTAGCTAGCAACACTGTGACAGGAACTAAGCCTTCACATGTCAATATTAACCTTGAACAGAAGTGGCCTACATGCTCCACTTAAAAGATATAGATTGTTAAACTGGATTAAAACAAAAAAGGGACCCAACCGTGTGCTGCCTGCAAGAGACCTACTTAACATGTAAAGACACCCAGGCTCAAAGTAAAGGGATAGAAAAAGATATAGGCAACTATATATTTTTACATCTGTGAGCCCCAATTTCTGATCACTAACATGAGAAAATCCCTTCCTCATATGGTCTTCCAGCGAGATGACCCTTAATTAATTAAGTAGGCAAATAGTAAAGAGATGGTCATTTATACCTTCACAGCTGGAGTTTCTAGAGATGAATCCGACTTGACAGTTGCAAAGGTAGCCTCCCATAAAGTTGACGCAGTCAGAATGCTCAGGGCAGATCCCGTTGGTGAGGCACTCATTGATGTCTGAGAAGCAGTGGAAGAGTGTGAGTAGATAAGAAATTGGGTGCCTAAGTTCAGAAATATATGAACTCAAGCCAGGTGTGGTGGCTCACACCTGTAATCTCAGCACTTTGGGAGGCTGAGGAGGGTGGATTATGAGGTCAGGGGTTCGAGACCAGCCTGACCAACACAATGAAACCCTGTCTCTACTTAAAAATACAAAAATTAGCGGGGTGTGGTGGCATGCACCTGTAATCCCAGCTACTTGGGAGGCTGAGGCAGGAGAATTGCTTGACCTGGGAGGCAGAGGTTGCAGAAAGCTGAGAGCACACCACTGCACTCCAGCCTGGGCAACAGAGTGAGACTCCATCTCAAAAAAAAAAAAAGAAAAGAAACGGAAAAAAAAGAAATACATGAACTCACCTTCCTGATAGATTCCCACCCAAGACCCATCTTTGGGAGACTGAGAGCATTACCAGTACAGGAGAAATTGCCTGGCTTTCCTGAGATCCAGCCATTTCCAGTGGGAGAAGAGAAACCATGAAAACAGCTGCACTTGTATCTCCCCAACAGGTTTTTGCAGACTGAGTTAGGACCACAGGGCTGGGAGCTTTGAGAACATTCATCAATATCTGGACAGAGAGTTGGAGTTACAGATTTGCTTATTCTAGATAGAAAACTGTATTTTGCAAAAAAAAAAATGTTAAAACAGTATCTCCCATCCCATATGCTCTTCATTCAACGTGACTTTGGCCCTTCTTCCATTAAGCAATGCAATATATGTCACTTTCTTGAATCTGAGCATGCTTGTGACTATGGTGGAAGTGACACTAGGTCATAAAAATATTATATATTTCTACCTCATTCTCTTGGGATGCTTATCCTTGGAATCCAGCCACCATATTGTGAGGAAACTCAACCATTCATGAAATTTTACAGTGACCAGGAATTATTTACATGGTCAGAGAGAGGGAGGGTGGGGAGAGAAGAAAAGAAAAGAAGAAGGGAAGCGGGGAGGGGGAAGGGGGGAGAGGGGAGGGGGTAAGGGGGAGGGGAAGGGAGAGAGGGAAGGGAAGGGAATGGAATGGAAGCAAAGGGAAGGGAAGAGAGAAAGGAAAGGGAAGAGAAGGGAAAGGAGAGAGAGAAGGGAAGGGAACAGAAAGGGGAGAGGGAGGGAGAAAGGGATGGAGGGAGGAAGGGAGGGAGGGAGGGAGAGAGGAAGGAAGGGAGGGAGGGAGGGAGGGAGGGAGGAAGGAAGGAAGGAAGGAAGGAAGGAAGGAAGGAAGGAAGGAAGGAAGGAAGGAAGGAAGGAAGCCAACCAACCATGTTGGGCTGAGGGGAATTACCTACATTCAATACCCAGCCAGCTTTTACTTGATTTTCCCACCAAATGCTGGAGGGTTTGAGGGGGCATGAACTCACCTTTGCATTCCACTCCTGGACCCTTGAAGTGTCTTTGTCCGTTGCTAGACAGGAAGCCTTGTTTGCAAGTACAGTAGTAACTGTCCATGCTGCTGGTGCAGGTGGCATAAGCTGGGCACGCGGTAGTCTCTCTACATTTATTTGCATCTATGCAGTGTGTAACAAAAAGTTTAGACAAGATTAGAGCAGTAGAGTGAGGCTGCAAGGGAACCCGCATACAAGGGTGGAAGTTGGCATACAATGGGCTGGATTGTGTTCCCCCCGAAAGATATGTTGAAGTCCTAAATTCTGGTACTTGTGAATTTAATTTATTTGGAAGCTGTGTCTTTGTAGATGTAATTAAGACATAAGTTAAGATGAACCGGTGCTGAAGTAGGGTGGGCCACAGGTGTCCTTATAAGAACAGAAGAGACACAGGCATGCACAGGGACGATGCCATCCAACAATGAAAACCGGGATCTGAGTGGTGTGTCTAGAAGCCGAGGAACACCAAGGATTGCCAGCAGTAACAAAACCCTTTTTTTAAAACAGGCATGGAACAGATTCTGCCCAAAAGCCTTTGGAGGAAAACTGGCCCTGCCAATACTTTGATTTCACACTTCTGGATGCCAGAACTTCAAGAGAATAAACTTTTGTTTGTTTGTTTGTTTTTGAGATGGAGTTTTGCTCTTGTTACCCAGGCTGGAGTGCAATGGCGCGATCTCGGCTCACCGCAACCTCTGCCTCCTGGGTTCAGGTAATTCTCCTGCCTCAGCCTCCTGAGTAGCTGAGATTACAGGCACGCGCCACCATGTCCAGCTAATTTTTTGTATTTTTAGTAGAGACGGGGTTTCACCATGTTGACTAGGATGGTCTCGATCTCTCGACCTCGTGATCCACCCACCTCGGCCTCCCAAAGTGCTGGGATTACAGGCTTGAGCCACCGCATCTGGCTCTTCTTTTTCTTTTCTTTTTATTTATTTATTTATTTTTAAAGATGGAGTTTCACCATGATGGCCAGGCTGGTCTTGAACTCCTGACCTCAGGTGATCCACCCACCTCAGCCTCCCAAAGTGCTAGGATTACAGGCGTGAGCCACTGCACCCGGCTCACTTCTGTTGTTTTAAGCAGCCCTAGGAAACTGATACAGCAGCCAATCATATTTAATCATGTACCTCGAAGACCCTAGACCCTTGCTACTCAGAGTAGGGTCTACGGGTCAGCCACGTGAGCATTGCTTGGGAGTTAGATGGAAATGCAAAATCCACTGAATCCGAATCTGCATTTGAACAAGATCCCAGGTGATGTGTGTGCACGGGGAAGTTTGAGAAGCACTGTTCTGGATCCTTGCTACCCAAAGTGTGGTCATGATACAGACCAGTATCATCTTCCTCCCTTTGGATTCCAAGAACATCTTGCAAAATCAGATGCTGATTCAGCAGGTCTGGGGAAGGGAGCCTGAGATTTTGTATTTCTAACAAGTCCCTGGAGGATGCCCATTCTGTTGGTCCATGGATCATACCATGAACATCCAAGCACTAGACAGAAAAGTAAGAGAGTCAAAAGTGCAAGTTTTGGGACAAGGCAGACTTGAGTTCAAGTTCCAGCAGCAAACCTCAAAGCCAAGAATGGTAGCTGCTCCTCCAGACCCATTCCACCCTCCTCCTTGTAATAATATAACCATCCAGTTGAGGACTGCATTCCCAGCTTCTCCTGCAGCTAGGTGTGGCCACAGGACGAAAATCTAGCCAACGAGAATGAATAGAAGTGATGTGTGTACCATCTGGTCATGTCCTTGAAAAGAAAGAGCATACTCTATACTTCCTCTCTCTTTTCACCTGGGCTGGAAGATGCACAGAGGAGGGTGATCTATTCCCAACCACTGGGGATGAGGTTCACACCTAAGGTTGGAGAGGCAACAAGACAAAAGGAACTTGGGAGATGGGATGACCTCCTAGGCAGGGTTGTCCCACCACCCTGGTCCATCTTCAAGGTGGTGATTTATTAGTCAGAGAAAAGTAAACATCTAAATTGTTTCATTCATAGTTATTTTATCTGTTTGGGAACAATCATGACTCTATCCTAGCCAATCCAGTCCTGGGGCCTCTCTGTACGTCAGTTTACCACCACATCCAGTAAGCCTCCAAGCCCTGTTGATCCCCTGCCCCAAATATCATTTGACAATTGCCCATTTCACTCCACCACTTTGGCTATGCCTGAGCCAGATCTTCCTCTGAATTCAACATTTCTACATACTCCATTGCCCTTCACAATCATCTACTCTACACCATGGTCATCTCTGAATGCACCTATAATGCTCCCTGTTCTCCCTAGAAATAAAACTCAAATTACTCAGCATGAGCTGCAAAATCCCCAGTGACCAAACCCAACCACATCATTCAGCCTCATCATGCCAGTTTCTCTGTTCTCCATTTCTTTCTTTCTTTCTTTCTTTCTTTCTTTCTTTCTTTCTTTCTTTCTTTCTTTCTTTCTTTCTGTCTTTTCTTTTCTTTTCTTTCTTTCTTTTTTAGACGGAGTTTCACTCTTGTTACCCAGGCTAGAGTGCAATGGCATGATCTTGGCTCACCGCAACCTCCGCCTTCTGGGTTCAAGCAATTCTCCTGCTCAGCTTCCTGAGTAGCTGGGACTACAGGTGCACACCACCATGCCCAGCTAATTTTTGTATTTTTAGTAGAGACAGAGTTTCACTTTGTTGACCAGGATGGTCTCGATCTCTTGACCTCGTGATCCACCCCCCTCGGCCTCCCAAAGTGCTGGGATTATAGGCGTGAGCCACCGCGCCTGGCCTGTTCTCCATTTCTAGCCTTCCTACCACAGGACTTTTGCACATGCTGTTCCCTCTGCCTCTACTTTGCCTGGCCAGCTTTCATTCATTTCATTCTTCAGGTCTTGCTTTAACATCACTTCATCCAAGAAGCCTTCTCTGACTCCTCTACAGCCCCTGAGCTCCTCTTCTATGGAATTTATCAAAATGGTGACTGCTTGATTGTTTCAGTGATTCTCTCCTTCGTGGCCACCTTCACCAGCACACTGTGAGCTTCAGAAGGACAAGACCACAGGTGGAGGCAGGCTCCCAGGTGCTAGGGAAGAGGCTCATTGATGCTATCATTCTTGTGGCAGGCAGAATAACAGACCCTTCCAAGATGACCACGTTCTAATCCTGAAACCTGTGACTATGTTATGCTCCATGGCAAAAAGGGAATGAAGGTTGCAGGTGGAATTAAGTTTGCTGATCAGCTGATTTCAAAATGGGGAGATTATCCTGGATCATCCAGGGGCAAGCAATGTAACCACAAGAGTCTTTTTAAGTGAAAGCTGAAGCCAAGAAAGGCATTGTAAGAGTGATGTGATGTGAGAAAGATCTGACCAGCCATTGCTGGCTTTGAAGATGGGGAAAAGGGACATGAGCCAAGGAATGTGGTTGGCCTTAGATACCGGAAAAGGTAAGAAAATAGGTTCTCTCGGCTGGGAGTGGTGGCTTATGCCTGCAATCCCAGTACTCTGGGAGGCTGAGGTGGGCAGATCGCGAGGTCAGGAGTTCGAGACCAGCCTGACTAAAATGATGAAAACCCGTCTCTACTAAAAATACAAAAAAAATAGCCAGGCGTGGTGGTGGGCACCTGTAGTCCCAGCTGTTCGGGAGGCTGAGGCAAGATAATCGCTTGAACTGGGAGGTGGAAGTTGCAGTGAACTGAGATCACACCACTGCACTCCAGCCTGGGTGACAGAGTAAGACTCCTCTCAAAAAAAGAAAGAAAGAAAAGAAAGAAAGAAGGAAAGAAAGAAAGAGAAAGAAAGAAACAAAGAAAGAGAAAATAGGTTTTCTTATACAGCATCCAGAAGGAACACAGCCCTGCCAAAGCCTCTATTTTAGCCCAGTGGGACCCATTTCAGACATCTGACCTCCAGAATGATAGAGAAGTTTTTGTTGTTTTATGCCGCCAAGTTTGTGGCAATTTGTTACAGCAGCCATAGAAAATGAACACAATTCCCTATACCCATATGTGAAAAGAACATGCCTCAAAGTGATTGAGCAACTTATCCAAAGACACACAGCTAGAGAGCAGCAGAGCCAGACCTTTCAAAATCCAAAGTACATTCAAGAGATGGAATCAGTCTAAGTGTCCATCAGTGGATGAATGGTTAAGGAAGATGTGGGATATGTACTCAATGGAAGATCATTCAACCATAAGAAATCCTATCATTTGCAGAAACATGGATGGAACTGGAGGACACTACATTCGTGAAATAAGCCAGGCACAGAAAAACAGATATTGCGTGTTCTCATTCCTATGTGGGAGCTAAAATAGTAATAATGATGGTCTAATGGAGGTAGAGAGCAGAATGATAATTACCAGAGGCCAGGAAGGGTAGTGGGGAAGGGAAATAAAGAGGGGTTGGTTAGTTAGTACAAAAACACAGTTAGGGCCAGGCACGGTGGTTCATGTCTGTAATCCCAGAACTTTGGGAGGTCAAGGCAGGTGGATCACTTGAGGTCAGGAGTTCAAGACCAGCCTGACCAACATGGAGAAACCCCTATCTCTGCTGAAAATACAAAATTAATCAGGCATGGTGGCACATGCCTGTAATCCCAGCTACTTGGGAGTGTGAGGCAGGAGAATCGCTTGAACCTGGGAGGAGCAGGTTGCGGTGAGCCAAGATCATGCCAATGGCAGTCCAGCATGGGCAACAAGAGCGAAACTCCGTCTCAAGAAAAAACAGAAACAAAAATACAGTTAGATGGAAGGAATAACATCTAGTGCTCAGTAGCACAATAGGACAACCACGTATGAGTCAGGACATATTTGTCTTTCTGTGCCTGGCTTATTTTACTTAACATGATGACCTCCAGTTTCATCCATGTTGCTACAAATTACAGAATTTCATTCTTTTTATGGCCAAATAGCATCCCACTGTGTATGCAGACCACACTGTGTTCATCCTTTCGTATGTCAATGGACACTTAATTTGATCTCCTGTCTTTATTATTATTATTATTTTGAGACGGAGTCTTGTTCTGTCACCCAGGCTGGAGTACAGTGGCGCAATCTTGGCTCACTGCAACCTCTGCCTCCTGGGTTCAAGCGATTCTCCTGCCTCAGCCTCCCAAGTAGTTGGGATTACAGGTGCACACCACCACACCAGGCTAATTTTTGTATTTTTAGTAGAGACGGGGTTTTGCCATGTTGGCCAGGCTGGTCTCAAACTCCTGACCTTAGGTGATCTGCCTGCCTCGACCTCTCAAAGTGCTGGGATTACAGGCGTGCGCTACTGCACCTGGCCTGATTCCACATCTTGACTGTTGTGAAGAGTGAACTTGGGCTTTGTATCAAAGAAAGATGGGAGTCATGGGAGGATCTAGAGCAGAGTAGGGACACAGCATAAGTTTTAACATAAGCCTCCTGGCCACTGGTTGGAAGATGAACTATAGAAGATCAGAAGCAAATTGATCAAGGAGGGGGTGACTGCACTTGTCCAGGTAAACGACGTCAGTAGATACAACCCAGAGGGGAGCAATAGAGGGAATGCAAATTGGGATTTTTTTTAAAGCAATGCTAACAAAATTTGCCAATGGATTGGATGTGAGGAGTGAAAAGAGAGGAACCAACCATAATGCCAACACCAATTGGTAGTATGAAAAAATGAAAATGTGTCATAAAAACAGAAGGAATGGCTGGGTGCGGTGGCTCATACCTGTAATCCCAGCACTTTGGGAGGCCAAGCTGGGTGGATCACCTGAGGTCAGGAGTTCGAGACCAGTCTGGCCAACAAGGTGAAACCCCATATCTACTAAAAAATACACAAATTAGCCGGGTGTGATGGTGCACACCTGTAATCCCAGCTACTTGGGAGGCTACGCCAGGAGAATGGCTGAAACCCAGGAGGCGGAAGTTGCAGTGAGCTGACATCATGCCACTGCACTCCAGCCTGGGTGACAGAGTGAGACTCAATCTCAAAAGACATATATATACAAAAATTAGCTGGGCATGGTGGTGTGCACCTGTAATCTCAGCTACTGGAAAGGCTGAGGCAGAAGAATTGCTGAAATCTGGGAGGTGGAGGTTGCAATGAGCAGAGATCAAGTCTAGCGTGGGTGACAGAGTGAGATTTCATCTCAAAATAAATAAATAAATAAATAAGGAATAGATTATCGTGATTGTGACATTATTCACCCTGTGTTTGTCACATGTTCAGTTTTGAGATCCAAGTTCTTTGCTCCTATAATGCACCCTATTTATTTCCCTTCCCTGCACGAGGCCTCTGGTGGTATCTCTCGTCTCATTTCCAGCTTTCTCTTTCACCTGCAGAGGCAACATTTGTCTGCACATTTCCAGCATTTGATCACCTGTGGTCCCTTAGTGCTGTGAGCTCCCCATCATCCTCTTCCTCTAGCCCACTCCCTCACAACTCAAACCCACCCAAGCCCAGTTAACAGCCCAGCCTTGTGGGACGAGGACAGAGCAAGACTCCATCTCAAAACAAAAACCAAAAGAGCCCAGGAAGTGGGTACCACCCTCCGCCCATGGTACACATGAGGAAACCGAGGCTCAGAGAAGCTGTTGGGTCATTTGGACAGAAAACAGGAGAGTTGGGGCCCAGGTTCACGGTCATAGCCCCCAAAATGTGGTCTCTTCACAGCTTTGATCACCAAATGCTCTCTGGGCCTTGGTTTTCTCATCTGTAAAGTGGCTTTAATTGCCGAATCCAACGGGGAAGCCTGTGATGATGGAGGCATGGCAGCAGGGGAACTCCCATTGATAAAACCATCAGATCTCAGGAGACTTACTCACTACCATGAGAACAGTAGAGGGAAACCATCCCCCATGATCCAGTTATCTCCACATTGGCCCCGCCCTTGACACAGGGATTTTTACAATTCAAGGTGAGATTTGGGTGGGGACACAGCTAAACTGTATCAACAACTAAGAACTGACAATGTCTTTCTTCCTTATCCAGCAAGAGCTTATGTAGACATGAGAGTATTTAACAAAACACAAAGTCACTCACGCTTTTTCTTTTTTTTCTCTGAGACGGAGTTTTCTCTCTTGCTGGAGTGCAACGGTGTGATCTCAGTTCAATGCCACTCCGCCTTCAGGGTTCAAGTGGTTCTCCTGCCTCAGCCTCCCAAGTAGCTGGGATTACAGGCGTGCACCCCCACACCTGGCTCATTTGTGTGTTATTAGTAGAGACAGGGTTTCACCATGTTGGCCAGGCTGGTCTCAAACTCCTGACCTCAGGTGATCCCTCTGCCTCAGCCTCCCAAAGTGCTGGGATTACAGGCGCGAGCCCCTGCACCTGGCTGTCACTTACGTTTCTTCACACTGAGTTGTAGTTTCAGTAAATTCCATCCCTACTCTTAACACACTGCCATTGATGAAGCTCACGCTACATACCAGGTGGGTTCCAAAGCTACCTTTTTAAACTTAAGTTACAGAACATCCCTACTGTTATCTGTACTTCACAGCTTGGGAGACTGAAGTTCAGAGAGGTTGTGCGATTTGCCCGAGCAGCAATTCTAAGCACAAAGGAAGGAGCCTGGAGCTAGAATCAGGAGACCTGCATGTTAACCCTTGCTCTGCCACTTACTAGCTTCCAGCAAGCATCTGGATGAGGCTTAATTTCCCAGGATTTTTCCTGGGGAGAAAGCATTCTCCACCGTATCAGGCATCAGCATTCTCTCTGGCCAACTTACTTTTTGTTGTTGGTTTCAGTGTGGGTCCTGTGTGCATTTCCCAGATGTGCATAACACAACACCCTGTGAAGAGAAAAAAGAAAAACGCCATGAACCACCAAAAAAATAAAACCCTTTTGGGCTCAACCCGCAAAATTGCTTTTGGCTTGGCCTCACAGAAACAGGTTTGAAGTGGCTAGATGACAAACTCAGTGAAGGAACAAACATACACTATTTTGCATAAGCATATCAGTGACCATTCCTGATTCTTGGCACTTTGGGTTTTTTTTCATTTTGTCTGTCTTCTTTCTTCTTTCTTCTTCCTTCTTCCTTCTTCCTTCTTCCTTCTTCCTTCTTCCTTCTTCCTTCTTCCTTCTCCTCCTCCTCCTCCTCCTCCTCCTTCTCTTCTCCTTTCTTCTTCTTCTTCCTGTTCTTCTTCTTCTTCTTCCTCTTCCTCTTGTTCCTCCTCCTCCTCCTCCCCCTCCTCCCCCTCCTCCTCCTCCTCCTCTTATCTTTCTTCTTCCTCTTCTTCTTCTTCTTCTTCTTTTTGATTAAATAGTTCCAGGCTAAGCACTGTAGTGCACACCTGTAATCCCAGCACTTCGAGAGGTCATTGGTGGGTAGATCACTTGAGCCCAGGAGTTCAACACCAGCATGGGCAATATGGCGAAACCCCATCTCTACAAAATATGCAAAAATGAGTTGGGCATGGTGGCACATGCCTGTAGCCCCAGCTACTCAGGAGGCTGAGTTGGGAAGATCACTTGAGATCAGCAGTTTTAGACAAGCCTGGGCAACACAGTAAGACTTTGTCAAAAAAAAATTTTTTTTTTAATTAGCCAGGTGGTAGTGACACCTTGTAACCCCAGCTACTCAGGAGGCTGAGGTGGGAGGATTGCTTGAGCCCAGGAGTTTGAGACTGCAGTGAGCCGACGTTGAGATCGTGCCAATGCACTCCAACCTAGGTGACCCTGTCTCTAAAAAAAAAAGTTCTGCCTAGGCGTGGTGGCTCACAGTTGTAATCCCAGCACTTTGGGAGGCCAAGGCGGGCAGATCACGAGGTCAGGATTTCAAGACCGGCCTGGCCAGCATGGTGAAACCCTGTCTCTATTAAAAATACATTGGGTGCAGTGGCTCACACCTGTAATCCCAGCACTTTGGGAGGCCAAGGCAGGTAGATCACTAGGTCAGGAGATCGAGATCATCCTGGCCAACATGGTAAAACCCTGTCTCTGCTAAAGAGATACAAAAATTAGCTGGGCGTGGTGGCACACTCCTATAGTCCCAGCTACTCGGGAGGCTGAGGCAGGAGAATCACTTGAACCTGGGAGGTGGAGGTTGCAGTGAGCCAACATTGCGCCACTGCACTGCAGCCCGGTGACAAAGCGAGACTCTGTCTCCAAAATAATAATAATAATAATAATAATGTTTCTTAGCCTCAAAAAAAAAAATAAATAAAAATACAAAAATTAGCTGGGTGTGGTGGCACGTGCCTGTAATCCCAGCTACTCAGGAGGCTGAGGCAAGAGAATTGCTTGAATCAGGACCCAGGAGTCAGAGGTTGCAGTGAGCCGAGGTTGCACCACTGCACTCTAGCCTGGGCTACAGAGTGAGACTCCATCTCAAAAAAAAGAAAATTCTGGTTGATTTTCAAAAACATACATTGAAGCATGCATTCTCAAAAGGGGTGATACCTCCCCAAAAAGACCCAAACTTTGTTCTTGGTTCTCAAGGAAGAGATTATTATTATTTTTTTTAGACAGTCTCGCTCTGTCACCCAGGCTGGAGTGCAATGGTGGGATCTTGGCTCACTGAAACCTCCGCCTCCTAGGTTCAAGCAATTCTCCTGCCTCAGCCTCCTGAGTAGCTGGGACTACAGGCACGCACCACCACACCCAGCTAATCTTTGTATTTGTATTAGAGACAGGGTTTCATCATGTTCAGGATGATTTCGAACTCCTAACCTTGTGATCCACCTGCCTCGGCCTCTCACAGTGCTGGGATTACAGGCGTGAGCCATCATGCCTAGCCAGGAAGAGATTTTTTAAAACTTACTCTTTTATGTATAAGATACATATGAATATGCAGAAAATACATATATAGATATACGGTATTAAAATTTCATGAGAGGTTAGGGCAATTCATTTTCTTTTTTTTTTGAGACGGAGTTTCGCTCTTGTTAACCAAGCTGGAGTGCAATGGCGCAATCTCGGCTCACCGCAACCTCCGCCTCCTGGGTTCAGGCAATTCTCCTGCCTCAGCCTCCTGAGTAGCTGGGATTACAGGCACGTGCCACCACGCCCAGCTAATTTTTTGTATTTTTAGTAGAGACGGGGTTTCACCATGTTGACCAGGATAGTCTCGATCTCTTGACCTCATGATCCACCCACCTCGGCCTCCCAAAGTGCTGGGATTACAGGCGTGAGCCACCGCGCCCAGCCGGCAATTTATTTTTTAATGTTTAAAGGCAATGCAGCCCTGCAGCATTTAGGTCTCCTGCACCATCATCATCATCATTGCCATCATTATCACTGTCACCATCATCGTCTCCATCACCATCATCATCATCATCACCATCACCATCTTCTTCATCATCACCACCATCATCATCATTATCACTATTCCCATCATTACCATCACTGTCTTCATCATCACTATTGTCACCACCATCATCATTATCACTATTCCCATCATTACCATCACTGTCTTCATCATCACTATTGTCACCACCATCATCATTATCACTATTCCCATCATTACCATCACTGTCTTCATCATCACTATTGTCACCACCATCATCATTATCACTATTCCCATCATTACCATCACTGTCTTCATCATCACTATTGTCACCACCATCATCATTATCACTATTCCCATCATTACCATCACTGTCTTCATCATCACTATTGTCATCACCATCATCATTATCACTATTCCCATCATTACCATCACTGTCTTCATCATCACTATTGTCACCACCATCATCATTATCACTATTCCCATCATTACCATCACTGTCTTCATCATCACTATTGTCACCACCACCATCATTATCACTATTCCCATCACTACCATCACTGTCTTCATCATCACTATTGTCACCACCATCATCATTATCACTATTCCCATCATTACCATCACTGTCTTCATCATCACTATTGTCACCACCATCATCATTATCACTATTCCCATCATTACCATCACTGTCTTCATCATCACTATTGTCACCACCATCATCATCATCATCACCATCACCATCTTCTTCATCACCACCACCATCATCATCACTATTCCCATCATTACCATCACTGTCTTCATCATCACTATTGTCACCACCATCATCATTATCATCATCACCATTATTATCATTACTATCATCACAACTCTTTGCTAATTAACTTCAGGGCAGAATAAGGAATGTTAATGGTTAATACCATTGCCAACACCCCAAAATAGCCACTCTGCATTCCTACGTTTGACGTCCACAGGCCACCGATTTCTTCTAATGTAGCCTGCCAGTCAACAACTCCTACACACTCAAACTCCCGAATTCCACTTATTATTACTAACAAAAATTATTTTGCTCATTCATTAATTATTTTAGAGGCAATCAAACATACAGTTCAGGTATTCAAAGTCTGGAGTCAAAATGCTTGGTTTTAAAAATCTGGCTTCGCCACTTAATGACTGTGTGGCCTTGAGAAAGTTATATAATCTCTTTGTGCCTCAGTTTCCTCCTTGGTAAAATAGGGGAATCAGAAGTACTGTACAACAGCAGAAAAAACCCACACTTGCTACTTAGAAGATGTCCCCTGGCTAGGCGCAGTGGCTCGCGCCTGTAATCCCAGCACTTTGGGAGGCCGAGGCAAGTGGATCACATGAGGTCAGGAGTTCAAGACCATCCAGCCTCATCAACATGGTGAAACCCCAACTCAACTACAAATACAAAAATTAGCCAGATGTGCTGGTATGCACCTGTAATCCCAGCTACTCGGGAGGCTGAGGCAGGAGAATCGCTTGAACCCAGGAGGCAGAGGTTGCAGTGAGCTGAGATCGTGCCACTGCACTCCAGCCTGGCAACAGAGTGAGATAACATCTGAAAAAAAAAAAAGAAAAAGAAGAAGATGTCCCCCTATATCCTCCATTCTTAAATTTGATCCAGTGACCAAAACACACAAGACATAGAAGAAAAAACAGTAACATGGAAGGTAAACAAAGCTGAGACAAAATGACACCTGAAGAAAGAGAAATAAGAGCAGACAGGACAGGTCTATCTCATTGTTCAGGACTCAGCGCAAATTGCCCCTCCTCAACCCCAGACTTCTCCCTTCCACATAACCCCCAACCACATTCTAGACAACTTCTTTCATAACACTTATCACTACCTAGAATTCCACCATTTACTTATTATTTGGGGAAACATAGTGCAGTAAAAAAGCTTACAAACTCTGAAATCAGACTGCCTGGGTTGAAATCCTGGCTCTACGTCTTATTGACTAAGTGGTCTTGGGAAAATTATTTTATCTCGTTTGCCTCAGTTTTCGTCTTTGCAAAATAGAATTAATAATGACCCAATGTCATAGAAATGCTCTATGTTTAGAACATTTGACAATTGGATATGTTCTATGTTTAAAGAAGTTACAACAGTGTTTAGTGGGCTATGACCGTCCGTCCCTTCTTTCCTGTCTTCTCCTACCCATGAGAATATCAACCTCTGCAGGAACAGTCTTTTTCTTCCTCACTGCTATAACTTCTGGTGCCTAGAACAGCACTTGATAGCAGGATGTGCTCAGGAAACACAGGTCAAATGAATGACTATAAAGAAAATCTGTCCTGAAAGATGGACTCCCCTGAGCTATGGAGTTTTGTCGAAGGTTCCTGGAATAAAGGTGTTTGCAGCAGCCAGCCTAGAATTATGACCTCTTTCTTGTCTGGATCATTCATGGCTGTCCCTTTTCTCTGAAGCCTGTTTCCAACCCAGGCCTCCCCAGCCCCCCTTCAGCCTCACACTCACCCCAGAAGAGGAGCAGGTTGAAGCCATGCATTATGCTGTGGTTCTGTCATTCAAAGAGAAGCAGCTTTTCTACTGACCACGGGTTTTCAGTAACAGAAGGTGTAGGAAGAGGGGAAGGCGGGGCCAGAGTTGCTCAATTCTGCCGGGACATCAGAGCACCTTTGGCTGAGTTGCTGCCACTAAAAGACAGCCTAGAAAATCTTCATTTCCCCGTTTCTCCACAATAAAGAGAGCTTAATCTGCCTGATTTGTACTATTTTCTCCCTCTCCTTCCCATTCTTTCTCTCTTTCCCACCAGTCTATCTCCCAGTTCTCAACACCTTCTTTCATTGCACCCAATAAACAAGCTTCCATCTCCCGCCTCCAGTGAAGCAAATCTCAGCCTTTAGGGTCTCTTTTCAGTCTCCCCTTATAAAAACCGCCATCACAATCACAGGTACCAGGCACTGTGCTAGTCACACCGCCAACATAATGCAATTTCAGTATCATGTCAACCTTGTAAAGTAGGAATTCCCCTCCCTCCCTCCGTTCACCAACAAAATGGAAACTTAGGCTTGCAGAGGACTTGTCACTTGTCCAAGATCTCTCAGACCTGAGATTTGAACCCAGGACCCTCTGACTCCAAAGTTGAGAGCTTTAATCATCTTATTTCCCTTCAGATCGCCCTCTATCTGACCACTCGACAGCAACACTTCCACCCTATTCCCAGCTTCCTAACTCTCTCTGATAACTGGTAACATCTCAGGGTCTCACAAGTGCAGACCCTCAGACAAGGATTCTAGCAAAAGTCGTTTATTAAGAAGGTGACCCCAGAATACACCAGCTGGCGAGGGAGAACATGAAACAGGAAAAGCAAAGAGCCAATTCTGGGTGTGTCTTCAAACAAGTTCCATGGTGAGAAAGTGGAGCTTAACCTCCCCGGGGACATCTGGGGAGCAGCATGGAACATACTCTTCAGTTATTCCACCTGAGGGGTAGGGGAGCTGAGGTATTTATACCCCACCTACTGTCAGTCATTAGTTGACTGGAGGCTTGCTCCCAGGGGGCATCAACCACTTGAAACTTCAGGCCTGGCCTCCAAGCAGATAGAATGGGCTCCAGTTGGTATAATCCCTCTGATAACAAAACGTAGTGCCTGGCAGATGTTGAAGTGTTGTCATTCAGCTGGGGTAATACCCAAGGTTCATTGCCTCGTGGCAAGGAAATAAAAAATGCAGACATACAAGGAATAAGTTTTCGAGCAGAGGTTTAGGATGGGTGCAGTGGCTGTGCCTGTAATCCCAGTACTTTGGGAGGCCGAGATGGGTGGATCGCCTGAGATCAGGAGTTTGAGACTAGCCTGGCCAACATGGGGAAAGCCCATCTCTACTAAAAAAAAAAAAACAAAAATTAGCTGGGCATGGTGGCAGGTGCCTGTAATTCCAGCTACTTGGGAGGCTGAGGCAGAAGAATTGCTTGAACCTGGGAAGCAGAGGTTGCACTGAGCTGAGATTGTGCCACTGCACTCCAGCCTGAGCAACAGAGTGAGACTCCATTTCAGGAAAGAAAAAAAAAAAAAAAAAAGAAGCAGATTGGCAAGAGCGCTCTCCCTTGCAGAGAGAGAGGGCTGCCAAATGGATCTTCCAGTTCTATGGTGAAATGCATGGGGTTTTATAGATGAGCTTTAGGTGGTGGTATCTGATTTACATAAGGCCCAACGATTGGTTCAACCAAGCGTGCCATTTACATACATTGCAAAGAGGCTGGCTGCCCACTCTAATATTTTATTATGCAGATGGGGTCTCTACCTGGCCAGGGCCATGTTGCCTGTTCCTTTACTGCACACGTGGTTGACAAAGAAAAGGGCAGATGGAGCCCCCATGTTGAACATGGCTGGCTCCCGGTAGCCTTTTCCTATTGGCATAGCTGCTGGCATTCACCCGTGCAAGCTTCCAGCTTGTTTTTTTACATCTGCAGCCTGACTTTTCAGGCTGCTCTTTGCTAGAAAAGAAATGATTTGGGGGCTGCTTCTTATTAAAAGAGCAACCTTACCGAGGACCCTCTTGCCCTCACTCTCTGCCTAAATAATTTCTTCCTGGTTTCTGTATCAGTGTCAAGCTAGGGCATATAAATGTGTTAAGTTAGGTCATGGGTGTGGGCAGCCACTGATAGCATCTGCTACAAGCTGCAAAGGAGGTTCAAAGAACATCCCCCAGTTCTTAGAAAAGTTCTACGTGTTTCTGCCTTCCCCTTTTCTTTCTTTTTTTTTTTTTTTTGCGACGGAGTTTCGCTCTTGTTACCCAGGCTGGAGTGCAATGGCGCGTCTCAGCTCACCGCAACCTCCGCCTCCTGGGTTCAGGCAATTCTCCTGCCTCAGCCTCCCGAGTAGCTGGGATTACAGGCACGCGCCACCATGCCCAGCTAAGTTTTTTGTATTTTTAGTAGAGACGGGGTTTCACCATGTTGACCAGGTTGGTCTCGACCTCTTTACCTCGTGATCCACCCGCCTCGGCCTCCCAAAGTGCTGGGATTATAGGCGTTGAGCCACCGTGCCTTCCCCTTTTCTTCTTTGCAAAGCAAACTACCAACTTTGGAGTTATTGTCACTGAAAAAAAGATTCAGGTGGCTCACTCCTGTAATCCCAGCACATTGGGAGGCTGAGGCAGGCAGATCACCTGAGGTCGGGAGTTCAAGACCAGCCTGACCAACATGAAGAAACCCCATCTCTACTAAAAATACAAAATTAGCCAGGCATGGTGGCATGTGCCCGTAATCCCAGCTACTAGGGAGGCTGAAGCAAAAGAATTGCTTGAACCCAGGAGGCAGAGTTTGCAGTGAGCCAAGATTGTGCTACTGAACTCCACCCTGGGCAACAAGAGTGAAACTCTGTCTCAAAAAAAAAAAAAAAGATTCACAAATGGCTTTCTTTTTTCTTTTTCTTTTTCTTTTTTTTGAGATGGAGTCTCACTCTGTTGCCCAGGCTGGAGTGCAGTGGCACAATCTCGGCTCACTGCAACTTCTGCCTCCCAAATAGTAGCTGGGATTACAGGTGTGCATACCATGCTCTAGCTAATTTTTGTACTTTTAGTAGCGACAGGGTTTCGCCATGTTGGCCAGGCTGGTCCGGAATGCCCAGCCTCAGGTGATCCTCCTGCCTTGGCCTCCCAAAGCATTGGGATTACGGGCATGAGCCACCATGTCCAGCCAGATTCATCAATGGCTTTCTCTTTGTGCCTCCATTCTTTCCCCGCTGGCCCCAAGAATACCAGCTGGTGATGCTTGTGGCTGCAGCATTTACCCTGAGATAATGTTGCCATGAAATAAATATCTCGCCTTTATTATTATTTTTTACATTGCTCTAGTATATCGACTTCGAAAACAAAAGAAGACATCATTCTACTTACAGTGTTCTGTTTTCAGTACGGATCTTTCCAGATTACTATATTTTACAAATATGCTGTTTTTAATATATACTACAGTATATTTGAAAAAATATAGTAATTCTTGATTGCTGAAAATGTCAGATCCTAGAAAACGTAACTTTCCTACGTGTGATGTTAACATCGTGCTCAACAGCTGTTGGCTGAAGATTTATTTGATAAATTCAATTTCCCAAAATAGAGGATTGTGGGCCAGGCACGGTGGCTCATGTCTGTAATCCCAGCACTTTGGGAGGCCAAGGCGGGCAGATCACAAGGTCAGGAGATTGAGATCATCCTGACCCAACATGGTGAAACCCCGTCTCTACTAAAAATACAAAACGTAGCCGGGTATTGGGGTGGGTTCCTGTAATCCCAGCTACTCAGGAGACTCACGCAGGAGAATCACTCGAACCCAGGAGGTGGATGTTGCAGTGAGCCTAGGCTGACCCATTGCGCTCAGCTTGGGTGACAGAGCAAGACTCCATCTCAAAAAAAAAAAATTCTTTTTTGAATTGACAAATTAAATTGCAGATATTTATGGGGTACAACATGATGTTTTGAGATATGTATAGACAGTGGAATGGCTAAACTGAGGCAATAAACCTATCTATTCCTTTGCATGCAATTATTATTTTTTGTGGTAAGAATAGTTACATCAACCCTCTTAGCAGTTTTCAAGGATATGCTACATCATTCATTGTTACTAACTACAGTAACCATGTTGTACAATACATCTCTTAAATATTTTTCTCCTGTTCAACTGAAATTTTGTATCCTCTGACCAAGTCTCCCCACCCACATCTTCCCCATATGCTTCTGATCATAGGATGCTGAGACCCTACACTCAACATCCTATGAGGTCTCATAAGACGAGTATCTCATAGGTCTCAGACATTCAAATATCCACCTGGAGACTCACAAAGATTGTTAAGAAAATGGTTTCCCCTGGTGCAGTGGCTCACGCCTATAATCCCAGCACTTTGGGAGGCCAAGGCGGGGAGATTACCTGAGGTCGGGAGTTCAAGACCAGCCTGACCAACATTGTGAAACCCTGTCTCTATTAAAAAAACAAAAATTAGCAAAGCATGGTGGTGGGCGCCTGTAATCCCAGCTACTCTGAAGGATGAGGCAGGAAGATCACTTGAACCCAGAATGCAGAAGTTGCAATAAGCGGAGATTGTGCCAGTGCACTCCAGTCTGGGCCACAGAGGCAGACTCCATCTCCAAAAAAAAAAAGAAAAGAGAGAGAGAGAAAGAGAAGAAAGAAAGAAAGAAAGAAAGAAAGAAAGAAAGAAAGAAAGAAAGAAAGAAAGAAGAAAGAAGAAAGAGAGAGAGAATGAAGGAAAGAAAGAGAGAAGGAAAGAAAAGGGTTTCCTGGAGAAGTGTTTGCTCTGCAGAGACCACAGATGGAGATCTCCTTTCCCATCGCCTGGAAATATTGGTCCTTGCTCTCCTCCTCTCCCAATAATTCCCTTTCAGGTCATGTTAGCTACTAGAAACGACTGTCAGAGATTTGCACTTTCTCCTATAATCCTTGTTCAATGTATCCAGGAGTATAGGCTCTAGAGGCAGGTAGACTAACATGGTGATTTTAACATATGTCCATAAAATTTTTAATACTCTCCAAGTGGTAGAGACTAATCCCTCTCTCCTTGAACATGGACTTAGTGACTTGCTTCTCTTTTTTTTAAGGCAGGATCTTGCTCTTTTGCCCAGGCTGGAGTACAGTGGCGGGTGGCATGATCATAGCTCACTGTAGCCTCCACGTCCTGGGCTCAAGCGATCCTCCTACATCAGCCTCCCGAGTAGCTGGGACTATAGGCATGCGCCACCACATCCAGCTAATTGTTTGTTTGTTTGTTTGTTTGTTTGCAGAGCTGGCATCTTGCTATGTTGCCCAGGCTGGTCTTGAACTCCTGGGCCCAAGTTGTCCTCCTGTCTCAGCCTCCCAAAGTGCTGGGATTACAGGCATGAGACACTATGCCCAGTGTGACTTGCTTCAGCTGATCAGAAAATGGAGCATGTGACAGTTTGTGACTAGGTCGTACGTGTTATTGTGGCTTCCTCCTTGCTCTCTCTTTCCAGGATCATGCCCTGGGGAGAAGCCAGTCGCCATATTGTAAGGACACTCAAGCAGTGCTGTGAAGGAGCTGAGCCTCCCAACAGCCATGTGAGTGAGCTACCTTGGAAGCAACTCTTCCCACCCCAGTGGAACTTTCAGATGATCCAGCCCTGGTCAATGGCTTGACTACAACCTCATGCAAGAGCTTGAGCCAGAACAATGCAGCTAAGCCACCCCCAGACTTCTGACCCTCAGAAACTTTAAGAAACTAAAAGTTCTCTATTATAAGCTGCTACGTTTTGGAGTAATTTGATATACAGCAAGAGATAACCAATACACCTAAGAAGCAGTTTTCACCATTAATAAAAAGAGAGTAATAATGTGTCTAACCTCATAGGTTTGAGGGTTAAGTTGATACAATAATAAAACCCTGCCTGGCACAGATTAAATGCTTAAGTTCGATTAGTTATGATTGGCATTCTTATCATTCCATCATGCTAAATGGTCACAGTTACTCACAGAAAAAATCCTGATACCACCAAAATTGAACTGCAGAAGCCAGCAACGTTCCTGTCAGGCAGAACCTTGCAACGTGGGTGAAAGAGTTTAGGCTTTATCCTCAGGGCAAGGGAGCCACAGGCTCAGGCCGGAATTTTACACAGGTGGGTATTGGACAGGGGGGCTCACAGGTGGGCAGACAGGGAGGAGGCTGGGGATATAGCCAGGAGAGAGAAGAGGGCAGTGGTCTGGTCCGGGGCAGGGGCTGCAATGACGGAGAAAATTTTATGAGGCAGGAACAACCGAATCTGGGGAGTGTCCGGATGTAGCAGGAGTTTGAGACAGAAGAAGGAGTTGAAATTTGGAGGCTGGGCTAAAGAGTTGGAAGGTTTTGCAATCAAG
Organism: Callithrix jacchus; assembly: GCF_049354715.1. NCBI lineage: Eukaryota > Metazoa > Chordata > Mammalia > Primates > Cebidae > Callithrix > Callithrix jacchus. The sequence goes on along the minus strand of NC_133523.1, from coordinate 6,457,798 downwards.
CCCAGATGCCTCCTGCAGATGGAGACGGGATGAAGCTTACGGAAAACACAGATTTAATATATGATGGGTCTGGAGGTCAGAGTCCTCCCCAGTCTTATGGGACTAAAACCAAGATGCCAGCAGGGCTGCATTCCTTCCGGAGCTCCAGGGCAGAATCCACTGCTTGTCCTTTCTGGCTTCTGGAGGCAGCCCGCACGCCCTGGCTCATGGTCCCTTCCTTCCTACACAGAGCCAGCAGCTAGCAGATTCACATGTCACTTGCACACTCTAAATCCCTCGGTCTTGCTCTGTCTCTCCTTTCCGTCCTTCTTGTTCTTCCATTCTCTCTCTCTCTCTTTTTCTCTGTCTCTCTTCTAGTCCTCTCTCTTGCCCATTCTCTCATTTTCTCTCCCTCTGGCTCTGTCATTCTCTCTTTTTTCTTATATTTATTTATTTAAGACACAGTCTGTCACCCAGGCTGGAGTGCATGGTGCAATCTCAGCTCACTGCAACCTCCGCCTCTTGGGTTCAAGCGATTCTCCTGCCTCAGCCTCCCAAGTGGCTGGGATCACAGGTATGCACCACTACGCCTGGCTAACCTTTGTATTTTTAGTAGAGACAGGGTTTCATCATATTGGCCAGGCTGGTCTCGATCTCCTGACCTCAAGTGAGCCACCTGCCTCGGCCTCCCAAAGTGCTGGGATTACAGGCGTGAGCCACCACACCTGATATCTCTACCTCTCCATCTCTCTCTGACCCTCCTGCCTTCTTTTCATAAGAACTTTTGTAATGACATTGAGTGAAAGTCGCAATGAGCCGAGATCATGCCACTGCACTCCAGCCTGGGCAACAGTGAGACTGTCTCCAAAAAAAAAAAAAAAAGGTTGTGGGGAGGTGGGGGGGGTGGTTCCTTAGCTGAATTCCATCTGCAAAAGTCCCTTTTGTCATGGAAAGGAACGCATCCATCCATGGGTTTTAGAGATTAGGATCTTGGTTCCTGGGGGAAATTGAGGACCCAAGACTCCAGGCACCCTTCAAACCCACAGAGGTGACGGAGGATATGAGGTCTGCCCTGCAGTGGCCCTGAAGGCAGGGGTGTGAGGATAGGAAGGGGATATAGAAGAGGAAATCAATAATTCTGGCTGAGCAACTTGCAAAAGTCTAACCCCTACGACTTCCTCAGCAGAGGGCAATGCAAGGGACTCTCCAGATTAAAGAAGTCAGCGGAGGGGTGGCTGCAGGAAAATCACTTGCTGTCACAGAGTTCCAGGAAGGGGTAGGGAAGCTGGGGAATCCCTACCTAACTTGACCCTGCCCTGCTTAGACTCTATGTGCTTCCATAGCTCCCTGTTGCCCTCGGACTGAAGTTCAGCCTTATTAATACGGCACTCAAGGCCCTACCTAGTCTTACTCCCATCTCCCTGGCTTGTTTTATGGATCTCCACTCCCCCTAAAACCCTAGTGATCAGCTAGGCACAGAGGCTCATGCCTATAATCCCAGCACTTTGGGAGATCAAGGCAGGAGGATTGCTTGAGCCCAGGAGTTCAAGGTCACCCTGGGCAACATAGTGAGACCCTGTCTCTACAGAAAAATACATTTTAATTAGCTGGGCATAGTGGTTGGTGCACGCCCGTGGTCCCAGGTACTCAGGAGGCTGAGGTGGGAGGATCCCTTGAGCCCAGGACTTTAAGGCCAGCTTGAGCAACATGGCAAAACCTTATCTCTACAAAAGAAAAATTTTAATTAGCCAGGTGTGGTGGTGCGTGCCTGTCATCCTAGCTACTGGGGAGGATTGTTTGAGCCCAGGAAGTCAAGGTCACAGTGAACCATGACGGCACCACTACACTCCATCCTGGGCAACAGAGTGAGACCCTGTCTCAAAACAAAAAACAAAAAACAACAACAACAAAAAACAAAAACAGGCTGGGCACGGTGGCTTATGCCTGTAATCCCAGCACTTAGGGAGGCTGAGGCAGATGAATCACCTGACGTCAGGCGTTCAAGACCAGCCTGTCCCACATGGCAAAACCCCGTCTCTACTAAAAATACAAAAAATTAGCGGGGCATGGTGGTGGCAGGTGTCTGTAATCCCAGCTACTCAGAAGGCTGAGGCAGGAGAATTGCTTGAACCTGGGAGGCGGAGGTTGCAGTGACCTCAGATCATGCCACTGCACTCCAGCCTGGGTGACAAGAGCAAAACTCTGTCTCAAAAAAATAAAAATAAAAAGTCCCCGAGGGATTATAAAATACCTGAAGCCCCTGTTGTGGATGCCATCAACTCCCTGCCCACTGACCCTTCACAGACTGGTGCACCCCTATCCCCACCGCCCCCCCGCCCCCCCCCCCGCCACCGCTGCTGTGAGTGCTGCCTACAAGTGCTCACAGCTCACAGCTTCCCCCTCCTGCTTACCTGAGCAACTGTGCAAACCCTCAGACACAGCCCACAGACAGCGCGGATGGTCACAGAGGTGCAGAAGGCCAGCCCGTGCCCTTGGGATGAGATCGACCTGGCGATGCCAGTCACACTCCAGGCTCCCCGTGGGATGAGGCTGAGACCTCCTTCTTGCTTAGTTCTTTCCCCTGCTCTCTGCCTGATCTTCTCCCTCACAAACACCTGTGCACAGGAACCCTCACACTTCAAACTCTCCTTTTTAAAAAATTTTTTGAGACAGGGTCTTGCTCTGTTGCCCAGGTTGGAGTGCAATAGTGCAATCACAGCTCACTGCAGGCTCAACTGCCTGAGCTCAAGTGATTCTCTCACCTCAGCCTCCTAAGTAGCTGAGACCACAGGCGTACATCATCATGCCCTGATAACTTTTGTTTTTTTTGGTAGAGATGAGCTCTTGCTTTATTGCCCAGCCTGGTCTCAAGCAGTCCTCCTGCCTCTGTCTCCCAAAGTGCTGGGATTGCAGGCCACCACACTCAGTTCTCTCTTGATGCCAAGTCTGAAATGCACATTCACCTCAAATCCTTTGCAACATGTGTGTGTAGATATCACCTTCTCCAGGAAGGCTTCCTTTGACTTCCTGTGAGGCTCCTCCTCCATCCTCCCCACCATCACCATAGTCAGTATTATCTATGCTTGCCTGAATGTCTGTTTCCCTCAAAAGATTGGGCATTTTCTCAGGGCAGGGAAAGAATTTTATTGGCTGTTGTATCCTAGAAAATAAAGAAACAAATGAAGAAAAAGAGAGGAAGAGAAACGGATGAATCTACTGACATTTTCATCCCTCCCTCGCTGCCCCAGAAAGACCACAATTCTTGACAGCTAATTTTTGTATTTTTAGCAGAGACAGCATTTCACCATGTTGGCCAGGCTGGTCCGAACTACTGACCTTGTGATCTACTCGCCCCAGCCTCCCAAAGTGCTGGGATTACAGGTGTCAGTCACCAGGCCCAGCTGTTGCCTGTTCACTCTGATGACAGTTTCTTTTGCTGTGTAGAAGCTCCTTAGTTATATCTCATTTGTCAATTTTTGCTTTTGTTGCAATTCACGGGCAAAATTTCTCTATCTCTGTGTTAAAGTCTGGAGGCAGAATTCCTTCTTCTTCGGGAATCCTGACTTTGCTCCTAAGAAACTCAACTGATTAGATGTGGCCCACTCACATTACAGAGAGTCATCTAATTTGCTGAAAGTCGACTGCGTATAAACATCAATCATAGCTAGAAAATATCTTCCCACAGTCAAGACAAGTTGACACATAAAATGAACCACTCTACGCCTATGTGTTTGAAATTCTAGAAAACACAAACCGCATATGGTTAGGGATAGAGAAAGCAAATCGGTGGTTACCTAGGGCCAGGGGTGGAGGGAGGGATGAATTACAAGAGGGTCTGAAGGGATTTAAGGGGATGATAGAAATCATTTATATATATACATATGTGTGTGTGATATTGTTTTTGAGATGGAGTCTTGCTCTGTCACCCAGGCTGGAGTGCAGTGGCCCAGTCTCAGCTCACTGTAGCCTCCACCTCCTTGGGTTCAAGCTATTCTCCTGCCTCAGCCTCCCAAGTAGCTGGGATTACAAGCATGTACCACCACATCTGGCTAATTTTTGTATTTTTAGTAGAGACTGGTTTTCACCATGTTGGCCAGGATGGTCTCAATCTCTTGACTTCGTGATCCGCACGCCTCGGCCTCCCAAAGTGCTGGGATTACAGGCGTGAGCCACCACACCCGGCCATGACATTTGTTTTGAGCGTCTCCAGTGAAATGTGATCTCTTAAATTTGTTTTGATATAGAGTTGATCTCTTGCACGGTGATAAAGACATATGACCGCATTAACCTTAGCAACAATCTAACTGTATACTTCCTTAAACACCAAAGTAACAAAAACTGGTGCAAGTTTTGTTTCCTAACTGTATCCTGCTGATAAGAAATACTGTCTTTGAGAAATCTTTCCCGGTGCTGTTTAGAGCTCAGGGGACAGGCTCATGAATTTAAACCGTGTGCAGCTGTGTGTTTATCCACTCCCCTTGCAAGGGGTACGGAACCGGCTAATTTTTGTATTTTTGCTATGCAAAATACAATTGCTATGCACAGACTCTCTGCAAATTTCTGCAAGGGTTTCTGGCCGAGCTTCAAGCCAGTTCCCCAAATTGTTTCACGTATCATTGCACCTCGCAGGAGGCAGAAGAACCAGCTAGAGGAACTGATTCTCTGCACTCTGAGCATTACCAGAAAAGACCCAGAAGAACACGCAGAAGTGCAAAATGACTGAAGAGAAAAATAATAAACCATCATGTTCATCCCCAATGATAGGGGCCCTGAGACCAGGCAGACGGGGAGCCGAATTGGAAAGAAGTGGGTCTCACAGAATCTAGAGAAAGAAAACGGACCTCCAGGCCTAAGCCTCTGAGAAGGTAGAGGGTTCTGGGAAGTGGAAGAATTGTACAAAGATGCAGCCTAAATAAGGGGCAATAGGCTGGGCGCGGTGGCTCACGTCTGCAATCCCAGCACTTTGAGAAGCTGAGGCAGGCGGATCACGAGGTCAGGAGTTTGAGATCGGCCTGACCAATAAGGTGACACCTTATCTTAACTAAATTTACAAAAATTAGCTGGGCATGGTGGCGGGCGTGTGTAGTCCCAGCTACTCCAGAGGCTGAGGCAAGAGAATTGCTTGAACCCGGAAGGCGGCTGAGGCAAGAGAATTGCTTGAACCCGGAAGGCAGAGGTTGCAGTGAGCCAAGATCGTGCCACTGCACTCCAGCCTGGGTGACAGAGTACGGCTCCATCTCAAATAAATAAATAAATAAAAATACAGGGCAATATAATCTGTTTAGTCGTGGACTGGGCTCTTCTGGCAGACAGACCGAGTTTCACTGCATTGGTCTTATAGGAATACCATAACAGAGTACGACAGACTGGGTGAGGCTTATTTTTCGTTTTTCATTGCTTTTGTTTTTGTTTTGAGATGGGAGTCTTTCTCTGTTGCCCAAGCTGGAGTACAATGGCACCATCATAGTTCACTGCAGGCTCAGCCTCCAGGGCTCCAGCAATCCTCTTACCTTAGCCTCCAGAGAAGCTAAGAATACAGGCACAAGCCACCACGCACAGCTAATTTTTAAATGTTTTGAAGAGATGGGATCTCCCTATGTTGAACAGACTAGTGTTGTGAACTGAACACAAGCCCGGATATCTTGTCCAGCGAGAGGGTCCCAAACCTGGAAGAGAGCGTGCGTGGAAAAAAAGGAGAAAGAAAAGAGCGGGGTCTGGAGGACTGGATGGGCTATGTCCAAGCAGCAATTTTATTTGTGCAGTAGGTTCCATTATATCCTTTTCTACTTAATGTTGTTTATGTCAGATCAAAGCATTTCTCAAATAACAGAAGAAACAGAAAACAATTCTGGGGAACTAGAAAAAGGAACAGTACAAGGTAAGTAAGTTACACCCAGTAAGTAAGTTACACCCAGTAAATACTTAACAATTGTAAATACTGAAGTGAATATTTTACAACTAATGTAGCAAGGATCCAAAAATGAACACAATGAAGGAATAAACCATAAGGAACCGAAAGTGGACACAATGCCTCCCAAGTCCTCATATCCATAAAGTAATGACTTAATTATTTTTAATAGCGTAGTCCCTCTCTCGGTTCCTGCTTTCCCTCAGCTCGACTCCCCCAACCGGGGATCTGTGTCCAGGCTCAAGCTCACCATATGGCAAGGCCCATTTCCCAGGGGCCTCACACGGGAGCGATCCCCACAGTTCTCCCTCAGACTTGTCTTGAACTCCTGAGCTCAAACAGTCCTCCCAACTTGGCTTCCCAAAGGGCTGGGATTACAGGCGTGAGACACTGCATGTGGCCCAGATTGGGTGCTTTAAATAACAGAAATTTTTCTCAATGTTTTGGAGGCTGGAAGTCCTAGATCAGGTGTTGGCAGGGTTAGTTATCCTGAGGCCCCTCTCCTGGCTTGTAGCCAGCCGCCTTCTCCCTGTGTCCTCACATGGTCATCCCTCTGTGAGTGCCTGTGTCCTAATCTCCTTTTTTTTTAGATGGAGTCTCCCTCTGTTGCCCCAGCTGGAGTGCATTGGCATGATCTCAGCTCACTGCAACCTCTGCCTCCTGGGTTCAAGCCATTCCCCTGCCTCAGCCTCCCAAGTAGCTGGGACTACAGTTGGGCACCACCATGCCTGGCTAATTTTTGTATTTTCAGTAGAGATGGGGGTTTCACTATGTTGGCCAGGCTGGTCTCGAACTCCTGACCTCAAGAAATCCACCCACCTCGGCCTCCCCAAGTGCTGGGATTACAGGTGTGAGCCACCATGCCCAGACCTAATCTCCTCTTCTTAGAAGGACCTCAGTCATACTGGATAAAGGCTCACTCATATGACCTCATTTTAACTTCATTGCCTTTTTGAAGGCTCTAAATTTAAGTGTCAAGTCTTCAGACTTAGTCGCATTCTGGAGTACTGAAGGTTAGGACTTCAACACAGGAATTTTGCAGGAGACACAAAACACAATCCTGTCCCTAAATTCACATACCAGCTCCAACTGCTTACTGGGTGCCCTTAACATGTGACCTCCTTAGCCTCTCTGATCCCCATTTTTCTCATCCACTTGTAAACCAAAAATAAAATTCTAAATCCCCCTCCAACCATCAGACTGGATCCCTCCTCTCAGCCAAGGGCGTTCCTAAGTTAACCTGAAAAACATCAGGCCATGATGGGAAGGGAGGGCCAGAAATGCCTCGTTATTCCCTCCTCCCTCTTGGAATTCAGGAAAAGATGACCAGCACCAACTTCAACACAGAGCGTACATCTGATAAGAAACATGTACAGCCCATTCTCTCTAAAGCCTGCTACCTGGAGGCTTCATCTACATAATAAAGCTCTGGTCTCCACAACACCTTATCATCACAACCTACACACTCCTTTCTATTCATTCCGGGTCTTCGGATAATAACTTAAGTCTTTTGCCTGGGTGAGGGGGCTCACGCCTGTAATCCCAGCATTTTGGGAGGCCAAGGTGGGCAGATCATGAGGTCAGGAGTTTGAGGCCAGCCTGGCCAACATGGTGAAACCCTGTCTCTACTAAAAATACAAAAAGTAGCTGGGCATGGTGGTGCAAACCTGTAATCCCAGCTACTCAGGAGGCTGGGTCAGGAGAATTGCTTGAACCTGGGAGGGGGAGACTGCAGTGAGCCCATGTCATGCCACTGCAATCCAGCCTGGGCAGCAGAGCAAGATTACATCTTGAAAAAAAATAAATAGCTTAAGTCTCTCAACCAATTGCCAATCAGAAATTTTCTTTTCTTTTTTGAGATGGAGTCTCACACTGTCACCCTGGCTGGAGTGCAGTGGCATGATCTTGGCTCATTGCAACCTCCACCTCCTGGGTTCAAGCGATTCTCCTGCCTCAGCCTCCTGAGTAGCTGGGATTACAGGCACCCGCTACCAGGTCCAGCTACTTTTTTTTTTTTTGTATTTTTAGTACAGATGAGGTTTCACTATGTTGCCAGGGTGGTCTCGAACTCCTGACCTCATGATCCACCCGCCTTGGCCTCCCAAAGTGCTGGGATTACAGGCTTGAGCCACCACGCCCGGCCACCAATCAGAAAATCTTTAGAACTACCTGCAACCTGGAAACTCCCCACTTGGAGTTGTACTGTCTTTCCAGATGAAACTAATGTACGTCTTACAGGTATTGGTTAATGTCTCCCTAAAAGGTAGAAAAGCAAGCTGTACCCCAGCCACCTTGGGTACATGTCTTCAGGATCTCCTGAGGCTGTGTCACAAGCAGATCCTTAACCTTGGCAGAGTAAACTTTCTAAATTGACCTGTCTCAGATAATTCGGGGTTCATGTACTCAAAAACAGATACTGACAACCAAAATGAGTGGCTGAAGACAGGCATTCCAATCCATTGAGATTTGTTGAGCCAGCTTCAGGGTGCACGCAGGAAAAGCAGACTCACCTGGGGCTGTGTTTGCTTGTTTGTTTCAAGAGACAGTCTTGCTCTGTCACCCAGGCTGGAACGCAGTGGTGTGATCCTGGCTCACTTCAACCTCCGCCTCCCAGGTTCAAGTGATCCTCCTGCCTCAGCTTTCCAAGTAGCTGGGACTTCAGGTGTGCACCACCATGCCCAGCTGATTTTTGTTTTTTGGTTTTTGTTTTTTTTTAAGATGGAGTCTTGCTCTTGTTGCCCAGGCTGGAGTGCAATGGCACGATCTCGGCTCACTGCAACCTCCGCCTCCAGGGTTCAAGCGATTCTCCAGCCTCAGGCTCCTAAGTAACTTGGATTACAGGCACCCACCAACACGCCCAGCTAATTTTTTGTATTTTTAGTAGAAACAATGTTTCACTATGTTGGTCAGGCTGGTCTCAAACTCCTGACCTCAAGCAATCCACCTGCCTCGGCCTCCCAAAGTGCTGAGATTACAGTCGTGAGCTACTGCACCTGGCTTTTTGCATTTTTTTAGTAGAGATGGGATTTCACTATATGTTGCCCAGGCTGGTCTCGAACTCCTGGCCTCAGGTGATCTGCTCGTCTTGGCCTTCCAAAGTTCTGGGATTACCGGCCTGAGCCAATGTGCCTGGCCTGAAGCTGTTTTTTCCAAAGAGGTTCCCGGGAGGTTTAGTATTTATACATTTTCCTTAAAAAGGGAAAGTGAGAGGAATGGTTACATACTTACGAGACGTCAGTTGGTGTAAATCTACTGTCAGTGAAGAGTAAAACTCTGTAAAAGATTTGAAGAGATATAATCTGAGCCAAAGACGAGGGAGCAGGACACAGCCCTTAGGAGGCCATGAAAACATTGTCCAAGGTGATCGGGGTGCAACTTGGTTTTATCCATTTTAAGGAGACATGACACATCAATCAAATGCATTTAAAAAATACATTGGTTTGGTCCAGAAAGGTGTGGCCACTCAAGGTGGGGGAGGGGAGCTTCCAGGCTACAGGTGAATTTAAATATTTTCTAGTTGACAATTGGTTGAGTTTGCCTAAAGACCCGGGATTGATAGAAGAGTCTCACTCTCACTCAGACTGGCGTGCAATGATGTGGTCTTAGCTCACTGCAACCTCCACCTCCTGGGTTCAAGCAGTTCTCATGCTTCAGCCTCCTGAGCAGCTGGGACTACAGTCATGTGCCATCACACCCAGCTAATTTTTTGTATTTTTAGTACAGATGGGTCTCGCTATGTTGCCCTGGTTGGTATCAAACTCCTGACCTCAAGTGATCTACCCGCCTCGGCCTCCTAAAAGGCTGGGATTACAGACGTGAGCCACCACACCCGGCCAGTATATATACATATTTCAAAACATCATGATGAACACCATGAATATACACAGTTTCTATTTGTCAATTTCAAAAAAGAAAAAAACTTTTTAAAGTTTTAAAGAAAAATTCACTAGCATGTTACTCCGCTTTATTTTTCTCCATGGAGCGAATCTCTAAGTAAACTCCAGCTGAGGTCACATCCTTGCCCGGCTGTTTCCTCTGCCCCTTCCTGCCTCCTGCGGCCGGCGTGGCCAGGCCCGGAAGAGAGATGCAGATTACATAGGGCCTTGTGCTTACCCCTGTGGCTGAGCTCACTTGCGTTGCTTGTGCTTCTGCTGGGTGGACTGGAGGCAAGAGAGGTGAGGATACCTACAATGACTTGAAATCAGCAGTGGGCTGGGCACGGTGGCTCAGGCCTGTTAATCCTAGCACTTTGGGAGACTGAGGTGGGCAGATCATCTGAGGTCAGGAGTTCAAGACCGGCCTGGCCAACATGGATTGCAGCATCACGATCTCGGCTCACTGCAACCTCTGCCTCCATCTCTACTAAAAATATGAAAATTAGCTGGGCATGGTGGTTGGCACCTGTAATCCCAGCTACTTGGGAGTCTGAGGCAGAAGAATTGCCGGAACCTGGGAGGCCAAGGTTGCAGTGAGCTGAGATCACACCACTGAACTTCAGGCTGGGTGACAGAGTGAGAAAGAGGGAGAGAGAGAGACGGAAGGAAGGAAGGAAGGAAAAAAGGAAGGAAGGAAAGAAGGAAGGAAGGAAGGAAGGAAAGAAGGAAGGAAGGAAGGAAGGAAGGAAGGAAGGAAGGAAGGGAGGGAGGGAGGGAGGGAGGGAGGGAGGGAGGGAGGGAGGGAGGGGAATCAATCAGCTGTGGCGGGAATATTTACACCATAGGAATGGGCAAATGCTATGCAAATATCCACTAATTGCACCATCCCCACTCCAGCCAGCCACGGTGGCTCACACCTGTAATCCTAGCACTTTGGGAAGCCAAGGCAGGTGGATCACCTGAGGTCAGGAGTTCGAGACCAGCCTGGCCAACATGGTGAAACCCCGTCTCTACTCAAAAGAAAATACAAAAATTAGCTAGGCTTGGTGGCAAATGCCTGTAGTTCCAGCTACTTGGGAGGCTGAGGGAGGAGAATCGCTTGAATCCGGGAGGCAGAGGTTGCAGTGAGCCAAGATCACACCATCGCACTCCAGCTTCAGTGACAGAGCCAGACTCCATCCAATCAATCAATCATCCTCTTGCAGATTAGATTAGAGCTCAAACAGCCGAGCCTGACTTCTAACAGCCTTGTCTTTGGAAACGGTCTAATCAGAAAGTTTTAGACAGTGAAGTCAAATCACTGATGGCCACCAGAGGGCAGTAACAGCTAGAAATACGGGGGACTTGGTTCCAGGACTCAAATGCCAGGGAAACATGGAAGGGTTGGATGCCCAAGAACAAGTCCCACCTTGAGTGAATGGTACCCATGAAATATGATGGCTCCCTCTGTGAAAATCTGCCCCACGCCTAACTTCATTGCCTGGAATTCCACCTTTAGGGAGTCATTCCTTTGGATTAAAAGGTGTTTCTCAGGGTTGGGGGTTGGGGGGTGGTCCAAGTGATTCTCCTGCCTCAGCCTCCCCAGTAGCTGAGATTACAGGCACCCACCACCACACAGGCTAGTTTTTATACATTTAGTAGAGATGGGGTTTCACCATGTTGACCAAGCTGGTCTTGAACTCCTTACCTTAGGTGATCCGTCTGCCTCGGCCTCTCAAAGTGCTGGGATTACAGGCGTGAGCCACTGCGCCCCACCTGTGTTTTTGCATCTGTGTGCATGTGTTTCTATTCACTTTTTCAGTCTTGTTTGGTGGCTTTGTGGGGGGAATGGAGGAAAGTATTTGGGTCTGGGGTCTGGGGTCCTGTTGTAATGAGTCACGTGTATCTCTGTAGCTGTCTCTGCTGCATTTGCCTATTGCAATGGGCAGGTATTTTTGACTGTCTGGGTCCATGTCCATTTGTGCATCTGCTTGCCAAGAATGTAGGGTCATGGGGAGGGAATCTTTGTGAATCTCTCCCGGGGTGAAGGGGCGGGGGTGCCTGTAATCCCAGCTACTTGGAAGGCTGAGGCAGGAGAGTCGTTTGAACCCAGGAGGCAGAGGTTGCAGTGAGCCAAGATCGTGCCATTGCACTCCAGCCTGGGCAACAGAGCAAGACTCTGTCTCAAAAAAAGGAGCGTGGCTCTGTGCTTAGATGCGTACGCTGTGCCCATGGCTAGCTGAGGTCATCTTTCTCTGGTTCAGAGAAGTAACATCTTTCTCAGAACTTTACAGCTAATTTCATAGGAGCAGAGAGGACCTTAACGTCTCCTGGACCCCTGGCCACTATGCACTACTTCATATAGAAATAAAAACCCACAAAACTGGTTGTGAGATCAACTTAGAGCACGTGTGTGAAGTGCTTATTTTCATGGTAACAGACAACACTGAATACTCGATATGGGAGCGGCCTCTTTATTAGTATGGTAGGGTGATATTTGGAAGTGTGAACTACTTTTTCCCAAATTCATTTATATAGCCCAGGATCCTTCCCCAGCCCTGTCTACTCAGGCCAGCCCATCTTTTTGCCTACCAAAGTTTATTGTAGCAGCCTGAAGATTTACCCACAAAGCAACTCCCTGGCTTTTGCTGTCAGTTAGTTGGGTTTTGTTTGTTTTTTGTTGTTGTTATTGAGATGGAGTCTTGTTCTGTCGCCCTGCCTGGAGTGCAGTGGCACAGTCTCGGCTCACTACAACCTCCGCCTCCCAGGTTCAAGCAACTCTCCTGCCTCAGCCTCCCAAGTAGCTGGGATTACAGGCACCTGCCACTAAGCCTGGCTAATTTTTGTATTTTTAGTAAAGACGAGGTTTCACCATGTTGGCCAGGCTGATCTCAAACTCCTGACCTTAGGTGATCTGCCTGCCTCGTCCTCCCAAAGTGCTGGGATTACGGGCGTGAGCCACTGCACCCAGCCTGCTTGGTTTTTAGAGCTGAGGTCTCACTCTGTTGCCTAGGCCAGAGTGCAGTGATGCAAAAATAGCTCAGCACAGCCTCAACCTCCTGGGCTCAAGCAATCCCCCGCCTCAGCCGTCTGAGTAGCTAGGACTACAGTTGTGTGCCACCATGCACAGCTGATTTTTTTTTTTTTTTGGTAGAAAGGAAGGTCTCACTATGCTGTGGAGGCTGGTCTTGAGCTCCCGGCCTCAAGTAACCCTCCAGCCTCCCTGGCTTTTGAACTTCAAAATCTTACTTGAAGATCCTGAATCTTAGTTTATGAGCATTAAAAAAAAGTCAGCCAGGCGTGGTGGCTGACGCCTGTAATCCCAGCACCTTGGGAGGCCGAAGTAGGAGGATCACGAGGTCAGGAGATGGACACCATCCTGGCTGACATGGTGAAACCTCGTCTCTAGTAAAAATACACATTAGCTGGGCATGGTCCCACGAGCCTGTAGTCCCACCTACTTGGGAAGCCAAGACAGGAGAATTGCTTGAATTTGGGAGACGGAGGTTGCAGTGAGCCAAGATCACGCCACCGCACTCCATGCTGGGCAACGGAGACTCTGGGGTGGGGGGCGGGGGGTGAGTCTAAGCTCTAAAGGACTCTGTTGATAAACGTGTCATTATTGAGAAATGCTAAGTGTATGAATAGTGACGAATGCTGAGCATATGACAGAATATATTGTTTGCTGTGAAGAATGATGGCAAGGAAAACCCAGCTGCTCCCCCCCGCCACAAAAGTAGAAAACCATTTGGGGCATTCCAAAGTGGCAGGACAACATCTAAATATCACACACTGGTTACGACAATTCTTTGCGATATCTGCCCCTGCCCCTGTGGCTCCCTCCTGTAGAACACCTTTTAGTTTGTCTGTGATCAGTGGTAAGCGGCACCAGCTGCCTACTTGACGTGTTTTGTGTTATGAGAAAATACCGTCCACCTGTTTGTTAATAGTGATCACCTGTTCAGAGAGACTGACTGGGTCAGAGTCTGTCTGCTCAAAGCCTTCAGCCTGGAATGCTATCAGCCCCTGAGGCTCTCAGCTTGGAAGGCTGCTGGCCCCCCAGATAGTCCCACCTTGCTCTTCTATCTGGGTGTCTGCCTCTCAGTTCCTTCAGTGCCACCTGGTGTGGGTCTCTATGGCTGAGCTGGCTCTCGGTGGACTCCAGATAAAAATCTGGTCATAGTAGCTGCTAGGGGACAGGGGCAGAGAGGAATGGAGAGTTGGTTAATGGATACAGAATTTCAGTTTTACGAGATGAAAAAGTTTTGGAGATGGATGGGGGTGATGGTTACATGCTAATGTGGATGTACTAATGCTAGTGAACACTTAAAGATGGCTGGGATGATAAATTTCACGTGACGTATATTTTACCATAATTTAAATAAAGATTATTAAATAAAAAATGGCTGGGCACAGTGGCTCACACTTGTCATCCCAGAATTTTGGGAGGCCAAGGCGGGTGGATACCTGAGGTCAGGAGTTTAAGACCAGCCTGGCCAACATGGCAAAACCCTGTCTCTACAAAAAATACAAAAATAGCCAGGTGTGGTGGGCACCTGTAATCCTGGCTGCTTGGGAGACTTGGGCAGGAGGTGGAGGTTACAGTGAGCCAAAATTGTGCCACTGCACTTCAGCCTGGTGATAGAGCAAGACTCCATCTCAAAAAGAAAACAAACAAGGCCAGGTGCAGCAGCTCATGCCTGTAATCCCAGCCTCCTGAGTAGCTGGGATTATAGGCATGCACCACCATGCCCAGCTAATTTTTTGTATTTTTAGTAGAGATGGTGTTTCACCATGTTGACCAGGTTGGTCTTGAACTCCTGATCTGAGGTGATCTGCACATCTGGGCCTCCCAAAGAGCTGGGATTACAGGCGTGAGCCACTGCGCCCGGCCCAAAAAGGGGAATTTCATATCCTGGATTCAAGTTGTATTGTATCAATACATGACAGAGAACAGCAATCAAGTTGGGAGACAGGAATTGGCAAGAGGGCTCTTGTCTGTGGATTGGCGATGGCTCTTGTCTGTGAATTGGTGAGGGGGCTTTTTCTGTGGATTGGTGAGGGGCTTTGTGAATTGGTGAGGGGACTTTGTCTGTGGATTGGTGAGGGGCTTTGTGAATTGGTGAGCGGGCTTTGTCTGTGGATTGGTGAGGGGGCTTTGTCTGTGAATTGGTGAGGGACTTTGTGAATTGGTGAGGGGCTTTGTGGATTGATGAAGGGGTTTTGTCTGTGGATTGGTGAGGAAGCTTTGTCTGTGGATTGGTGAGGGGCTTTGTGGATTGGTGAGGGGGCTTCCTCTGTGGATTGGTGAGGAGGCTTTGTCTGTGGATTGGTGAGGGGGCTTAGTCTGTGAGTTTGGTGAGGGGGCTTTGTCTGTGAGTTTGGTGAGATGGCTTTGTCTGTATGGCATGCTCTCTTCCCATCTTTCTGCTGGCAGCTTCTTCTGAACAAGACCAGTCCTTCCATTCATCTTCATCCTTTTATTAAATGTAATCACCTCGAGCCCTGCCTCCTTGAGGAGACCCAAGAGGAAATCGGGGTGTTATAAATTAACCATGGTAGGGCACATTCTGGGGGCACTGCCAGCTGGACGCTGGCCTCTCGCAGTCCATCCCAAAGTCTCCCCCTTCCGGGAGCTGTCACAGCCCCTGGCCCCGCTGCCTGCCCATGCTGGGTTCAGAGCCTGGAGTTTCTCATCTGTCTGCCAATGCACCAGGGCTCAGCAGTATTCAGAATAATCTTCCTCCACGTAGTTGGCAGGGAACCACCCAACCTGAAAACACATGAGGAGCTCATCAGAGCAGTCTCTGCACATTCTCCTACTGCCCCCCGACACCAGGCTGGCCCCCTCCCACTTCAGGGCCTTTGCACCTGCTATTCCTTCTACCCCAGAAAAGACATCACCCAACATACACAAGGCTGACAAGCACGTGTGTGTGCACTTGAGCACACACACACCCATTACCTCCTCCAAGTCCCTGCCCAAATGTCACTCTAGCAACAGGCTTTCCTAAACACCCTTTTCAAAATTGCAAGCCCCACCCACCCCAACCAAAACTTCTTAGCCCCTTTTCTTTCTCTCTCTCTCTTTCCCCTCCCTCCCTTCCTCTTTCTTTTTCTTTTTTCCTTTTCTTATCTTTCCTTCTTTCTTTCTCTTTCTCTCTTTCGACAGAGTCTTGCTCTGTCGCCCAGGCTGGAGTGTAGTGGCACGATGTCAGCTCACTGCAACCTCTGCGTCCCAGGTTCAAGTGATTCTCCTGCCTCAGCCTCCCGAGTTGCTGGAATTACAGGTGCCTGCCACCACGCCTGGCCAATTTTTTTCTATTTTTAGTAGAGACCGCGTTTCACCATGTTAGCTGGACTGGTTTCAAACTCCTGACCTCAGGTGATCCGCCCACCTTGGCCTCCCGAAGTGCTGGGATTACAGGCTTGAGCCCAGCTCCTTTTTTGCTTTATCTTTCTCTGTAGCACCTATCACCATCAGATTCATTGGGTATCATTTGCATATTTACACGCTTGTTGTCTGTTCCCCTCCCTGAAACTACAATGTGAGCTCTACAAAGTGGGGATTTTTTTTTTTTTTTTTTTTTTTGAGACAGAGTCTCACTCTGTCACCCAGGCTGGAGTGCAGTGGCACAATCTCGGCTCACCACAACCTTCACCTCCTAGGTTCAAGTGATTCTCCTGCCTCAGCTTCCTGAGTAGCTAGGATTACAGGCACGAGCCTCCGGGCCCAGCTAATTTTTTTTTTTGTATTTTTAGTTAAGACAGCATTCCTTCATGTTGGCCAGCCTGGTCTCAAACTCCTCCTCAGGTGATCCACCCACCTCGGCCTCCCAAAGTGCTGGGATTATAGGCATGACCACCATGCCTGGCCAGCAGGAATTTTTGTCTGTATTATTGCCACTGAATCCCAAGGGCCTAGAACAGTTGCTGGCACACAGTAGATATTTAATGAATATTTGATGAATGGATGGATAGATGAATGGATGGATTCTTGGATTGCTGGGTAAGTGGATAGATAGGTGGGTAGATAGAAAGATAGCTAGCTAGATAGATAGATGGACAGACAGATAATAGAAGATAGACAATAGATTATACAGATAATAAATAGATAATAGGTAGAAATAGACAATAGATAGATAATAGGTAGATAGATGAATGGGTGGATGGATACATGGGTTGGAGGATTGTGCTTGGATGGAGGGATGAATTAGTAGACTGATGGGTAGGTGGATAGATGGATAAATATAGAGACAGATTAACAAATGGGTACATGCATGGATAGATGGATGGATACACAGGTAGAAATGAATGAACAGATGTTGGACAGATGAGAGGATTAGTGAATAAATGTTTTAATGGGTGGGCAGGTGGATGAATGGATAGACAGATGAGTGAATGGAAGGGTTGGTGGATGAACGGATAGATGCATAGGTTGAGATGGACGGATGCACAGATGAATGGATGATTTGTGGATGGATGGATAGATGGTTAGATGGATGGATGGATGGATGAATCCTTTACATCCCAATCGTCCTTCAGTGCTGCAAAAGGCTCTCTCAAACACTAATTGTCCTCCACTGCTCATTAAACTGATCATCCAATGTTTTAACAAAACAACTAATCTACGCAATTATCCAGATCATTTTTTCATGTATGTTTTCCCCAGTAGAATGTAAGCTCTAACCACTGTCGTTATCTTCATTAAACAAATATTTTTGAGACAGCATAATCAAGGCAGAATTCTAGAGGCTTAGAAGTCATCAGTGGGTGAAATAAAGGTGCTCTGCTTCCATGGAACAAAAATAAGAACTTGGCAGAGGGCCAGGCATGGTGGCTCATGCCTGTAATCCCAGCACTCTGGGAAGCGGAGGCAGGCAGATCACAAGGTCAAGAGATCAAGACCATCCTGGCCAACATAGTGAAACCCCATCTCTACTAAAATATAAAAATTAGCTGGGCATGGTGGCACGCATCTGTAGTCCCAGCTACTCGGGAGGCTGAGGCAGGAGAATTGCTTGAACCCGGGAGGCGGAGGTTGCAGTGAGCCGAGATCATGCCACTGCACTCCAGCCTGGCACCTGGCAACAGAGCAAGACTCTGTCTCAAAAAAAAAAAAAAAAAGAACTTGGCAGAAACAAGTGGGCTTGAAGAGTCTTGAGGTCTCTTCCACTCCTTAGAGTCTGAATTCAAGCAGGCAAGTGAGCACAGTGATTTAGTACCAGCTCTGCCTCTTTGTATATTCAGTATTGATTAGGCACCTACTGTGTGCCAGGCACTGTCCCAAGCACTGGTGATGTTGCAGTGAGCCAAGACAGACACAAATGCCTGCCTCGGTGTTTTCAAAACATGCCAGTCACTCTCACCCCAGGACCTTTGCACACACTGGTCCTTCTGTCTGAAACACTTTCCCCCAACCCGTCTACAACCTTTTCACCTGGATAACTTTCTTTATCTTTTATTAATCAGTTTAGTCTTTGAGAAATCATCCTGACCTCGCACGGTGAGTCAGGGGCTCCCTCGGTGCTCCTAAGCTGCCCGTAATTCTCCACCACAATCTCTTTTATTCTTTCTTCTTCTTTTTTTTTTTTTAGAGACAGGGTCTTGTTCTGTCTCCCAGGCTGGAGGTACAGAGGCATAATCATAGCTCTGGCAGCCTCCAACTCCTGGGCTCCAGAAATCCTCCCGCCTCAGCCTCCTGAGTACCTGGGACTACAAGCACACACTACCACACCCAACTAGTGTTTTTATTTTTATTTATGTAGAGGTGAGATCTCAGTATTTTAGCCAGGCTGGCCTCAAATTTGTGGCCTCAAGAGATCTCCCACCTCAGCCTCCCAAAGCACTGGGATTGAAGGCATGAGCCACGGTGCCCAGCACCCTTGTTAATGCTGACCGCTCAGTGTCATAACTGCTTGGGGGTAGATCTGTCCTCCACCTTAGATTATCAGTTTCAAGAGGCCAAGTCCTTGTACCATGCTTGTTTCTGTTTCCTCGGCACCCGGCCCAATGTCTGCGCACAGCAGGTGCTCAACACATGCACGTAGGGTGCATGAATGTATAAATGACATCCCTGTCTTCCTTCCTTCCTTCCCTTCGACCAGGAAAGACCTCCATGGGAGCCACACCTCACCTGCTCCAGTCCCCAGTTCCAGCGCAGCCCCTCCACCACCAGGTCAACCCCTGCTGGGAGGAGGTCTTAACATGTGTGTGATGGAGTGTAAGTTGTTTGCTGAGAGGTGATGGCAAGGAACACCGAGCCATCCCCAGGCAGAAAACGGCTAGAATAGTAGGCAATATGTCCCTGTCGTGCACTAGTTAAACCAGTTCCCAAAACACAGGATACAGGCGCTTGTCCCCATCGCTGACTCGAAAAGGATACTTTCTAGCTTATTTCTGTTTTAGTAGTGAGCAGGCACTGTCTGCCTGTTTAGTCTGTCTTTATTCTATGAAGACACACTGCGAACCTGCTTATTAGAAACAATCCCTTGTTCACAAAGAATCAATACGTGGGTCAGAGTCTGCTCTGGGCCGTCAGCTGGGAAATGCTGGCAGACCCCTGACCGTCCCACTCTGATTCCACTTTTGCAATCTATCTTTGTTTCTGTTTCTTTTTTTTTTTTTTTTTTTTTTTTTTTTGAGACAGAGTCTCGCTGTCACCCAGGCTGGAGTGCAATGGCATGATCCCGGCTCACTGCAACCTCCGCCTCCCGGGTTCAAGGGATTCTTCTTCCTCTGCCTCCTGAGTAGCTGGGATTATAGGTGCACGCCACCGCGCCCAGCTAATTTTTGTATATTTAGTAGAGATGGGGTTTCATCATGTCGGCCAGGCTGGTCTCGAACTCTTGACCTTGTGATCCACCCACTTCAGCCTCCCAAAGTGCTGGGATTACAGCCATGAGCCACCATGCCCAGGCTGTTTCCGTTTCTTAATTCCTTCAGTGCTGCCTGGACTGGGGTCTCTATGACCGAGCTGCTGTCAGCAAACCCCCATGCCCTCCCCCCGTCACCCAGCCCTGCCTGCCTCACCCGGCCATAGATCTCCCCTCGCCACCAGCCTTGCTGTCCCTTCTTGTTAAGGATCTTGATGATGTCCCCCTCCTTGAGCGACAGCTCTGATCGGTCCCTGGCGCAGAAGTCATAGCGGGCTTTGGCTGTGCCAAAATACTTTGTGCTTCCCACTGTGGAGAGAGAACACAAGTGAGAAAAAGGTCTGCAGCAGACACCCACTCACTGAAGGGCTCCTCGGTGCTCTTTTCTGCAGCGTGTTAGATGCCCTCTACTTTAAGGGGACAACTGTACTCCCAGCCTCATCCTTCTATCTGAATTTAGAAAAGAATACCTTTTTTTTTTTTTTTTGAGATGGAGTCTCATTCTGTCACCCAGGCTGAAGTGCAATGGTGCAATCTCAGCTCACTGCAACCTCTGCCTCCTGGGTTCAAGCAATTCTCCTGCCTCGGCCTCCCAAGTAGCTGAGATTACAGGTGTGCGCCACCATGCCTGGCTGATTTTTATATTTTTAGTATAGATAGGGTTTCATCATGTTGGCCAGACTGGTCTTGAACTCCTGACCTTAAGTGACCCGGACGCCTTAGCCTCCCAAACTGCTGATATTACAGGCATGCGCCACCATGTCCATTCCAAAAATAAGACTGGTTTTGAATCTTTATTTTTTTTATTTTGAGGCTGAGGCATGAGAATCCCTTGAACCTGGGAGGTGGGAGGCAAAGGTTGCAGTGAGCTAAGATGGCACCACTGCATTCCAGCCTAGGCGACAGAGTGAGTCTGTCTCAAAAAAAAAAAAAAAAAACTGTAGATGTAGGTATCGATATCTATATCTATCTATCCTGACCTGCTCCCAGGTGAGTCAGGGGCTCACCCTGGGATATCTATACATCTGCAGATATAGGTGTCTATATCTATAGATAGATGATAGATATACAGATACACATAGATACAAATGGATAGACAGATGTGAAAAGGGGTTTCCGCTACTCACAGATACGACCTCTGCAAGCCCATCGGAAGGGGTGTCAATGTCGTCCCCAAACTTTCCCTCCTGCCTGAGACCTCCTACCTGCCGGCTTGCTGACGGTCCTCTTCTCCGGCTCCTTGAAAGGAAACTGCAAGGTGGTGTCCAGAGACTTGAAGCAATCCTTTAGGGAGTTCTGCTGGTAAAACTCCACCAGCTCCTAGAAGGCGACAACACGGCAGATGCTGTCCCAGCGGGTCAGCCCATGAGGGGGCAGAGCTAGGAAGAGCCAGATGCAACCCCTCACACAAAGCAGGCCCTGCCTCTGGCCTCTTTGAAAGTGACCCCTTGAATGCTCCCCATGATGGGGAGCTCATCACCTTTCTGAGCAGCCAGGATCATTTATGAGGAAGGGACCACATTGCCTGAAACAAGTTCTCCTCATAGTTGACTGATTCGCTTCCTGATACATTTACCAGATAATTGCTCACCAAATTCAAAGCTTCCAGGGGTGCCTTAATTTACAATTAGTAACCATCATTGGACCACATGCAGGGCTGATGCCTGTCATCTCAGCACCTTGGGAAGCCGAGCTGGGATGATCACTTAAAGCCAAGAGTTCAAGACCAGCCTGGGCAACATAGCAAGATCCTATCTCTACAAAAGATTAAAATATGAGCCAGGCATGACGGTGCATGCCTGTAGTCCCAGCTATTCAGGAAGCTGAGGAAGGAGGATCGCCTGAGCCCAGGGGTTGGAAACTACAGTGAACTATGATCACAACACTACATCCAGCCTGGGCCACGGAGCAAGACCCTGTCTCTTGTATATTTTTAAAAATAAATCTATATGAAAGGTTCATAGATATTAATTACACTTTTCCTACAACTTGTCTGAAATTTTCCCAAAGTTAAAAATTGGGGGAATATGTTTCAGAATAAAAAATATGGAGGGGAAAAAAAGATCTGTTGAATAAATTAACCTTTGGGGGAGTCAAGGATCCATTTGAGAATCAAGTGAAATCTAAGTCAACCCCCCTTCAAAAAAATAGATGCATGCAAAATTCTGGATTTTCCTTCAGAGGACGCAGCTTCTCAAGGGCCCACACAACATGGGTAAAAACCATATGCCTTAGACCACTAGGCTTAAAAATGTCTAAAATATGGTTGAAAAGTATAAGGTGCTGGCTGGGCGTGGTGGCTCACACCTGTAATCCCAGCACTTTGCGAGGCCGAGGCAGGCAGATCACCTGAGGTCGGGAGTTTGAGATCAGCCTGACCAATATGGTGAAACCCCATCTCTACTAAAAATACCACAAAAATTAGCCAGGCATGGTGGCATGCGCCTGTCATCCCAGATACTCAGGAGGCTGAGACAGGAGAATCGCTTGAACCTGGGAGGTGGAGGCTGCAGTGAGCTGAGATCCAGTCTGGGCAACAAGAGTGAAACTTCGTCTCAAAAAAAAAAAAGCAAGAAAGAAAAAGGAAAATTACAAGGCACCAAACAGAAGCAAGAACACTCAAAAGGCATCTGAATTATTGCTCACATGATTATGCAGATTAGGTGGAGACAAGCTAAGGGCTCTGCCATCCAGTGAAGCTAGATAAGGAGTAAGCCTCAGTTTTACCCGTCTGTGAAATGGGAACTAGAACAGAGGTTGAGGGATGAATTAGGTTCCTATCTATTACATGTCTGAGGGCTGAATCCAGTGGCTCACACACTTTGGGAGGCTAAGATAGATCATTTGAGCCCAGGGTTCAAGGCCAGCCTCAGCAACAAAGCAAGTCCCCATATCTACAACAAAAAGTGTTGTTTGAATTAGCCAGGCATGGTGGCGCATGTCTATAGTCCCATCTACTCAGGAGGCTGAGGTAAGAGGATTGTTTAACCCAGGAATTTGAGGCTGCAGTGAGCTGTGATTATACCACTGCACTCCAGCCTGGACAACAGGCTCTCTCTCTCTCTCAATCTCTCTCTCTACACACACACACACACACACACACACACACACACGTATATACACATATATACATATGTATGTATATATGCATAAGTAAAATATAAATACACATGTACATATGTATATATACACACACATATATACATATATATGTATATATGTATGAATCAAATTTAAAAATTAACATATCAGCTGGGCCAGTGGCTCCCAAGTGTAATCCCAGCACTTTGGGAGGCAGAGGCAGGCAGATCACAAGGTCAAGAGATCAGGACCATCCAGCCCAACATGTTGAAACCCTGTCTCTACTAAAAATACAAAAATTAGCCAGGTGTGGTGGCGCATGCCTGTAGTCCCAGCTACTTGAGAGGCTGAGGCAGGAGAATGGCTTGAATCCTGGAGGTGGAGGTTGCAGTGAGCTAAGATTGCGCCATTGTGCTCCAGCCTGGCGATAGAGACTGTCTCAAAAAAACAAAAATGAACATATCTTACACTGAAATGCTCTGTCAGTACTCAACTGCTTTATTCATTATTACTCCCATTGTTCATGGTTAAGAGCATAAGTTTAAGGTCACTCGCACTGTAGCGCCACTAGAGGGGGTCACCCTGAATGTGGGAAAAGATGGAGGTGCAGGGAAGGTCCTCCCAGGTTCTGGGAAGCTGGGGTGGAGGGACGTTGGCACTTACCGTAAGCCCCCGGAAAGCCTTTTTCTCCGTGATCCGGTACAGCCCTTCTGCTGTCATGATTTTAATGTGCTTGACCTCGACGTTATATCTGGAACCAGATGGTCACTGGGCCCTGAGTCTGGGAACCAAGCCCATTCCCCACCAAGCCCCAATCATGGAAGAAGGAAACTTGACCCCTTCAGGGAGAAGCAACCACTGGAACCCAAAGGCTGAAGCTGTCCCAACGGAACCCCTTCCCTAGGGCCTTCGCTACTCTAAGCCCTAACGTCTTCCTCTCGTAGAAGAGGAATCAAGGAATCATCTTCCCTGACTCACAGGTTTGTTGAGAAGTCAGTAAGACCCTGTAAAGAAAGCAATGTTCACCAGGCATGGTGGCTCACACCTGTAGTCCCAGAGCTTTGGAGACTGAGGCAGGCGGATCACCTGACGTCTGGAGTTCGAGACTAGCCTGACCAACATGGAGAAACCCTGTCTCTACCGGAAATACAAAAAATTAGCCAGGTGTGGTGGCGTGCACCTGTAATCCCAGCTGCTTGGGAGGCTGAGGCAGGAGAATCGCTTGAACCCGGGAGGTCGAGGTTGAAGTGAGCTGAGATCACAACACTGCACTCCAGCCTGGGCAACAAGAACAAACTCCATCTCAAAAAAAAAGAAAAGAAAAGAAAAGAAAAAGAAAAAGAAGAAGAAAGAGAAGGAAAGAAAGATGTTGTAATGTTCTAGAATAGATAGGAAGAGAGCTCCCCTTCCACCAATATAGATGACCAAAGGATAGAAAGGAAGAGGGAGGAGAGACCATTTCTGACAATATGGTGGACATAGATTAAAAGGGGCCTTGGAAAAGACTTCCACTCCTGCGCATCTGGCAAACTAGATAAAAAACAAAACCACCAAAAAAAACCTTCCTATTACCCCAGAAATACTGAGGGAAGAAAATGCTGAGTTCTCAAAAGAAAAACAAGGGAAATTCACAGGAGCCAAAAATAAACACGAAATTACCAACTCAGCAGCATGTGAGAAGAGGGAATTCTTCTACACTGTGGGTTGGAATGTAAGTTGGTTCGGCCACTGTGGAAAGCACTTTGGAGACTTCTCAAAGAACTAAAACTACAACCACCATTTGATGCAGCAGCCCCATTACTGGGTACCATCTGCCCAAAGGACAAAGTCATTGTGCTTCCAGAAAGACACATCTGCTCGGACGTTCATCATTCACAATCACAAAGACATGGAATCAACCCAGGTGCTCATCAACAGTGGACTGGATGAGAAAATGTGGTACATATACATGATGGACTACTATACAGCCCTGAAAAAGAATGAGATCATGTGCATGCGGCAACCTTGATGCACTGGGTGTTATGATCCTAAGTGAATTAACACAGGAACAGAAAACCAAACACCACACGTTCTCACTTATAAGAAAGGGTTAAACATTGGGTTCATATGGACATAAAGATGGGAATAGTATTGGCCAGGCATGGTGGCTCATGCCCCTAATCCCAGCACTTTAGGAATCCAAGGCGGGTGGATCACCTGAGGTCAGGAGTTCAAGACCAGCCTGGCCAACATGGTGAAACCCCATCGCTACTAAAAATACAAAATATTAGCCAGGTGTGGTGGTGCACACCTGCAATCCCAGCTACTTAAGAGGCAAAGGCAGGAGAATCGCTTGAACCCGGGAGGCAGAGGTTGCAGTGAGCTGAGACTGTACCATTGCACTCTGGCCTGGGCCACAGAGTGAGACTCCATCCTAAAAAAAAAAAAACACACAGATGGAACAATAGATGCGGGGGAGCACTAGAGGGAGGAGGGTGAGATGAAAGAGCTGAAAACTCCCTGCGGAGTACATGCTCACTCCCCACTCCCTGGGTGATGGGATCACTCACAGCTCCAAACCTCAGCATTGTTGTAATATGCCTTCCTAACAAAGCTGCACATATACCCTCTGATTCTAAAATAAGTTGAAAAAATATATGTAGAGGGGATGCAGTGGCTCACACCTGTAATCCCTACACTTTGGGAGGCTGAGTTGGGAGGATGGCTTGAGGTCAGGAGTATGAGACCAGCCTGGACAACATGGGGAGACCCTAGTTTCTACAAAATATACCAACATTAGCTGGGTGTGGTGGTGCATACCTGTAGTCCCAGCTACTCAGGAGGCTGAGCTGGGAGGGTCCCCTGAACCTGGGAGGCAGAGGTTGCAGTGAGCTGAGATCTCACCACTGCACTCCAGCCTGGGCAACAGAGTGAGACTCTGTCACATACACACACAAAAAAAATTAATGAAATTAATTTTAAAAATTAGAAATTCCTGGAAGTTAAAAAAAAGAAAAAATATATATGAAAATTGATTAAAAATAAAAGCCTTCAGCCTGGGCATGATGGCTCATGCCTATAATCTCAACATTTTGGGAGGCTGAGGTGGATGGATCACTTGAGGTCAGGAGTTCAAGACCAGGCTGGCCAACATAGTGAAATCCTGTCTCTACTAAAAATACAAAAAATTAGCCGAGTGTGGTGGTGCGTGCCTGTAATCCCAGCTACTCGGAAGGCCGAGGCAGAACTGCGTGAATCCGGGAGGTGGAGGTTGCAGTGAGCCAAGATCATGCCACTGCACTCCAGCCTGGGTGACAGAGGGAGAATGGGAAGGGAAGGGAAGGGGAAGGGGGGAGGGGAAGGGAGGGGGCAGGGAGGATGGAGGGGAGGGGAGGGGAGGAGGGAGGAAAGAGGAAAGGGAAGAGGAAAGGAAAGAGGGAGGGGAAGGGAGAAGGGAGGGGAAGGGGAAGGGGGAAGGGAAGGGGAGGGGAGGGGGGGGAAACGGAAGGGGAGGGGAGGGAGGGAGGGAAAGGGAAGGGGAGGGGAGGGAGGGAGGGGGAGGGGAGGGAGGGAGGGGGAGGGGAGGGGAGAGAGGGGGGAGGGGAAGGGGAGGAGTAAAGGAAAGGAAGAAAAGAGAAAAAAGAAAGGCCAGGATGACAGAGGGAGGCTCTGTCTTTAATTATTTAATTAATTTTTAAAAGTCTTTTTGAGCCCCTATAAGAATCAGATCTCGTGCTTGTGGTTGTCAGTTGAAAGAAATAAGGAAGGTGAAAAGCACTTGGGACCCTGCAGGGCTCAGTAAAAGGTGAATGTTATCACTGTACGCTTTGAAAAAGTAAAACCTGGATACCCCTTTTCCCCAAGCCTACAGGACCAAGGCCCCAAAAGGGTGTGGGGTCAGGGAGAGAGGAGTTACTTAATGCTGATGGCAAATTCTGCTGCGTCCTTCACCCTCTGCCGCACCAAGAACGTCCCGTCCGAGCGGTTGGTGAGGATGCTCTCTGCCCCTGCGCGCTCCATGGGGCCTGCGTACCTGCAGAGATACACCAACGACAGAGTTGTGCGTTCCCGTGCCTGGGCCCCACGTCGCCGTGCAGAGGCTGCCTTTCCCCTGTGAACCGCCTTGATTTTTTAAGTTGGTGACAGCCTGGATCTCACAGCCCTTCAGCAGCGCGGTAGGCCCCGGGGAGGCAGGGGCCGGAACCTGTGGAGAAACATTAAGTTTACCCTGCCCCTATGGCTCCTCTGTGGAGGGACCCTTTTAGTTTGTAATTAGTGGTAGGCTGATAACAGCTGCCTACTTGATATGTTTCTGAGTTATGAGTGAATGTAGAGCACCTGTGTATTAATAAGAATCACCTGTCAACAGGCAGCCAGCATTAAATGGCAGCATTAAACTCGTATATGTCAATATCAATCCCAAATTTAAATG
Organism: Callithrix jacchus; assembly: GCF_049354715.1. Classification (NCBI taxonomy): domain Eukaryota; kingdom Metazoa; phylum Chordata; class Mammalia; order Primates; family Cebidae; genus Callithrix; species Callithrix jacchus. Next base: position 6,430,690 of record NC_133523.1, on the reverse strand, counting down.
GACTAAATGTCCCAGTCAAAAGACAGACTGGCAAATTGGATAAAAAGCCAAAACCCATCGGTGTGCTGCATCCAGACCCATCTCACATGCAAGGATACACAAAGACTCAAAACAAAGGGATGGAGGAAGATTTACCAACCAAATTGAGACAAAAAAAACAAAGCAGGACTTGCAATTCTCGTCTCTGATAAAATAGACTTTAAAGCAACCAAGACCTAAAGAGACAAAGAAGGACATTACATAATGGTAAAAGGATCAATAAGACAAGAAGAGCTAACGATCCTAAATATATACGCACCCAATACAGGAGCATCCAGATACATAAGGCAAGTTCTTAATGACTTACAAAGAGACTTAGACTCCCACACAGTAATAGTGGGAAACTTCAACATCAATATTAGACAGATCAACGAGACAGAAAATTAACAAGGATGTCCAGGACTTGAACTCAGACCTGGAACAAGTAAACTTAATAAACATTTACAGAACTCTCCACCCCAAATCCACAAAACATACATTTTTCTCAGTATCACATCACACCTATTCTAAAAGTGACCACAAAATTGGAAGTAAATCACTCCTCAGCAATCGCATAGCATTTCCCAGGTTTAAATGAAATATTGGTTGGCTGCTTGTTATTTTCCTCCCTTATTCCTTCCTGTCTCCATTGTTAAGTACATTAAAAAAAACAAAGAAGAATTACCTATCTAAGAGTAAATACATATGTGGATGAGACCCTGCTCGGGGGCCTGCAGCCTGGAAATGCTGTCAGCCTCTCCACTCTCAGGCCGTTGGTCCCCCGGATACATCGACTCTGTTGTCCTGTCTGGGTGTCTGCCTCTCAATACCTTCAGCGCCACCTGGGTGGAGGTCTCCTGACCCAGCTGGTACTCGGTAGGAGCATAGGCAAGGGCAGCGGGATTCCACTGCTGTAGGTCACAACCACGGTTTGACACTCGGATTCGGGCAGATGGTTCAGCCCTTTGGGTCTGGCTGGGTCTTTGGAATTTGGCGATGGCTTCGCCGGGCATTCCCTGAAGGCTCACTGGGTGCCCATCTCCGTGGTCACCAGAACAGACGTAGGGGAAGGAGAATAAGTCATGAGCCTCAGATGCAAAATATGAGTGAGAGCCAAAAACCCAGTCATCAAGGTAAATGACCATAAGTAAAACAAAGTGTATTTTAATACGATACTCTTAGAAATCAAAATGAATGAAAAATCAGCCAAACGGGCAGATCACCTGAGGTTAGGAGTTCCAGACCAGCCTGGCCAACATGATGAAACCCCTGTCTTTACTAAAAATACATTGTGGCAGGCACCTGTAATCCCAGCTACTCGGGAGACTGAGGCAGGAGAATTGCTTGAACCTGGGAGGCAGAGGTTGCAGTGAGTCGAGATCATGCCACTGCATTCCAGCCTGGGTGACAGAGCGAGACTCAGTCTCAAAAATAATAATAATAGTTATATATAATGATGTATATTATCACGTGATAATATACATTATGTAATAATATATTATTATGTAATATATTATGTAATAATAATATATTATTGTGTAATATATTACATAATAGTGATATATCATTATGTAATAATATATATTATCATGTGATATAATATGGTATATATTATGTGATAATATATTATATATTATATAATATATATATATTATATATATATTATCACATAATATATACCGTTACACAATAATATAAGTTATTATTACATATTGTTACATAATATACAATACATTATCACATGATAATATATATTACATAATATATAACTATATTGTAGATAGCTATGTATAATAATTATATATAACTCTGTAACATAATATAAATGTAATATACATATCCAGATAGCTATGTATAATTATATATAACTGTAACATAATATAAATGTAATATACATATGCATGTAATATGTATATTACATAGAATACATCATACATAGTCTATGTAAAATAAATATATGGTACAACATATATAAATGTAAATGTGTAACATAAATAATGCATATTAATAGTTATGTGTAATACATAATCATACATAATACATAATTGTTTTTGAGGCAGAGTTTTGCTCCCGTCGCCCAGGCTGGAGTGCAATGGTGAGATCCTGGCGTACCTGCAACCTCCGTCTCCTGGCTTCAAGCGATTTTCCTGCCTCAGCCTTCCCAGCAGCTGGGATTATAGGCGCCCACCACCATGCCAGGCTAATTTTTGTATTTTCAGGAGAGACAGGGTTTCACCATGTTGCCCAGGTTGTTCTCAAATTCCTGACCTCAAGTGATCTGCCCGCATCAGTCTCCCAAAGTGCTGGGATTACAGGTGTGAGCCACCGCGCCTGGCCGAATTTCACCTCAGTTTTAAAAATTGTATGCAAATCTGGTTCGAGTTGATGTTTAATATATTTTTTTAATGAATGCAAATAAATCATGATGAACAAAATGTCGAATTTTTGAATAAAGACAGAATCTGACCGCCAGACCCACCTCCTACTCCTGGCCTTATTAGATCCTGTCTTTATTTACAATTTTGATATTTATTCATCTCAAATTTTTTTTCGCCTTGTGTTTGATTTTTTTTTTAATGTTGCATAGAACATGATGGACTTTAATCACTGAGATTTTCAGCATCCCCTTAAATCTTGCAGCCATGAGAGAGCCTCCCTGGTCTCACCTTTGTCCCCACCCCACTGACCACATCTTGGCGCAGAAGATCGGAATGAGTGCTAATCCAGGAGACCACCGTTCTAATTCTGACCCTGCCACTGGAGATCACGGTTTGAATCCCGACTCTGCCACTTATGCATTCTAAGACCTCAGCAACTGATTTTGCCCTCTGGTCCTCAATTTCCTCTTCTGAAAAGAGGGAGACGCCACAGAGGCACATTTTTTAATAAATGGCAATAATGTACCTACTACTATGTGGTAGGCACTTAGAAGATGAGAGTGTCAGCCGGGTGCGGTGGCTTACGCCTGTAATCCTAGCACTTTGGGAGGCTAAGGCAGGTGGATCACAAGGTCAGGAGTTTGAGACAATCCTAGCCAACATAGGAAACCCCATCTCTACTAAAAATACAAAAATTAGCCGAGTGTGGTGGTACGTGCCTATAGTCCCAGCTACTCAAGAGGCTGAGGATGGAGACTCCGTCTCAAAAAAAAAAAAGATAGATGGGAGTGTCAGCCAGGCAAGGTGGCTCTCACCTTAATCCCAGCACTTTGGGAGGCCGAGGCTAAAGGATCATCTGAGGTTAGGGGTTCAAGACCAGCCTGGCCAACATGGTGAAACCCCTGTCTTTACTAAAAATATAAAAAGTTAGCCAGGCGTGGTGGTGAGCACCTGTCATCCCCACTACTTGGGAGGCTGAGGCAGGAGAATCACTTGAAGAGGTTGCAGTGAACTGAGATCACACCACTGCACTCCAGCTTGGGCAACAAGAAGATGGTAGCATCATCATGTTGTGTTTTATTACTAGCAAGAGATGGTAAATGGAGGCTTTGGGTTCAAATCCCATCTCCATCACTTCCTCACCATGTGACATGAAGTAAGTCACTTCCCCTCTCTCACACTCCTTTGCAAAAAAGGATTCCACCTCGGCAAAAAAAAAAAAAAGTAGGGGCAGGGAATAAGAATTGCATTGCAATTGTCTACCGAAGGACTTCTGTGAAACTTAGAAGAGCTCCTTAAAGAGCGGGGGCGCCAGCAATTCCTCAGTGCACCATTCTTTTATGTGCCATTACGAAAGAATGTTTCCTGTCTATACATTTCAGCAGAAGACGGACACGGTTGATTGCAAGAGCCATTTCAATGGCAGAGATGTTCAAATGTGAAGGGAAAACAAGACATTCATCTTAGAACAGATTAAATGTAGTAACAGCAGCAGCTAATGCTATATAAAGGGCTCGTTATGTGTCAGGACCAGGACGAAGGCACTTAACAGACTCACTTATACCTCCTAACAATGCTATGAAGTAGATACTGTCATGAAGCTATTTTCCAGAGAGGAATGCTGAAACAGAGAGGTTAAGTTACTGTCCCAACGTCACACAGCTAGGTAATGTTGGAGTCAGAATTTGAATCCAGGTCAGCAGGCTCCAAGACTCCAAAACCCACACTGGAAACTCCACCCGTGTGCTTGATGTGCTATAGGTACAAAACAAACAACGAAAAGTCCCACAAAAACACCTGGACTGTCATTACCATCACCACCATCTTCACTATCCTCATCCTCATCATCGTCGTCATAACCAGTTTCCTTCCAACAAGACCATCATCTCCCAAGGTCAGGGACCCTCTTTTGTCCGCCCCCTCCCCAGCAGCCCCCAGCCCAGAGCTAGATTCAGAAATCAGTGCTCAGGGTTCACAGAGTACGTAACTAATTAACCTGGAGGCCCCTCCCATACCCAGCCTGGAACCCCAATCCAGAAACCCCTCGTTGAAAAAAATAAAAGCATGTTTCTACTTACCAGAGATAAGCAGACAGGTCCTGAGGAGGGCCCTAAGAACATAGACAGAAACCTTGATTTAGGGTAAAGACCCAGCCTGACAGCAGAGGGCAGGGCCCTTCATTCATTCATTCATTCATTCATTCATTCATTCCACTTGCATTTATTGAGTGCCTATTATGTGCCAGGCATATTATGTGCTACTCCTTGTGATACAGTCCCAGAATCACGGGGGAGAGACTGTCGGTTTCATAGAAAGCAGGGGTTGCTTCTCAGCAGTTTCTCATAGCCCTTAAGCCAAGAATGGTTCTTACATTTTTAGACGGTTGGCAAAAATCAAAAGAATTTGTTTTTTAATTTTAGAGACAGTCTCACTATGTTGCCCAGGCTTAGTGCAGTGGTATGATCATAGCTCACTGCAGCCTCGACCGCCTGAGTTCAAGCCATCCTCCCACCTCAGCCTCCGGAGGAGCTGGACTATAGGCATGAGTGCCACCACACTCGCCAATTTTTAATTTTTTAAAAATCGTGTCAAGATGAGGCTGAGGGTCTCCCTTTGTTTCCCAGACTGGTCTCGAACTCCTGGCCTCAAGCCATCCTCCCACCTTGGCATCCCAAAGGGCTGGGATTATAAGCATGAGCCACCACACCTAGCCAAATGAATACTTTTTGGATTGTGAAGACTATGTGAAATTCACCTTTCAGTGCCCATGAATTATGATTTATGGGAACATAGATATGCCCACACATCATTTACAGATTATCTGAGGTTATTTCCTCAGTGCAGGGGCAGAGCTGAAGGGGTGCAAAACTGCCTGGGACCCTCGAGGGTGACATAGTTACATTACTGTTCGGCTCTTTACAGAAGAAGTTTGCCAACCCTCATCTAAATATGGGCAAAAGTGCTCACTTCCACTACGTCAAAACCAACAGCAGGGCAGCTACTACAAGGCAAAAACAAACCAACAGCAAACAAGACAGGAAGCGGCAAATGCTGGCAAGGGTGTGGAGGAATCGGGGCCCTGCACCCCGCTGATGGGAACGTAAAATGGTGCACTGCTGGGGCCGGGTGCAGTGGCTCGCACCTTAATCCAGGCACTTTGGGAAGCCAAGGTGGGTGGATCACCTGAGGTCAGGAGTTCAACACCGGCCTGACCAACATGGTGAAACCACATCTCTACGAAAATATAAAACTTAGCCTGGCACGATGATGGGTGCCTATAATCCCAACTACTTGAGAGGCTGAGGAAGAAGAATCCCTTGAACCCAGGAGGCGGAGGTTGCAGTGAGCTGAGATCATGCCATTGTGCTCCAGCCTGGGTAACAAGAGCAAAACTCTGTCCAAAAAAGAAAGAGAGGAGAGGGGAAGAGAGGGGAAAGGAAGGGAGGAGAAGGGAGGGGGCGGCCCCACCTTCTAGGTCTCTGCTCCTTCCTCCCTAGCATACCGGGGTAGGAAGGAAAGGACTTTTATACAAAAATGATCAAGGAGAAAAAGATTAATCATTGTTTCCAGGGTGGCCCCTCTCCGCGCTCAGTTGGCGGGGTGGGCAAAGCCTTGAGTTGGAGAAAGTCCCGCCATAATGGGCAGCCACCTCCCCAGCTCCAGAGTGTCTTTCCAAGTCTGCCCGTCCTCCCAGGACCATCCCTGGACCCCTTGCCCTGGTTCCATTCAGACTTGAGGCACTCACATGGACATAGGGCTTCACCCTGTTACAAGGAAACCAGCCAATTTCATTAGTAGACGTATTCCTGCCCTAAACAGCCAGGAGACAAAAATAGGAACGGAGAGGTTATAGGATCCACGACCCCTCCCACCACCTAAACCCATAACCCTACACATGGAGCCTGTCCCATCACTCGCGCATGTGCGTGTGTGTGCGCATGTGTGCATGAGTGCGTGCAGGTGCATATGTGCGTGCGTGCATGAGCGCGTGAGTGCCTGCATGTGCGTCAGTGAGTGCCTGTGTATGTGTGCATGAGTGCATGTGTGTGTGCCTGAGTGCGTGTGTGTGCATGTGTGTGTGTGTGTGTGTGTGCGGTGTGTGTCCATCTCTGCTCAATGTTCACTCTACTTGTCCATCTATCTCAGGATGGCCTGGAGAACACAGAGAGGTGATGATAATCAGTTAATTTCCAGAGAGCTATACCCAGAAATCTCAGTCTACCCCACTCCCCAGGCATCACCTCCAGAGTACAGTGGGGCTATGACCCAGCTCCCTGAGACCACATGAACCCATCACCCTATACTTGGGTCTCATCCTATCACTCCTGTGGCCCCAGCCTGTACCTCCCACCAGTTCTGTTCGGCCTCAGCCTTCGTGAGCTCCACAATGTCTCCAGGGTTGAGCCGTAGAAAGGGTCCAATGGCTCCGGGGGGTGGAGGAAGCCCGTAGTATTCCTGAAACACCTCCATCTTGGGCAGACCTAGAAGACAAGGTACAGGGGTTCAGGGTGGTTGGCAGTCAATTTTCAACCCTGAATCTTGCCACCCACCAGAATGGCTAAAATGTTTCTTTTTAGACTGGCAATACCAAGTGTTGACAAGGACGTGGAGCAACTGGAACTCTCACTCACTGCTGGCAGGGCTACCCTTTGGAAAACTATTCAGCAATATCTACTGAAGTGAAACATCTACCCTGTAACACAGCAACCCAAGATAAATTAAAATATGTGTCCTGGCCAGACGAAGTGGCTCACGCCTGTAATCCCATCACTTTGGGAGGCCAAGGCAGGCGGATCACCTGAGGTCAGGAGTTTGAGACCAGCTCGACCGACATGGTGAAACATCATCTCTACCAAAACTACAGAAATTAGCCAGGCCTGATAGTGGTCACCTGTAATCCCAGGTACTAGGGAGGCTGAGGCAGGAGAATCACTTGAACTCAGCAGGCAGAGGTTGCAGTGAGCCAAGATCACGCCACTGCACTCCAGGCTGAGTGATGGAGTGAGACTCTGTCTCAAAAAAAAAAGAAAAAGAAAACCATATCTTTCAAAAGTTACAGCTTTATTCACAATACCCAAAAACCGGCAACCAACCAAATATCTTCAGTAGGTTGATCAATCAAACAAATTGTGATACCATCACATAATGGAATACTATACAACAATGAAAAAGAACCGGCTATTGCTACAGGCAACCACATCAATGTATCTCACCATTGTTATGTTGAATAAAAGAAGCCAGGTGAAATAAGCATGTGCTATATTATTTATAGAAAACTCAAGAGCAGACAAAATTAATCTATGTTGATAGAGGCCAGGCCGTGGTTCCCTGTGGAAGATAGGTGAGTAGCAGTGCTGTCTGATAAAACGCTCTCTGGTGATGGATCTGTCCAGTGTAGTAACCACTAGCCACAGGCGGTTGTTGAGGACTTCAAAGCTAATGTGAGTAAAAGAATTTTAAGGTGATTTCATTTTAATTAATTTATATTGGACAATGCAGTTCTGGAGGGATGGAAATGTTCTTTTTTTTTTTTTTTTGAGACGGAGTTACGCTCTTGTTACCCAGGCTGGAGTGCAATGGCGCGATCTCGGCTCACCGCAACCTCCACCTCCTGGGTTCAAGCAATTCTCCTGCCTCAGCCTCCTGAGTAGCTGGGATTACAGGCACGTGCCACTATTCCCAGCTAATTTTTTGTATTTGTAGTAGACACGGGGTTTCACCATGTTGACCAGGATGGTCTCGATCTCTTGACCTCGTGATCCACCCGCCTTGGCCTCCCAAAGTGCTGGGATTACAGGCGTGAGCCACCGCGCCCAGCCCGGGATGGAAATGTTCTATATCTTTATTTGATTGTTGGTTACATGGATAAAAATTTATTGACTCATACTTAAGATTTGTTGTTTTTACACATCTTACACTATTTTCTCTCTTAGTAAAATACATAATATGTATGTGTACATATGTGCATATATATATATTCTGTTGTATAAAGGACACACGGCTTGCCTCTAATTTTGACTATTGCTAAGAAAGCTAGCTATTGCTAATTAGGTAATGAGTAATAATAAGGAAACACACCCACGCATATATGTCACATATTTATCTTTTTATTTTCTTGAAACAGGATCTTACTGTTGCCCAGGCTGGAGTGCATGGCAGGACCATGACTCACTGTAACATCTAACTTCTGGGCTCAAGCAGGAGCCCTGCTAATTTTTAAAACAGTTTTTTGTAGACACAGGGTCTCATTATGTTGCCTAAGCTGGTCTCAAACTCCTGGCCTTGGTCTCTCAAAGCTCTGGGATCACAGGCAGGAGCCACAACACCTGGCTTATGTTATATATGTATATGTCAGATAAATGGCTTATAAGTGGGACAGTCCTGCCACTGCACTCCAGCCTGGGACACAGAGTAAGGCTCTGCCTCTAAAAATTAAAAAATTACACACACACACACACACACACACACAATATGACGTATATGTATCAGCTTTATTTGCAATAATAAAAAACTAGAAATAACTCAAATGTCCTCAATACAACAGAACAACAGAAGGAGATACATATAGATATATATATAATTTTTTTAAAATTAAGGCTGGGCATGGTGGCTCATGCCTGTAATCCAGCACTTTGGGAGGCTGGGCAGGTGGATCACTTGCAGTCAGGAGTTCAAGACCAGCCTGGCCAACGTGGTGAAACCACATCTCTACTAAAAATACAAAAATTAGCCAGGCATGGTGGCATGTGCCTGTAGTCCCAGCTACTCAGGAGGCTGAGGTAGGAGAATTGCTTGAACTCAGGAGGTGGAAGTTGCAGTGAGCCAAGACTGCACCACTGCACTCCAGCTTGGGCAATGGAGTAAGACTCTGTCTCCAAAAATAAATTAATTAATTAATTAAAATAAGCACATACTGTATAATTTAATTTATACAGTATGGCAGGGCAACATAGCAAGACCCCATCTTTATAATAAAAAATTTTTTAATTAGCCAGGTGTGGTGGTGTGCACGTGACTTCAAGCAATCCTCCCAACTTGGCATCCCAAATTGCTGGGATTACAGGTGTGAGCCATTGCACCTGGCCCAATGTGGCTGTTGATATGATTATGGGGCTCTGTCCCTGGGTCCACATCAATGGAGATGAATTCTCCCCCTGCCCACTGCAGACTCACCCAGCTCATTCCTCTTTTTGTCCTGAGCCCTGCGATGTAGTTTGTCCTGGAAGGAGAGACAAAGAAAGCCTGTCTACCTATGCCCGGCCTGGGAGCTTGTAGGCCCCCAACACTGTCCTCACCCCACCAAGGATCATGCCCAGTTCCAGGATCTCCTGGGTCCTCCCACACTGTCGCCCATTATTCGCAATGTACAGGAAGGAGCGTGGGAGAGTCCTACCTTCTTCATCGTTCCTGGGAAATCTATGGGAAGGTAAAGGAAACAGTGAGAGGGGGAAATCCTCCACAAAGAAGCAAGCTCACCTCCCAGCCTCCCTCCCACTCGTACCTTGCCCGTGCCGGCCACAGGGAGGGACCCTCCCCAGACACTCCTTGTGTGCAGGTGCCCGACACCGATGGCAGCGGTAGCCCTGATAGAAGGTGCCTCTGAGGTGCAGGGGACACAGAAGGAAGAGTGAGTGATCTTTACAGACATGGCCAAATATTCTGCCAAGAACATAAAGGGTCCCCTTGGGTTGTCTTTAGATCAGGAGAGTAATGGAGAAGCAGAAGATCAAAATAGGGACCCCCTCCCCCATCTCCCAATTTAGGGGACCAATTACTGGGGGAACTTCTTTAGCAAGGAACTGATGACCAAGCCCAGGACTGGGACCCTCCTCCCAGATTCCCACCTAAGCAGCATCTGACAGGCCTTGCAGGACGTGGTCTCTTCAAAGGAGAACATCTGGAAGTCATGCCCATTGGCAGTGGCATTCTCGGGGTAGATGTTGGAGCTGGTAGGGGAGAAAAAAAAAAAGAGGGTCAGCTGGGCACGGTGGCTCACGCCTGTAATCCCAGCACTTTGGGAGGCTAGGAGGGCAGATCACGAGGTCCAGAGTTTGAGAGCAGCCTGACCAACATGGTGAAACCCCATCTCTACTAAAAATACAAAAATTAGCCAGATGTGGTGGCGGGTGCCTGTAATCCCAGCTACTCAGGAGGCTGAGGCAGGAGAATCGCTTGAATCTGGGAGGTTGAGGTTGCAGTGTGCCAAGACCGCACCACTGCACTCCAGCCTGGTGACAGAGGGAGAATCCATCTCAAAAAAAAGGGGGGAGGTCAATATTTTATTCCTTTTTAGACTGAGTACTATTCCACAGTGTGAACAGACCACATTTTGTTTGTCCACCCATCCATTGGTTGATGTTGGGGTGGTTTCCACCTTTTGGCCACACTGAAGAGTGCTGCTATGCACATCAGTAGAAACAGAAAGCAGACTGAGCGTTTCCAGGGGCTAGGAGGGCTGGGAATTGGGAGTGAAGGCTTAATGGGTATTCGGTCTCCTTGGGGTGATGAAAAGGTTTTGGAACTGGAGAGAGGCGATGGTCACACAGCACTGTGAGTATACGAAATCCCATGTGATCGTACACTTAGAAACCGTTTGATTTTTGCATGAATTTCACCTTAGATAAAAAAGAGAAGAAGACAAAAGTGGAAGGGGAGGAGGAGAAGGAAGAGGGGAAGGAAGAGGAGAAAAAGGAGGAACGGGAGAAGGAAGAGGAGGAGAAGGAGGGATTGGAGGAGGAGGAAAAGGAGGAGGAGAAAGGAGAGGAAGAGGAGGAAGCAGAGGAGGAGGAGGGAGAGGAGAAGAAAGAAGAGGAGGAAGAAATGGAAAGGGAGGAAGGAAAGAGGAAGGAGTAGGAAGGAAATGATGATGAGGAGCCTGAAGAGGAGGGGGAACGGGAAAGAGGAGGAGGAGAGGAGAAGAGTCGGGGCTGGTAGCTGAAGTTGCACACAACCCCAGCATTCCAAGGATGAAGACGGCCTTGGGCCTGTCCCTCTCATTTCCCAAATGAAGAGACTGAGGTTCAGAGTGGTACCATGGCATATCAGGACAGAGTAGGGACTAGAGCACATTCCTCCTCCTTCCCAGCCCCTGCCCCTCTGCGGACAGAAAGGAGGAGGAAAGCAGGGACTCACATGGACATCTCAAACTGCTCCATCCACTTCTTCTTCAGTTCTCTTGTCTTGAAGAACAGCTCATAGCCCTGGGCACCTTGGTCCTCAATGAGAAGGAACATGTGGCTCCACTGCAGGGAAGCAGAGCTCAGACTGAAGGCACTTCCCCTGCAGAGGGTGGGAGCACACACCCACCGACCCCTTCCTCCGTAGTGAACAAAGACTCAAGCCCATGAGTCTCTATGCCCCTAGCACCATGCATGGATATCCTCGTAAAAGTGCTTTCTAGGATATCCAAATACACAATTTCACTATGTTGTGTATTTGGGTTTCACTATGTTGGCCAGGCTGGTTTCGATCTCCTGACCTCGTGATCCGCCTGCCTCGGCCTCCCATCGTGCTGGGATTACAGGCATGAGCCACTATGCCCAGCCTGATTCGTCTTTGCAACAAAGCATTGGTGCAGCACCTGCTGAGAAGCAGACACTGCTAGGAGCTGGGGACAGAGCAGTGAACAGGATGTTGTCCCCAGGGCTCCTGCCTGGAGGGACAGATGGATGCCATAGCAAGAATTTACAAGACAGCAACTAGCTCCTTAATGAGGGAGGCACAGGCTGAGAAATGGAGAAGCCACAGACCCGAGCACAGGGAGGACCTCAAGGAACAAGACTAAGCAGAAGGGACGAGTTCACAGGAGAAAAAGCGAAAGGGGGCAAGGAGGAGCAGAGAGGGAGAGGGTCTCCGCTCAAATGTCACCTCCACAGACGACGTCCCTGAACAATGGAGGTAAGATGGCTCCCCCTGGCCAGGCGCAGTGGCTCACACCTGTAGTCCCAGCACTTTAGGAGGCCAAGGCAGGCGGATCACGAGGTCAGGAGTCCGAGACCAGCCTGGCCAATATAGTGAAACTCAGTCTCTACTGAAAATACCAAAAAATTAGCCAGGCATGGTGGTGGGTGCCTGTTATACCAGCTACTTCAGAGGCTGAGGCAGGAGAATCGCTTGATCCTGGGAGGCAGAGGTTGCAATGAGCTGAGATGGTGCCATTGCACTCTAGCCTGGTTGACAGAGGGAGGCTCCATCTCAAAAATAAATAAATAAATAAACAAATGAACAAATAAAGACAGCTCCCCCTCCCACTCTCACCTACCGCAGTCATATCCCGTTTTATTTATTTATTTTTTTAATAGAGACAGGGTCTCACTCTGTTGCTCCGGCTGGAGTGCAATCATAGCTCCCTGCAGCCTTCAGCTCCTGGCCACAAGTGATCCCCATACCTCAGCCTCCCATGTAGCTAGGGCTACAGGCATGTGCGAAGCCCAGCTAATTTTTTTTTTTTTTATGTTTTATAGAGACAGGGTTCTCCCTATGTTGCCCAGGCTGGTCTTCAACTCCTGGGCTCAAGTGATTCTCCCACCTCGGCCTCCCAAAGTGCTGGAATTACAGGCCTGAGCCACTGCACCTGGCCACCTACTTTATTTTCTCTGTAGAAAGCACCCCATAAGGGTGCAAGTACCATACAAGAAATAAAATAGGCCGGGTGCAGGGGCTCACACCTGTAATCCCAGCACTTTGGGAGGCCAAAGTGGGCAGATCACTTGAGGTCAGGAGTTTGAGACCATCCTGGCCAGCATGGTGAATCTCATCTCTACTATAAACAAACAAATAAATAAATAAATAGGCTCCTAGATGGGCAATGGGTGTGGTGGCAGGCGCCTGTCATCCCAGCCTACTTGGGAGGCCGAGGCGGTAGAATCGCTTGAACCCGGAAGGTGGAGGTTACAGTCAGCCAAGATTGTGCCATTGCACTCCAGCCTGGGTGACAGAGTAAGACTCTGTCTCAAAAAAAAAGAAAAGAAAAGAAAAGAAAAATTCCATTTTGCTTGCCATTTTAGTCCTGGTGCCTAGAAGAGTGTCCTGGATATAGCAGGTGCTCAGTTTAAAAACTGTTGATTAACACACACTGTGTGCTCTGGCAAACACAGGCGCGTGTGCAGGTGGAGAACCCCACGCTGTCGACTGCATGGAGGACCGCCTAGATCTGGCGTCAAAGCCCCACCTTCTTGTTGTCTCGGTCTCCTGAAGAGTCATCCCGAACCTGGAAGCTGTGCAGGTTCACAAAGTCCTTGAGGTCATAAGAGTCTCCCCGGCGTTTACAGATGAGCAGAGCTTTGTCGAGCAGGAAGGCGTACCTGGAAGGATGGGTAAGGCGTTCTGGCCTGGCTCTTCCCAACCGTCCCTGTCAGCTCTCTGACCAGTTTCTCCTCCATCCTGGTCTCACGCTGCCCTTCTCCTCCTCCTTGGCAAACTTGGCCATGCCCATCTGTCCATCCTGACCTCACCCACATGATCCACCTTGGCCCTGCTGCCTGTCAATCTTGGTTCCAACCATGCCCCTCGCTGACCCTGTCCTGCCTGTCCATCAAGGCTCCACCGCCTTGTCTGGATGGGTCTACCACCTGTCTATCTAGAAATCTGGCCTCACCCCAACTCAGGTCCCTCCCCAAATCCACCTTAATTCCACCTACAAGTCTATATAGGAACCTGGCCCCACCCCTACCCAGGCTCCACCCCAGATCTGTGTTGGCTCCACCCACCTATCCATCTAGGAGCCTGGCCACGCCCCCATGCCGGCTCTTCCCTAGACCTGCGTTGACTCCACCCAACTGCCCACCTAGAAACCTGGCCCCATCCCTACCCCGGCTCCACCATAGATGTGGTTTACTCCACTCACCTGCCCATCTAGGAGCCTGGCCACACTCCTGCCCAGGATCCACTCAGATCTGTGTTGACTATACCCACCTGCCTATCTAAAAGCCTGGCCCCGCCCCTGCCCGGGCTCCACCCAGATCTGCATTGACTACACCCACCTGCCCATCTAGAATCCTGGCCCCACCTCTTTCTAGGCTCCACCCAGATCTGTATGAACTCTCCACCCACCTGCCTGTCTAGGAACCTGCCCCATCCCTGCCCAGTCTCCACCCCAGATCTGTGTTGACTCCACCCACCCTGCCCATCTAGGAGCCCAGCCCTGCCCCTGCCCAGTCTCTACCCCATCTGTCTTGACTCCACCCACCTGCCCATCTAGCAGCCTGGCCGCACCCCTTTGCCCAGGCTCCATCCCAGATCCATGTTGACTCTACCCACCTGTCCATCTTGGAGCGCCTTTCTACCGAGGTGATCTTGAGCTCCCCGTCGATCTTGGGCCGGCCATAGTGAGCCAGAGACTGGTCCTATGCAGCAGGCAGTGGGTCTGGCAAGGGTCTCCCAAGAAGGGAGCCAGACACCCTCCCCGCTCCCCACATGGCCACACCCCGGCCCACCCGGCTCCACCGCCTCACCAGGTTCTCAATGGACAGCTGGAAATTGGTGATCTGCCTCAGTGTCTCGTTGTCTCGCTTGACCTCGTTCACGCACTGAGCCAGGTCCTAGGGAGGGGACAGGGGTGAGCCTGGTCCCCCAACAGTCGGCCTAGTCTCCCACCTAACCCGGGATAGAGGTTCAGCCCCCACCAGGGGTGTGTCTGCAGCAGGTGAGCCACCAGCACCCCACACCCCCTCACCCTCATGGCATCCAGGGCCAGCCGCAGGTTGTCCTTCTCCATCGCCTCCTGCGTGTGCTTCACCAGCTCCTGCAAGAAACAAGACATCAGACATCACCTGGGCCGGTGCCCTTCTCCCTGAGGGGAGGGCCTTCCAATCAATGCTAGTTCACCAGCTCCTCCCTCATACTGCTGACCCTGGAGGCTGCGACACGACCCCAGTGATCCATCCCTGATGGTCCTAGAGACTCAACCCCCAAAAGCCAGCCCCATCCCCACTTTTACAGACACAGGAGAGGAGAAATGCAGAGCCCACGCCTGGTGGATATGCCCAGCACCTGGAGAAGGAGGTGATATTTGAGAACTCGCTGCATGGGTACCATCAGCAGATCCCGCAAGGTGAACCTCCCATTGTTGGCTCGCTGAGAACATTCCTGGGGAATCAGAGAACAATGGGGAAATTGAGGCAGGTCCCAGAAAAAAGTCAGTTGCAGGGTGGGTGCAGACAGATTTGAATAAATGTGTGGGCAGCTCTCTACCCTAGAGCTGTGGGGACTTTTCTAGAGCCCAAAGCATCCTATCTGCCCCCAAGAAAACAGGAAAAGGACTCCATGAGGTGGGGGCAGTATAAGTACCACTGAAAGGAACTTTGGGACACTGAGGAGGGCAGATCACTTGAGATCACGAGTTCAACACCAGCCAGGCCAACATGGGGAAACCCCATCTCTACTAAAAATAATAATAATAAAAATAATAAAATAATAGCCAGCATGGTGGCAGACTCCTGTAATTCCAGCTACTCAGGAGACTGAGGCAAGAAAATTGCTTGAACCAGAGAGGCAGAGATTTCAGTGAGCTGAGATCACACCACTGCACTCCAGCCTGGGTGACAGAGGGAGACTCCATCTCAAAAAACAAGCAAAAATCAAACAACTAGAACAAGAAAAAAATAACTGGAAGGGGCTGGGCACAACTGTTTACGTCTGTCATCCTAGCTCTTTGAGGCTGAGGTGGGTGAATCACTTGAGCCCAGGAGTTTGAGGCCAGCCTGGACAACATGGTGAAATGCCATCTCTACAAAAAAATGTAAAAAGTATCCAGGACTGGTGGCATGCATCTGTAGTCCCAGCATCTCAGGAGGCTGAGGTAGGAGTTGGGAGGATTGCTTGGGTCCAGGAGGTTGAGGTCAAGGCTGCAATGAGCCATGATCATGCCACTGCACTCCAGCTTGGGCAACAAAATGACACCCTGTCTCGAAAAAGAAAAGAAAAAGAAGAGGAAAAAATAAACACTGGAAGGTGACAAATGCTGCTTGGGACACTGGGCTACCTGGGATAGAGGTCCAGGATTCTGCCTGCTGAGTGGGGCTGGAGAAGGGGAGAGGGACAGGTCTGGAGAGCCCCTGTCCTCATAACCCCTGCCCTGTCTATATTTCCATTAAACAAACAGATCCAGATTGAAGTTCAAGATCAGGTTCAGCCTGGGATCAGGGGTTGGCTGGAGTTGGGATCAGTGAGAAGTTGGAACAATCAGTGCTAGGGCACAGCCCGGGGTTGGGGTTCAGTGTGGGATCAGAGCTCTGTTCAGGGTCAGGACGTCGCCCGGATGTCAGGGGTCAGCCCACACCCGGGGCCGGCCCATTTCTGTTCTTCTCCATTTCCTCCGCTTGGCCGGCCGCTACCTCTCTCCCCAGTTCTTTGGCAGGTCCCTGGCTGGGCTGCAGCAGAAAGCGGACCCTCTGCAACTCAGTGTTCTCCCTGCTGCCCCCAGAGCCTGGGGAAGAGCAGGAGAGGGCCCCCAGAAGTGGCCCGGCCCCCACCTCCAGCTTCATCTGCACGTCCTCCCGGGCTGCGGCCACATGGTCCAGGTGTTTGCTGGCTGACTCCACCTGGCTGCAGTAGCGACCGTAGACAAGGAACCTACAGGAGAAGACAGGCCACCAGGTAAGGGTGGCTGGCATTAGGGTTGGGCAGAGGCCGGTGTCAGCCGTGGCCTCACTCTTCCCAGCTGGAGAAGAAACCTGAGTCTCAGTTTTCCCATCTGTGAAATGGGCATAACAATAGCATTTCCCAGGTGAGGCTATTGTAGCATTATCTCATTTGATGTTGTAGTAACCTCACCACAGTACCTGGTGTTGTCTCTGCCCAATGTTTATTTGTTTACTTGTTCATTTTTTATTTTTTAAGACAGAGAGTTTCACTCTTATCACCCAGGCTAGAGTGCAGTGGTGCAATCTTGGCTCACTGCAACCTCCGCCTCCCGGATTCAAGCGATTCTCCTGCCTCAGCCTCCTAAGTAGCTGGGATTACAGGCACCTGCTACCTCGCCTGGCTAATTTTTGTATTTTTGGTAGAGACGGGGTTTCACCATGTTGGCCAGGCTGGTCTTGAACTCCTGACCTCAGGTGATCTGCCCACCTCGGCCTCCCAAAGTGCTGGGATTCCAGGCAGGAGCCACCACACCTGACTATTTTTGTTTTTGAGACAGAGTCTTGCTCTATCACCCAAGCTGGAGTGCAGTGGCATGATCTTGGCTCACTGCAAGCTCCAACTCCCGGGTTCAAGCAATTCTCCTGCCTCATCCCCCCAAGTAACTGGGATTACAGGCATGCACCAACACACCTGGTTAATTTTTGAGGTGTATTTTTAGTTGTATTTTAGTTGTATTTAGTTTTAGGTGATGGAGACAGGGTTTCACCATGTTGGCTAGGCTGGTCTTGAACTCCTGACCTCAAGTGATCCATTCGTCTCAGCCTCCCAAAGTGCTGGGATTACAGGCGTGAGCCACTGCGCCCGGCCAATGTTCATTCATTTAACAAATATTTATGGAGCACCTACTATGTGCCAGGTCCTATGTGCATCCATTTATTCAACCCTCACCACCAGCCTGGGAGACGCGTTCCTGTGGTCCACTGATGTACAGACAAGGAAGCAGAAGCACAGAGAGACTAAGTGACTGCCCAGTGCCACATAGCAGAGCTGGGAATTAACCCAGAGATGGGCAGCCCCTCGTCCAGAGCACACAGCACAAGTCCTCCCCATCCCGTGGTGTCTGAGGGTAAGGTCTCTCGAATGCCCAGCCTCGGCAAGGCAGTGACCCCAGAGCTTCAGTCTGGCCAGCTGTGTCTCACCTCTCCTTGTATTTGATGAAGACCTGGTAGAGGTTGGCTGCGCCAGGGGTGGCCAGAGCTTCCTTCATCTCCTTTAGGAAGTGAGTATGAACACGAAGCAGGTCCTACTTGGAGGGAAGGGTGAGGGCTGGGGCCAGGGCTCAGGGGGCCAGGCAGGAAAGGGTCATCCACCCGCCCCATGCTGTTCAACTCCCAACCCCCGTGATCCAGGGACAGGTAGGGGCGGTGGGCTATCTGCATGAGACAGAGGCCCAAGAGGGCTGGGGATCAGCTAGCTCACCTCGATGTTGATGAAGATGATCTCAATGTCTTGAGCCTTCAGGAACCGTTGCAGGGGCTTCATAAAGTGCTGCAGGGAAGGGAGAGAAAGACGAGGGAAGATAAGATCCCTTCCTCCAGGCTGGGCGTGGTGGCTCATACCTGTCATCCCAGCACTTTGGGAAGCTGAGATGGACGGATCACAAGGTCAGGCGTTCGAGACAAGCCTGGCCAACATGGTAAAATCCCATCTCGACTAAAAAAACACAAACAAATTAGCCAGGTGTGGTGGCACATGCCTGTAATTCCAGCTGTGCAGGAGGCTGATGCAGGAGAATCGCTTGAACCCAGGAGGCAGAAGTTGCAGTGAGCTGAGATCACACCACTGCACTCCAGCCTGGGTGACAGAGTGAGACTGTCTCAAAAAAAAAAAAACCCTTCCTCCAGACAGGTGTTAGAGAGACAGGGAGAAGGAGACAGTGAGAGAGAGAAAGAGACAGAGAGAGTGTCCACACAAAAATCTGTACAAGAATGTTCATAGCAAAGTTATTCATAATAACCCAAAAGTGGAAACAACCAAAATACCCATCAGGGTGAATGGATGTTTAAAATGTGGTCCATCTGTACAGTGGAATATTATTCAGCCATGAAAAGGAATGAAGTGCTGATACAGGCTACAATGTGGATAAACCTTGAAAACACCAGGCTCAGCGAAAGAAGCCAGATACATATAAACCACACAGTATGCAATGCCCTTTATATGAAATGTCCAGAACAGACCAATCCACAGAGACTGGGAGGAAGTTCGTGGTTGCCATGGGCTTGGGGAAGATAAGAGATTGATGGGGGACAGCTAAAGAGTTTGGAGTTTATTTGGGGGGATGATGAAAATGTTCTAAAATTAAGACCAGGAATGGTGGCTCACACCTGTAATCCCACCACTTTGGGAGGCCAAGGCAGGAGGATCACTTGAGGCCAGGAGTATGAGAACAGCCTGGGCAACATAGCAAGATACCATATCTACAATGAAAAATTTAAAGAATTAAGCAGGGCATGATGGCATGCATCTGCAGCCCCAGCTCCTCAGGAGGTTAAGGCAGGGGGATCACTCACACTAAGGAAAAAGTAGCAAGAGACCAGAGAAAAAAAGAGACAGAGTGAGAGACAAAGAGAGACAGAGAGACAAGAGGAAGAGGCCCACTGCCGCCTCACAAAGGGCTGGGATCACAGCCCTTTGGGACACCAAGGAAGGAGGATTGTTAGAGCCCAGGAGTTTAAGATCAGCCTGGGTAACATAGCAAAATATATATATAGCCAGGTGTGGTGGCTTGTGCCTGTAATCCCAGCTACTTGGGAGGCTGAGGCAGGAGAATCACTTGAATCCAGGAGGCTATATATATGCATATAATATATAATATGCATATATATGATATAATATATATAATATGCATATATATGATATAATATATATAATATGCATATATATGATGTATGTAGTATTATATATCATATATATACACATTATATATATCTTTAAATAAAGATATATATCTTTAAAAGATAGATATATAGGCTGGCATGGTGGCTCATGCCTGTAATTCCAGCACTTCTGGAGGCTGAGGTGGGCAGATCACTTGAGATCAGGAGTTCAAGACCAGCCTGGCCAAAATGGCAAAACCTCATCTCTACTAAAAAAACAAAAAGTAGCCAGGCGTGGTGGTGCACGCCTGTTATTCCAGCTACTTGGGAGGCTAAAGGAGAAGGATCACTTGAGCCTGGTAGGCAGAGGTTGTAGTGAAGTGAGAGCGTGCCACTGCCCTCTAGCCTGGGCAACGAGAGAAAAACCCTGTCTCAAAAAAAGAAAAAGATAGATATATAAAGATACATCCCTCATATGTATATAAGATACGTTATATACATATATATCATATATGTATGAAATGTATAATGACGACCTCTGTATGGATTATATATCTTGTATATTAAAATATATATCTATGTAAAAGATATATACCTATATTAATATGTCTATGTATTTTTATATATTTATGTATTGTATATATTACTTATATATGTATATTTATATAGCTCTATATAAAAACTATATATTTTACATCTCATACATATATATTTATATTTTACACATATCGTTTCTATTTTTATATATATTTGTATACTTTGCATATATTTATATTTTTCCTATTTATGTATATGTTTAATGTATTGATATATTTTTAATTTTGCATGTATTTTGTTTCTTTTTGGTTTTTTGACCACTCCTGCAGGCAGAGAATAGCATATATATATATATATATATATATATATATATATGTCTGTTGGACTCATGTTTATATATACATATGTAAGTCAGAGAAACCCAGAGACAGACAGCCACAGAAAGGAAAAGCGATGGGGGCGGAAAAAGCCTCAGCTGCCCACGGGCGGCCGGACAGGTGGACCCGCACCTGCCAGCCCAGCTCCCACGCATGCGCCCGGCAGGCGCTGGGTGGGAGGCGCCCACCTGCTGGATGGAGCCCAGCGTGTCCGTGTACTTCTCCTCCGTCTGCTGGATCTCCCGCAGGCAGCAGCAGCGCTTGTCATACTCTGTCATCTTGGGCTGAGAGCGAGGGGAGATGCCAGTGTTGCGGGGGGTCTGGAGCTCCCCCCAACCCTCGCCCTCCCCAGGCCCGACCCTCCGCCTCACGCACCGGCATGCACACGGGCTCCGAGCGCATGAGGTCCTCGTAGATCTCATCGCCTTCCGCCTCCTCGTTCTCCACGCAGTCATACAGGTCCTCATCCTCCTCCACCGTGTCGCTGTGGGTTGTGAAATCAGGGATCCCTGGGGCCTGTCCCAGATCACAGCAGGGTCCCCCAAGACTCCCAGGACAGGGCTGTATCTCCTCAGACTCCCAGGGCAAGGCCGTGTGCCCCAGACAGCAGGGTATGGCCTTATTCCCCCCAGGGCAGGGCCATGTCCCCTCAGACCCCCTACCCCCAGGACAGTGCTCCAGTGAGCTGTGCACCAGCAAGCCTAAGCACTCACTCGATCTGGTCAGATAGGCCACTGTAGATGTCTTCATCACCCACACTCTCCTCCTCAGTGGGGAAGGGCCTAGGGGGCCAGGAGGATGTGAGCCAGCGGCAGGGGGCTGGATAGGCGTGGGGGGCTTCAGGGAGGGAGAGGACTGGGATTCAGTGGCCCAAGGCCCAGGGGGTTACTCACACGATCCCCCTGTTCTGGGCGATCTGGGTCCAGGACAGAGCAGACAAGGTGTAGATGACCTGTGATGGGGCAGTGGCCACTGGGTGAGACCCTTATACACCCCCATGGTAGAACACAGCTCCCAACTGCAAGGCTTTATCTGAGGCTAGACTCCAAAGCTAGACCCCATGCCTCTAGGGAGCCTAATTCAGGATTTTCTCTACCTCCCCATTCCCCATACCATTGTTCCCTTAAGTGTCCCCTTGTACAAGAATGTTCAGAGCCAAGTTATTCATAATAACCCAAAAGTGGAAACAACCAAAATGCATATCAGTGGGTGAATGAATGCTTAAAATGTGGTCCATCCATACAGTGGAATATTATTCAGCCATGAAAAGGAATGAAGCTTTAACACAGGCTACAATGTAGATGAACCTTGAAAACACCAGGCTTTGAAAATCCCACCCTTTGCTCCTATCTTTCTATTTAATCCTCATAGCCACTCAGAGAGGGCAGGATGATAATATTCCCATATTTCAGACGAGAAACAGGAGGCTCAAGAGAGGCACAGCCACATATCTAAGGTCACACGGCAAGTGTCAGAGCACGGACTCAAACCCAGTTCCACATATCCCAAGCCAGTGCTATTTGCACCTCACGTATGGCCTGGTCTGGCTTGTCTGCCCATCCCCTGACAGCCCATAGCTTGTCCAGCGTAGACTTCAATAGAAATGAACTGAAACTCAGTCTTTGGGCTTCAAGTGCCCAGCTCACCTTGCCGAAATCCTGCACATCAAAGAGGTCAAAGGCTTCGAAGAGCTCACTCCGCTTGAGGCCAAACTTCTCACAGCAGGTGGACAGGAACGTTCGAATGTTCTTAAGGCACAGGAACTGTGAGGAGACAAAGAAATGAGGGTGGGGGAGGATGAAAGGGCAGGGAAGAAACTGACCTCCAGGCCACTTGGCTTAGGGACTGAGGTGGAGGGGAAAATGAAAGTACACACCCCTTTCCTGAAATTGCATTCTCTCCCGATAAAGATTAAGCTGTGCCTGATCCAGATCTACCCTCTGAACTTTTTTATTGAGGTAAAATTCACAAAACGGAATTAATCACTAATGGTTAAACAAATGTGGTATATCCATACAATGGAATATTATTCAGCCATAAAAAGGAATGAAGCAGAACAGTTCTGAGACTAGAAGTCAAAGGTCAAGGGGTCAGTAGGGTTGGTTCCTTCAAAACACGGGTTCCATTTTGTGACATAAAACACCAAATCACAAAATGTTTGCACGGATAGCTTGTTTCTAGTTTTTAGGACTGGATATTCCTATGTTCTTATAAAGGCTTAATAGATTCAGAAACATAACTTCTTAGATTTTACAAAAAGAGTGTTTCAAACTTGTTGAATCAAAACACAGGTTCCTCCAACACTCTCCATGAAGTCACTGTGGACCAAGAGTCCTACAGCAGATTCATCGGGAGAGCTGATACATACTACAATGCAGATGACCTCAGAAACATTCCGACTACTCAGGAGGCTGAGACGAGTGGATCACTGAGCCAGGAGTTCGAGCCTGCAGTGAGCTATGATGGTACCACTGCACTCCAGCCTCAAGCAAGACCCTGTGTCCAAAAAACAAAACAAAACAAAAACAAAAAACAATCCTCCCACCCCCGCCTCCCAGGTAGCTGGGACTACAGGCATGTGCTGCAACACGCAGCCAATTTCTGTATTTTTTGTAGAGACGAGGTCTCACCGTGCTGCCCAGGCTGGTTTTGAACTCCTGGACTTGAGTAATCCACCCACCTCGGCCTCCTAAAGTGTTGAGATTACAGTTGGGAGCCACCATGCCTGGCCATCCCTGAACCTTTTTATTTCATGAGCCAAAACATTCCTTTTCTTGTTTAAGTCAGTTTAGGTCGGGTTGTCATAGCCTGCAACCAAAAGATATTAACTAATCAAACATTCGGGCACGTACGACATGGTCCCAGCTTTTGAGTATCTGGAAAAAGAAAAAAGAATCCTTTGTATTCTTGCATTTGCCAAGTATTGGCTCATCCAATGCACCAACAGGTTCGGCTCCCTCTGAATTTCCCACATCCTAAGAATTCTAACCAGCCTTCCATCCACCAGCCTCCTGTAGCTCGAAGGCTTGGCCCCTCCCACGGTCCCCAACACTCTCCATGAAGTCAGTGTGGACCAAGAGTCCTAAAACAGACTCCTCAGGAGAGCTGGTTAAAATCGATCTTCCAAAGCCACATATGGTATGCATCCATTTATATGAAATGTCCAGTATAGGGAAATCCACTCAGCTATAAAAAAGGAGCAAACTGGCCGGGCACGGTGGCTCAAGCCTGTAATCCCAGCGCTTTGGGAGGCTGAGGCAGGTGGATCACGAGGTCGAGAGATTGAGACCAACCTGGTCAACATGGTAAAACCCCGTCTCTACTAAAAATACAAAAAATTAGCTGGGCATGGTGGCGTGTGCCTGTAATCCCAGCTACTCAGGAGGCTGAGGCAGGAGAATTGCCTGAACCCAGGAGGCGGAGGTTGCGGTGAGCTGAGATCGTGCCATTGCACTCCAGCCTGGGTAACAAGAGCGAAACTCCGTCTCAAAAAAAAAAAAAAAAAAAAAGGAGCAAACTATGCTCCATACTACAATATGGATGAACCTTGAAAACATGCTCAGTGAAATAAGCAAATCACAAAATGCCATGTATTGTACAATTCTATTCATAGGAAATGTCCGGGATAGCTCTGAGACTACAAGTCCAAGATCAAGGGGTCAGTAGGGTTGGTTCCTCCAAAACACAGGTTCCATTCTGTGACGTAAAACACCAAATCACGAAATGCTTGCACAGATAGCTTGCTTCTAGTGTTTAGGACTGGATGGTCATGCGCCTATAAAGTCTCAATAGGTTCAGAAGCGCAACTTCTTGGATTCTATAAAAAGAGTGTTTCAAACTTGTTGAATCAAAACACAGGTTCCATTTGTGATATAAAACAGCACATCACAAAGGGTGTTCATGGATACCTTGTTTCCTTTTCTGTTTACTTTTTTTAAGACGGAATCTCACTTTGTCACCCAGGCTGGAGTGCAATGGCGCGATCTCAGCTCACTGCAACCTCCCCCTCCCAGGTTCAAGCAATTCTCCTGCCTCAGTCTCCCGAGTAGCTGGGACTGCAGGTGCCCACCATCATATCCAGGTTATTTTGTATTTTTGGTAGAGACGGGGTTTCACCAGGTCAGGCTGGTCTTGAACTCTCGACCTCAGGTGATCAACCCACCTCAGCCTCCCAGAGTGCTGGGATTACAGGTGAGAGCCACCACACCCGGCCACCTTGTTTCTACTTTTCGGACTGAATGTTGTATGCTCCTCTAGGGGCTCATGTCAGTAGACGGCCACCTTCTCACTGCACTGTAATGTGCTCTTGCCCTGCCTACGTGTCCTAGTTTACTCTACTTCCTTTTTTTTTTTTTTTTTTGAGACAAAGTCTCACTTTGTGGCCCAGGTTGAAGTACAGTGGCACAATCTCAGCTCACTGCAACTTCTGCCTACCAGGTTCAAGTGATTCTCCTGCCTCAGCCTCCTGAGTAGCTGGGACTACAGGTGCCTACCACCATACCCAGCTAATTTTTAATTTTTAGTAGAGACGGGGTTTCACCATGTTGACCAGGCTGGTGTCGAACTCCTGATCTGCCCGTCTCTGCCTCCCAAAGTGCTGGGATCACAGGCATGAGCCATGGCACCCAGCCCTAGTTTACTCTTCTATAAGGCCATCGGTCATGGTGCATTAGGGCCCACACAGATGACTCATTCTAGCTTAACTACCTCTGTAAATGCCCTATGTCCACATACAGCCTCATTCTGAGGTACTAGGGGTTAAGGCTTCAATGTATAAATTTTGGAGGGACACACTGTTGAGAAACATTAAGTTTACCCTGCCCCCATGGCTCTCTCATGGAGGGTACTTTTACCTTGTAATTAGCCATAGGCGGGTAACAGCTGCCTACATGGTATATACCTGAGTTATATGCATACGTAGAACACTGGTGTGTTAATAAGAATCACCTTTCAAAAAGCAAATAAACGCATGGATGCATCTTTGCTCGGGGCCTTCCATCCTGGAGAGCTGTCGGCCCTGCAGGCTCTCAGGCCGTTGGTCCCCAGGATAGATCCACTCTGTTGGCTGCCTCTTTCAATATCTTCAGCCTGCCTGGTTGGGGGTCTCCCGGACAAGCTGGTTCTGGGTACACACTCCGACCCATAACACACAAGAAAGTATATTCCAAGAGAGGGCAGCCCATGCAAAGGTCCCGAGGCAGGACCTCACCTAACATGTGGGAGGAGCATCGAGGAGGCCCATGTGGCTGGAGATAGGGTGGGCGAGGAGGAAGAAGAGGGGAGGACAGGAAGGCGACCGACCAAGGTGTTTATTGTGAGAAAATAAATTTCTGCTGCTTAAGCCTCCAAGTCTGTAGTATTTTGTTACGGCACCCACACAAATGCACCCTGATGTCCAGAAGAAAGTTCCTTGCTAACTTCTTTGTTGTCCCTCAAAGGTCACCTTCTCCGTGAGACCTCCTCTAACCACCCTCTTTAAAGTCACACTCCTGCCCTGCGCGGTGGCTTGCACCTGTAATCCCAGCACTTTGAGAGGCCAAGGTGGGTGGATCAAGAGGTTAAGAGATCAAGACCAGCCTGGCCAACATGGTGAAACCCCATCTCTACTAAAATACAAAAAAGTAGCCAGCTGTGGTGGGTGCACCTGTACTTCCAGCTGCTCAGGAGGCTGAGGCAGGGGAATCATTTGATCCCAGAAAGCAGAGGTTGCAGTGAGCTGAGATAGCACCACTGCACTCCAGCCTGGGTGACAGAGCGATACTTCATCTCAAAAACATAAAATAATATAAGAAAATAAGATCACACTCCCAGGTTGGCTTGAGCCCAGAAGTTAAAGACCAGGCTGGTCAACACAGGGAGACCCCGTCTCTATAAAAATTTTCTAAAAATCAGCTGGGTGTGGTGGTGCATACCTGTAATCCCAGCACGTTGGGAGGCTGAAGTGAGAGACTCACTTGAGCGCAGGTGTTCAAAATTAGCCTGAGGCCACATAATGAGATCCCATCTCTACAAAATAATTTAAACATCAGCCAGGCAGGGTGGTGCATACCTGTACTCCCAGCTACCCTGGAGGCTGAGAGAGGAGGATGACTGGAACCCAGGAGGTGGAGGCTGCAGTGAGCCGTGATGGCGCCAGTGCACTCCAGCCTGGGCAACACAGCGAGAACCCACCTCAAAATATAAATACATACATAAATGAATTAATTTAATAAAATCCCACTCCCCTACTCTGGCCTTTTCTTTCTTTCTTTCTTTCTTTCTTTCTTTCTTTCTTTCTTTCTTTCTTTTTTAAGAAATAGAGATGGGGTTTCACCATGTTGGCCAGGCTAGTCTTGAACTCCTGACTTCAGGAGATACACCCACCTCGGCCTCCCAAAGTGCTGGGATTATTGGCATTAACCACCATGCCCAGCCTACTCTGACCTTTTCTATCACCTTTGCTGTGCTTCATTTGTTGTGTTTATTGTTGATTTCACCCAAATAAAATGTCAGTTTGAAGAGGGGAGGGCCGTCGTTCTGCTTCTTGAATGTCCAGCAACTATGATAGTGCCTGGTGTGCAGAAGGCCCCCGATATATATTTGTTAACTGGATGGAGGGAGGTGGGGCCTGGGAATCTGCATCTTAACACTCTCCCCAGCTGATTCTGACATACTTGCCAAGCCCTACTCTGTGCCTCTACCATAACAGTATTTGTTTTTCTTGGCTGGGCACAGTGGCTCATGCATGTAATCCCAGCACTTTGGGAGGCTGAAGCGGGCAGATTACTTGAGGTCAAGAGTTCAAAACCAGCCTGGACAACATGGTGAAATCACATCTCTACTAAAAATACATTTTAAAAAATTAGCCAGGCATGGTGGTGGGCACCTGGAATCCCAGCTACTTGAGAGGGTGAGGCAGGAGAATCGCTTGAACCCAGAAGGCAGAGGTTGCAGTGAGCTGAGATAGCACCACTGCACTCTAGCCTGGGCAACAAGAGTGAAACTCGGTCTCAAAATAAATAAATAACAATATTTGGATTTCTTGAATGTCTACTACACACGGTTAGGCATTCAGGTTTGTTGTTGTTTTTTGTTTGTTTTGTTGTTTGTTTTAGAGACGGTCTCACTCTGTCACCCAGGCTGGAGTGCAATGGTGTGGTCTTGGCTCACTGCAACCTCTGCCTCAGGGTTCAAGAGATTCTCCCACCTCAGCCTCCTGAGTAGCTGGGGCTACAGGTGCCTGCCATCACACCCAGCTAATTTTTTAATTTTTTTAGTAGAGACAGGGTTTCATTATGTTGGCCAGGCTGGTCTTGAACTCCTGACCTCATGATCTGCCTGCCTTGGCCTCCCAAAGTGCTAGGATTACAGACGTAAGCCACCACGCCTGGCCAGCATTCAGATTAACTCCATTCTGATGCCCACACTGTGAGTGTTAATGCCCTTTTGAGATGGAGTCTTGCTCTGTCACCCAGGCTGGAGTGCAGTGGTGCCACCGTGGCTCACTGCAACTTCTGCCTTCCAGGTTCAAGCAGTTCTCCCACCTCAGCATCCCGAGAACCTGGAACTACAGGTGTGTGCCACCACGCCTGGCTAATTTTTGTATTTTTTAAAATAGAGATAGGGGTTTCACCATGTTGTCCAGGCTGGTCTCGAACTCCTGTCCTCAAGTATTACACCTGCCTCAGCCTCCCAAAGTGCTGGCATTACAGGCATGAGCCACCGTGCCCGGCTATGTCCATTTTACCTACAAGAAAGCAGGCTTAGATTGGAGTGGGGGTGCTGCCCGAGATGATTAACAGCCAGAGTAAGTTAGGGGAGAAGCTGCAATCAAATTCTGAGGTGATGTGAATCTAGAACCCATGTTCTGTCTGTGTGGGGGGGGAGGGAGGGAGGGAGAGAGACAGACATGCTCTCACTGTGCTGTCCAGGCTGGAGTGCAGTGATGCAATCATAGCTCACTGCAGCCTTCGCCTCCTGGACTCAAGCAATCCTCCCAGCTCAGCCTCCCAAGTCGCCAGGACAACAGACGTGTGCCTCCGCACCCAGCTACTTTTTTAAATGTTTCTGTAGCAACAGTTTCGTTATGTTGCTCAGGCTGGTCCTCAAGCAATCGTCCTGCCTCGGCCTCCCTAAATGTTGGTACTATGGGCGGGAGCCACCACTGCCAGCTGAGCCCACTTCCTTGACCACAGTTTTGTCTCCTTGCCTCGTGT
This sequence comes from Callithrix jacchus, assembly GCF_049354715.1. NCBI lineage: Eukaryota > Metazoa > Chordata > Mammalia > Primates > Cebidae > Callithrix > Callithrix jacchus. The sequence continues at coordinate 6,401,726 of NC_133523.1, read as the reverse complement.
GTAGTGGAAGCTAGCACGAGCTTCTGCCCACTGTGGTCTCCATTTTCAGCACGCTACCGAGATAACGTGGACTCCTCCCAGCAACGATGCAAGGTAAGTAATACTATTATCCTCTTTTTTTTTTTTGAGACAGAGTCTTGATCTGTCACCCAGGCTGGAGTGCAGTGGCGCAATCTCGGCTCGCTGCAACCTCCGCCTCCCAGGTTAAAGCGATTCGCCTGCCTCTGCCTCCCTAGTAGCTGGGATATCAGGCATGCACCACCACACCCGGCTAATTTTTGTATTTTTAGTAGAAACAGGGTTTCACCATGTTGACCAGGCTGATCTCAACTTCCTGACCTTGTGATCCACCCACCTCAGCCTCCCAAAGTGCTGGGGTTGCAGATGTGAGACACCGCACCCGCCCTATTATCCTCATTTTACAGAGAAGGAAACTAAGGGAGACACATGGCTGGGAAGCAAACTCAGGCAGCCTGACTTTAGAGCCTGCGAGTAACCATTATGCTGTCGATGTGTGTGTGAACCGATCTGGCACATAGCGTCTGTTGTAACCGTTTCCCACAACTCCGTTTGCAGACTGTATCGTCTTCTCAATTGCTGCCAGGGTCGACGTAACCCATTGCATATGGAGAAGACAACTTGCCAGGCATGGTGGCTCACACCTGTAATCCCAACACTTTGGGAGGCTGAGATGGGCAGATCACCAGGTGAGGAGTTCAGGACCAGCCTGACCAACATGGTGAAACCCCATTTCTACTAAAAATACAAAAATTAGCCAGGCGTGGTGGTGCACACCTGTAATCCCAGCTACTCAGGAGACTGAGGCAGGAGAATTGCTTGAACCCGGGAGGCAGAGGTTGCAAGATCACACCACTGCACTGCAGCCTGGGTGACAGAGCAAGACTCCATCTCAAAAAGAAAAAGAAAAAAAAAAAGAACTTTTCATCCTCCTACAAACCTAAGCTCATGCGCTAAAACAGAAGCAACTGCATGATGAGTGTGATGGCTCATACCTGCAATCCCAGCATTTTGGGAAGCTGAAGCCAGAGGATCACTTTGAGGTCAGGGGTTTGAGACTAGCCTGAGCAACATGGAGAGACCCTGTCTCTACAAAAAGTACAAAAACTAGCCTGGTGTGATGGCCAGTAGTCCCAGCCACTGGGGAGGCTGAGGCAGGAGGATAACTTGAGCCCCAGAGGTAGAGGCTGCAGTGAGTATGATCGCACCACTGCACTCCAGCTTGGGCAACACAATGAGACCCTGTCTCAAAATAAATAAATGAAAGAAGCAGCTGGGTGCAGTGGCTCACACCTGTAATCCCAGCACTTTGGGAGGCCGAGGCGGGTGGATCATTTGAGGTCGGGAGCTTGAGACCAGCCTGACCAACACGGAGAAACCCCATCTCTACATAAAATACAAAATTAACTGAGCGTGGTTGGCTCATGCCTATAATCCCAGCTACCTGGGAGGCTGAGGCAGGAGAATGGCTTGAACCTGGGAGGGGTAGGTTGCGGTGAGCCGAGATCACGCCATTGCACTCCAGCCTGGGTAACGAGCGAAACTCCGCCTCAAAAAAAAAAAAGCAACTGTAGAATAAATACGGGTAGATTGTTGTTTGCCCAAGGCTCTGACCCGAGATCTGTTCTCTCTGTCAAAAGGAGAAATTTGCAACAGAGATACACGAAAGACACAGTAGCAACTCAACATTCATTCCCGAGGAAAAGAAGAGGGGAAATCTCTTGGCAAAGTAAAAATAGGAGGGAACTTCTGTAACCTGATAACGCAGGTCTCCCACAGACCTAGAGTGGAACATGAGATTAATGAGGACATGTTGAAAAGCTTCCCTTTGAAATCAGAACTACACAAGGGAACTTGCTATCACCATTTCTATTCAACAATGTATCGAAGCTCTCAGCCTCTTCGGCAAAACAAGACAAAAGGAAAAGTGGGGGGCGGGGTGGGGAGAAATACAGTGGTCATTTTTGCAGAAGCAGCAATCATCTACAAAGACATTCCCAAAGAATATACAGATAAATTGCAGAAATTAATAAAATTATTTGGCTGTGTTGCTGAATATAAATCCAGTATACAGAGTGTACTAAGTGTAAGTACATCAGCAAAAATCATGGGGTTTTTTTCTTTTTCCTTTTTTTTGAGACAGAGTCTCACTCTATCAGCCAGGCTGGAGTGCAGTGGTGTAATCTCAGCTCACTGCAACCTCCACCTCCCAGGTTCAAGTGATTCTGCTGCCTCAGCCTCCTGAGTAGCTGGGACTACAGGCGTGTACCACCACGCCCAGCTAATTTTTGTATTTTTAGTAGAGACAGGTTTCACTATGTTGGTGAGGATGGCGTTGATCTCTCTACCTCGTGATCTGCCTGCCTCAGCCTCCCAAAGTGCTGGGATTACAGGCGTAAGGCACTGCGCCCAGCCATGTTATCTTTAAAAAAAAACAAAACAAAAAAACATAACATTTGTGAAATCCTAGAGCAATCAAAACTAACCTATGATGATAGAAATCAAATCAATGGTTGCTTCCGGGACAAGAGAGAAGGTAGAGATTGACTCAGAGAGACCACAAGTGATAGGAACGTTCTGCTTTGAAAAGGGTGTGGATTGCACAAGTGTACGCAGTTGCTAGAACCGACTGAATGGTAAAATGAAGAATTTTCATTTTACCATTTCAATTTTCGCCATAGGGAAATCAGACTTTGATTTTAAAGGGTCACTATTGACCATAGTCTAAAAGATATGAAAATACCAACATAAAGCTAGTGACCTAAATGGAGTAGAATGTATACCAGTTCCTTTCTAGCAAGACTCAGGGTTTTGTTTTACTTTTTATTCATTCATTGATTTATTTTTAGAGACAGGATATCACTCTGTCACCCAGGCCAGACTGCAGTGGTACGATCATAGTTCACTGTAACCTTGACCTCCTGGGCTCAAAGGATCCTCCTGTGTCAGTCTCCCAAGCAGCCGGGACTACAGGCATATGCCATCACACCTGGCTAATTGGTTTTTTTAGATGGAATCTCACTCTCGGCTCACTGCGACCTCAGTCTCCCAGGTTCAAGTGACTCTCCTGCCTCAGCCTCCTTAGTAGCTGGGACTACAGGTGTGTGCCACCATGCCCAGCTAATTTTTATATTTTTGGTAAAGACAAGGTTTCACCATGTTGGCCAGCATGATCTCGATCTCTTGACCTCATGATCCACCCGCCTCAGCCTCCCAAAGTGCTGGGATTACAGGCATGAACCACCACACCCGGCCTAATTTTTTTATAGAGACAGAGTGTCACTACGTCACCCAGGCTGGTCTTCAACTCCTGGCCTCAAGCGACTCTCCCACCACAGGCTCTCAAAGCACTGAGATTACAGTTATGAGCCACTGCACCTAGCCCCAAGACTCAAAGTTTTAAAATCTTCAATTCTCTCCAAAATTGAGCTATAGATTTAATGCAATTTCAATTTAAACCCCCAGAATGGTTTTTCACTGAACTTGACATACGAATCCTAAGATTTGTATAGAAAATAGAGCAGTGGCTCACACCTGGAATCCCAGCACTTTGGGAGGCCAAGGCAGGCGGATCACAAGGTCAAGAGATCAAGACCATCCTGACCAACATAGTGAAACCCCATCTCTACTAAAAATACAAAAATTAGCTGCGCATGGTAGCACGCACCTGTAATCCCAGCTACTCAGGAGGCTGAGGCAGGAGAATTGCTTGAACCCAGGAGGTGGAGGTTGCAGGAGGTTGCAGTGAGCCCAGATTGAGCCACTGCACTCCACTCTGGTGCCTGGCAATGGAGTGAGGCTCTGTCTCAAAAAAAAAGAAAATAGAAAACCTCAGCATCATGAATAGCCAATACACTCCTACAGAGAGAAAATAAAGGCTACGAGTCCTACCAGATATGAAGACACCATAAACCTACAGTAATTAAGACAATGTGTTTGTAGTAGCTAGCCTCCAAGATGGCCCCCAATGGTCCACAGCTCCTAGTATTTATACATAAGTTAAGATGCCATTTTTTTTTTAAGCTGAGTCTTGCTCTGTTGCCCAGGCTGGAGTGCAGTGGTGTGATCTCAGCTCATTGCAACCTCCAACTCCTGGGTTCAAGCAATTTCTCCTGCCTCAGCTTCCCAAGTAGCTGAGATTACAGGTGCCTGTCAGCATTCCCGGCTAATTTCTGCAATTTTAGTAGAGATGGGGTTTCACCATGTTGGCCAGGCTGGTCTCGAACTCCTGACCTCAGGTGATCCTCCTGCCTCAGCCTCCCAAAGTGCTGGGATCACAGGCATCAGCCACCACGCCTGGCCATTAAGATGCCCTTTTGTAACCCCCTCCCACATGGAACCAAGACAGGCCATGTGTAACTAAAAGAATATGGTGGAAGTAACAAGATGTGAGTTCTCAAGACTAAATAATGAAACCTACTGAAGCTCTACTTTGGTCTCTTGGACCACTCACTAGCGACCCTTTTGTGAGGCCACTCAGTCAGCCCTGCGAGGAACCCCATGTGGAGAGGAGCTGAAGTTCTATGTGACTGAGCCACTCAGGAAGTGGACCCTCCAGCTCAAGCCTTCAGATGACTGCAGCCCCAGCCAACATCTGTGTGCAACCTCATTCGAAACCCCAAATGGCTCATGCCTGTAATCCCAGCACTTTGGGAGGCTGAGGCAGGTGGACCACGAGGTCAGGAGTTCGAGACCAGCCTCACCAACGTGATGAAACCTCATCTCTACTGAAAACACAATCATTAGCTGGGCATGGTGGCACACATCTTTATTCCCAGCTACTCGGGAGGCTGAGGCAGGAGAATCATTTGAACCCAGGAGGCAGAGGTTACAGTGAGCTGAGAAGCCTGGGCGACAGAGCAAGATTCCGTCTCAAAAAAAAAAAAAAAGGAGACCCCAAACGGGGACCACCTAGGTGAGTCATTTAAGAATTCTGGACCTAGGTCCGTGTCCGGAGGATACTCAGTGTTCTAGGACAGATCAGACATTTTGTAATGATGCCTGAAATAAACACTGACCACCTCGACGAGCAACAGGTTCAACTTCTGGCAGAGATGTGTATCCTTATTGATGAAAAGGACAATAAAATTGGGGCTGAGACCAAGAAGAACTGTCACCTGAGAACATTGACAAAGGATTATTGCATCGAGCTTTTAGTGTCTTCTTATTCAACACTGAAAATAAGCTTCTGCTACAGCAAAGATCAGATGCTAAGATTACCTTTCCATGTTGTTTTACTAATACTTGTAGTCATCCATTAAGTAATCCAGGCAAGCTTGAGGAAAATGACGCCCTTGGAGTGAAGCGAGCAGCGCAGAGGCGGCTGAAAGCTGAGCTAGGAATTCCCTTGGAACAGGTTCCTCCAGAAGAAATTAATTATTTAACACAAATTTACTACAAAGCTCAGTCGGATGGTATCGGGGGTGAACATGAAATTGATTACATTTTGTTTGTGAGAAAGAATGTAACTTTGCATCCTGATCCCAATGAGATTAAAAGCTGTTGTTATTTGTCAAAGGAAGAACTAAAAGAACTGAAAAAAGCAGCCAGTGGTGAAATGAAGGTAACGCCATGGTTTCAAATTATTGCAGACTTTTCTCTTTAAATGGTGGGATAACTTAAATCATTTGAATCAGTTTGTGGACCATGAGAAAATACACAGAATGTGAATACGTAGGTGAGGGATTACTGAAAAATTTCTCTATTTAACAAACTTAGAATGACTTTTTCAGCTTAAATTTAGTTCACTATCATCAGTGTGATATATACACTGACACTTTATAACTTCTATAGAAAAAACTAACACTTTTGTTTCACACACCCTGGATATGTGTTCTGTTTCTAAATGACATTTGTGAGAGATTATTGTAAAATGAGAGAGATCAAATAGAAATTTAATCCGTGCAGACACATGCTTATGGCAAATTTGAACAAATGAGTGAAGCCCTGTGTTTTTAGTAAGCTGTGATAAACATTTCTGGAGCACTTGCTATTTGCCAGATACTTTGTGTCGCTAAATTTTTATCATAGTTCAGAAAAGTGTGCAAAGGAAACTATTGCTTAGCTGCTTCAAAACAGTCCTAATTAAAAAAAAAAAGTGCTAATTAAAAAAACAAACAGTGCTAATTAACTTTCATATTAACCGACCGAACTAGCAGGGCAGGTTCAAGGGAAATTAAATGGCGTGGACCCTCATTTGTATCATTCTGAGTTGATTGTGTGGTTTATTCATTCCGGAAAATGTTGATACTTAAAGTCAGCCATGGCTTTTGATAAGTGATATTGATTACGTTAAATCTTCTTTTAAATAATATTTGCCAGTTAGCAAAGTCTGTGTTCTCAGAATTACAGTGGGCACAGAGGTGTTCATAAAATGGGAATTGAGTCGCACTCAACAAAAATTGTTTAACCTTGACCTGTTGACATTTGGGCTGGATAAAATCCTTGTGGTAGGGGTCCGTCCTGTGCATTATAGGACGGTCAGTAGCATCCCTGAACAGCACAGCAGATGCTGTTAGCATCCCTCTCTCATGACGCCCGGGATTATACCAGAGGTTGCCAGATGTTCCTGAGGGCCAGAGTCAATGCCCAACTGAGAACCACTGTCCTACAGAGTCAGGCGATATTGTAGAGAGAAACAATGACAAAGTCAGTGTCCATGTTAAATAGATTTAGATTATAGAATGTGTATATTCATGTTAAAAACTGTACCCCGATCAATGTACTTTTGTAAACTTGCCATAGATATGAAATTTGAAATCTCAAGACAGCTTTATTATTCTTAAATGCTGTATAATAAAGAAAAAATGAAAATGTACTTCTTACAAAATTAAATGTTTGTTAAATTTAATAGAAAAAAAAAGAATTCCGGACCTAAATAATCCGTAAGCATAATAAATGGTGGTTGTGCACAGTTAAATTGGAGGGTAATTTGTTACTCAGCAATAAATGGGAAACACAAGGATAAAGACAAATGAACCAGCATGAGGGGTTTATTTCTACTGTGTCATGTTGTTGTCATTCAATTATATAATGTATAAAAAGGCTGGACATTTCAAGTTCTGGAAATTATCATTATCGGCATGATAGTGATGTCATCACTGCCATCAGGATCACCATGCTCGTCATCACCATTCTTACCATCACCACCACCGTCACCATAGTCACGACCTGACCATCGCCACAATCATAGTCACGACCTGACCATCGCCACAATCATAGTCACGACCTGACCATCGCCACAATCATCTTCAGCACCGTCATAGTATCGTCATCTTAGCTCCAGCTCAGAAACCCAAGGGCATTAGCTGACCCATCCATTTTTGTGGTTTTGGTTGTTTTTGTTTTTGTTTTGAGACAGAGTGTCCCTCTGTCACCCAAGCTGGAGTGCAGTGGCATGATCTCGGCTCACTGTAACCTCTGCCTCCCGGGTTCAAGTGATTCTTGCACCTCGGCCTCCTGAGTAGCTGGGATTACAGGTGCCCACCACCATGCGTGGCTAATTTTTGTATTTTCTTTTTAGACAGGGCTTCACCATATTGGCCAGGCTGGTCTTGAACTCCTGACCTCAAGTAATATGCCTGCCTTGGCCTCCCAAAGTGCTGGCATTACAAGTGTAAGTCACTGCACTTGGTCAATTTTTGAAACTTGGAAAGACCTCAAATATCAACCAGTTTCCAATCTTCATCACTCAGAGAGAGAAACCCAACAAGGGAGAAGAAGGGTTTACTCAAGAACACAAATCAAACTGAGTGTTATACTGCTTCCAAGGCCCTAGTTCTATTCCTGCTGCCTACCTCAGGCAGAGACCACTAACGATCCACCAAAATTCATGCTTTCTCTTCCATAATATACAATTACTGCTGGAAAATGGCTTCCCAGGCAAGCACTGCATTTCCCATCTCCCCTTGCAGGTGGATGTAGTCATGTGACTGCTTCTAGCCAATAGAATAGGAACATTTGTCATAGGCATCACTTTCAGGGCACTGTATTTAAGGAGAAATTACTCCTCCATATCTTCTCTCTCCCTATTTTCTGCAGGCTGAGACTCTAAGGGATGGCAAAACTGCAAATGAGAGTAGCCTGGATCCCTGAATTACTCTGTGGAGGAAAAGCCTCCCACCTGGAAGCATATGCATTGCACTGTTTTGTGGACAAGAAATAAATTTTTACCATATTAAGTCACTAAAATGTCTTCTTTGTTGCTGATGTTATCTTAATGAAGTACCTTTTGCGCCAGAGTCAGCTGTGATGTGACTGTCTGATCTTCAGAGACCCCGGGACTCTCCATTCCAGCTTCTCTTGCCAATTCTTACAGTAATTATATACAGGAAGATGAATAAAGGATTGATGTCTGGGCTACAAACTCCTCTCCTATTTGCCTGGTGAACTCCTATTCATCCTTCAAGGCCCATCTCCAATATCTCTTCTTCCAGGAAGCTTTCCCTAATGTCTTCAGCCAAGCAGAGTCCCACTCTCCCCTCACTGCCGCCTCCCTTAATATAATGTACCTCCCCAACCTGGGCCTGACCACGAGGCCTCCTGTGCTGGGCTCTCTCCAGATAAAGGCAGGACCCAGCGTTGAGTCACCTCTGAATCCTGAACATCACCTGGTGGCATGCAACAGTGCCCAATATAATTTACTGAATAAACAAATGAGGCCGGGTGTGGAGGTTGATGCCTATAATCTCCTCACTATGGGAGGCAGAAGAGGGTGGATCACTCGAATTCAGGAGTTTGAGACCAGCCTGGCCAACATGGTGAAACATCGCCTCTACTAAAAATACAAAAATTAGCCAGGCATGGTGGTGCATGCCTGTAATCCCAGCTACTCAAGAGGCTGAGGCGGGAGGATCGCTTGAACCTGGGAGGTGGAGGTTGCAGTGAGCCGAGATCATGCCACTGCACTCCAGCCTGGGCAACAGAGTGAGACTCCATCTCAACAAATATAAATAAATAAATAAATGGATGAACAACAGAGTAAGCAGAAGACAATCTGGACCTTCATTCCAGACCAGGACCGAGGTTTTAGAACAACAGTTGAAAGCAAGCCTTTTCATTGCCATCCATCTCTTTGCTTACAGCTGGGGATACAGGTTTATTCTTTCAACAATGGGCACCTCAAACGCAGCACGTCCAGACTGATGTCACTGTCAGTTCAAACTTGCTCTCCCTCCAGCCTCTTCATCTCACAATGGTTCCATCATCACCCAGCAATTTGGCTTAGGAACCCAAGATGATTTTCAACACTCCCCAATCCTCAGAATCAAGTCAGAGTAATTTTTTTTTTTTTTTTTTGAGATGGCATTTCACTCTTGTTGCCCAGGCTGGAGTGCAGTGGCACAGTCTCGGCTCACTGGAACCTCTGCCTCCCAGGTTCAAGCGATTCTCCTGCCTCAGCCTCCCAAGTGGCTGGGACTACAGGTGCAAGCCGCCACGCCTGGCTAATTTTTGTAATTTTAGTAGGGATGGGGTTTTACCATATTGGTCAGGCTGGTCTCAAACTCCTGACCAAATTCCTGCAATTACAGGCATGAGCCACTATAAGGAGCTAACTTTGAAAAAAAAAAAGACAGAGTCACCGGACGCGGTTGCTCACGCCTATAATCCCAGCACTTTGGGAGGCCGAGGTGGGTGGATCATGAGGTCAAGAGATCAAGACCATCCTGGTCAACATGGTGAAACCCCATCTCTACTGAAAATACAAAAAATTAGCTGGGCATGGTGGCACATGCCTGTAATCCCAGCTACTCAGGAGGTTGAGGCAGGAGAATTGCCTGAACCCAGGAGGCAGAGGTTACGGTGAGCCGAGATCGCACCATTGCACTCCAGCCTGGGTAACAAGAGCGAAACTCCGTCTCAAAAAAAAAAAAAAAAAAGACAGAGTCTCATTCTGTTGCCCAGCTGAGTGCAGTGGCATGACTGCAGCACATGGCAGCCTCCACCTCCTGGGCTCAAGTGATCCTCCCACCTCAGCCTCCAGAGTAGCTCCCAGTTCCAGCCTCCTGGTACTGGCCCATGGTGGTTAGGAACCTGCCACACAGCAGGAGGTGAGTGGTGGGCAGGTGAGCTAGCATAGCTCCATCTTATTTACAGCCAGTCCCCATTGCTCACATGACAGCCTGAGCTCCACCTTCTGTCAGATCAGAACAGCGTTAGATCCTCATAGGAGTGCAAATCCTTTTGTGAACTGTACATGTGAGGGATGTAGATTGCAAGCTCCTTATCAGGAATTTAATGCCTGATGAACTGTCTCCCATCACCCCAAGATGGGACCATCTAGTCAGGAAAACAAGCTCAGGGCTCCCACTGATTCTACATTATGGTAAGTTGTATACTTATTTCATTGTAAGTTACAATGTAATAGTAATAGAAGTAGCCGGGTGCGGTGGCTCAGGCCTGTCATCCCAGCACTTTGGGAGGCCGAGGCGAGCAGATCACAAGGTCAGGAGTTTGAGACCAGCCTGACCAACATGGTGAAACCTCATCTCTACTAAAAATACAAAAATTAGTCGGGTGTGGTGGTGTGTGCCTATAATCCCAGCTACTCAGGAGACTAAGGCAGAAGAATCACTTGAACCCAGGAGGCGGAGGTTGCAATGAGCTGAGATCGCGCCACTGCACTCCAGCCTGGGCAACAGAGCAAGACTCCATCTCAATAATAATAATAGAAATAAAGTGAACAATAGATGTAATGCACTTGAATCATCCTGAAACCATCACCCCTAGCTCTGGTCTATGGAAAAATTGTCTTCTGCAAAACCAGTCCCCGCTACCAAAAAGATTGGAGACTGCTACTCTGTAGGTTTGGATGATAAATTAATCTCTACCTAACTGTTACAGTAGCCAAACCTCTATCCTAATGAATGCGAAGCACTGATTACAGCAGGCTGCAACTGTCTATCACATCATGGAATCCCTGCAGACATCGCCATCGGGGCAGAAGCAAGTTCTTATCAACACAGCAGACACATCAACGGGGGACGGTGGAAAGAATGAACATATTCATTAACTACTTAGGCACATATCAGTACCTCTTCCCCTTTCTGTTCTAGCAAAATGGGCTGAGAGGGGGCATGGCCCATCCCCCTGCCTATGGCTATTGGTGCGGGTAACACCCTCAAGGGCACCGAGGAAGAAGAACTGTGAAGACCCCAGGCACAATTAGTGCCTGAAGTATAACTCATGGCTTGCTCATATCTAGCTTATAGATATATAATCATATTTAGTCCCATATAATATTTCTATATAATCACCTAGGTATTGTAGTCGGCGCTGTACTGACACATTTAGTGCTGATTTACAGAATCCTTCCATATAACCATATAGGGGTTTGTAGCAGGAGGAATGCCTAGAGCAGTCACAGAACAGAAGCAGTACATGGGAAACAGTCGGACCAGGACAAGAACCAAAGACCCAGGCAGTGGCGTCCCTGCCTGAAAGGGCATACGCTGCGTGGCAGGCTTGGAGCAGGAGCCTCTCCTCCTGATAAAGGGGTTGTAGCACCTGCATCCAGTTCCTGTGGAAAGTCGGCCTCAGGCCTGAGATCCCGCAAGTAACCGAGGGAGAAGAACCCCTCTGTTGTGACCAGTCACGGCGGCTGTCCACCCTGTTGGTCTTTTCTCACTCTGTGCTAGCTCAAATCATCCTCCCATTAATATCTTAAGAGGAGCACAAGTCTGTCAGCTCCCACTGCACTGGCTTGCAGTATCCTTCTATTAGAAACCCTTTGAAGTCTCCAGCCCCCAGATAAGTGTTGTGCACGACACCTGTTGCACACAGCCCATCTCCTTGCCTCGGTGACCTAATGGGATGGACCCCTTTTCTGTACATGACCCTCTACTACTGCACAGGGCACAGCCCCCTACTGTGCATGGCCCACCTCTCTGCCCAGGTGACATAATGGGGTGGCCCCCTCGCTTGTGACTCACGTGATTATGTATGCTCTATCACTAAGCCTATAGATGATGTCCTCACTTACGACCCTTCCCCCTGCTTGTGCCTAATAAATACAGACACTTCTGGGTGCTCGGGGGCCTCGCTGATCTCTGCTTACAGGTGGCGTGGCCCCCCGAGTCCGGCTGCTCTTCACCAGCTCTTCAGTGTCCTGTCTCTTTACTTCTGGGATCCTGCACCTCAGCACAGCATAAGGGACACTGTGGGGCCCACAGCCCTACATGTGGGTTCAGAGATTACCACATGACCTACTTCTGACCAATGAGAGTGCAAATCCCAGACCTTAAGCTCCAGCTTCCAGGACAGTGATTTACCCTCCCCGGTGGTGGTCAAGGGTGAGGTTATGCTGTCTGGAGCAACTGCAGCTACTTTGCTGTCCTGAGGGGAGATCTTAGATTTACAAAGCCAGGAAAGGAATCCATCACAGAGAGACGTGCAGTCTTTGATGATATTGTTGGAGCTACGTATTTAAGCCATACCTAAAACCCACATAAGATTTTTGCTTCTCTTCCAAAATAGCATTGAAAAAAATTTTTTTCATTAAAAACTTGTCCCATGAGTCAAAAAACTCCTTGTATGGTGTAAGCCCCTTTGATTTAGAACCTTATTAAAGTTGTTCTGTCAAGGGCCAGATGACAAAAATTGCCAGGTTAGTTGTGTGCAATGTACTTCTCGGGTGCAGCTACTCAGCTCTGCCATTGTACCACAAAAGCAGCCACAGACACATGAACAGCCACAGGCTACGCTCCAATAAAACTTCATTTACGGCCAGGTGCGGTGACTCACGCCTGTAATCCCAGCACTTTGGGACACAAAGGCAGGGGAATCATGAGGTCAGGAGTTCGAGACCAGCCTGACCAACATAGTGAAACCCCATCTCTACTAAAAATACAAAAATTAGCAGGGCACGGTGGAACGCACCTGTAATCCCAGCTACTCAGGAGGCTGAGGCAGGAGAATCACTTGAACCTGGGAGGCGGAGGTTGCAGTGAGCCGAGATCGTGCCACTGCACTCTAGCCTGGGTGACAGAGCAAGACTCCATCTCAAAAAAGAAAAAAAAGAACTTCATTTACAAAAACAGGTGGCAGGCCGCATTTGGCCCATGGGTCATGGTTTGTTGACCTGTAATTAGGTTTTCTATCATTTGCAGACTTCTTGGGGGCATACCCACTGCCTTGATGAAACACCAGACCCTGTTAGGCATGAGGAAGGTGAGAAAATCAGCCCACAAATGCCTTTACTATCCATGACACTTCCATCAGTGCAGTCCAGAGGATCCAAACTGATCCTTCCTTCCTTCCTTCCTTCCTTCCTTCCTTCCTTCCTTCCTTCCTTCCTTCCTTCCCTCCTCTCTTTTATTTTTTTATTCACATAGAAGTAAATATTATAAACTTATATATTACAACTATATTTATTCATATATATTGTGTGTATTAATAAATGTATCTGAATATGAATGAATATATATTCATATATGTTTGTATGTGCACACATATATATGTGTGAGCTGTATAATTATTTCATTATATATTACAATGTTATAATAGAAATAAAGTGAACAATAAATGTAATTCTCTTGAGTCATCCTGAATCCATCCCCCCTAACTCATATATACTCATATATATATACATATATATATATGTATGTATATGTATCTTTTTCTAGAGATGGGGTCTCACTATGTTGCCCAGCCTAGTCTCAAACTCCTGGGCTCAAGGGATCCTCCTGCCTCAGCCTCCCAAAGTGCCAGGATTACAGGTGTGAGCCACCATACCTGGCCTATTTTCTTTCTTTCTTTCTTTCTTTTTTGTTTTTGTTTGAGATGGAGTCTTGCTCTGTGGCCCAGGCTGGAGTACAGTGGTGTGATCTCGGCTCACCACAACCTCTGCCTCCCATGTTCAAGTGATGCTCCTGCCACAGCCTCCTGAGTAGCTGGGATTACAGGTGTGTGTCACCACATCTGGCTAATTTTTGTATTTTTAGTGGACACAGTGTTTCACCATGTTGGCCAGGCTGGTCTCGAACTCCTGACCTCAGGCGATCAGCCCACCTTGGCCTCCCAAAGTGCTGGGTTTATAGGCGTGAGCCACCAACCTGACCCTATTTTCTTTTTTTTAATAATAGACTTTTCTTTTAAAGAGCAGTTTTAAAAATTAAGCAGAAGATACAGAGAGTTCCCATATACCCCCTGCCCCCCACAATGCCTCCTCCATCATCCACACCATTCACAGTGATGCATTTGTTAGTGATGAACCCACACGGACGCATCGTCATCACCCAGAGTCTGCAGTTCACATTAGAGGTCACTATGGAGGTTGTACATTTGAGAGGAGGCAGGACTCAACTCTGGAGGCAGGGCTCAGACACTGGACCAAATTGAGGACTAGCTAAAACAGGGACAGGGTAGAAGCAGCTATCCATGAGACATACCCACCAGAGCGCCTTGTCAGTTTCCCATTGCCATGGCATAACCCAGTAGTTACCACCCCTTTCTTTTTTTCTAGAGACAGTCTCCCTCTGTCGCCCCAGCTGGGGTGCAGTGGTGCAGCCTCCACCTCCCAGGTTCCAGCAATTGTCCTGCCTCAGCCTCCCTAGTAGCTGGGATTACAGGCACCCTCCACAACGCCCAGCTAATTTTTCTATTTTTAGTAGAAACGGAGTTTCACCGTGTTAGCCAGGCTGGTCTGGAACTCCTGACCCCAAATGATCTGCCCACCTTGGCATCCCAAAGGGCTGGGAATACAGACGTGAGCCACTGCACCCGGCCTTACCACCCTTTCCATGGCAATGACCTGACCACCCAAAAGTTACTGCCTCTTCCCTAGAAATTTCTATATATACTGCCCCTTATGCTACATGTAATTAAAAGTAGGTATAGGCCAGGCGTGAGGGCTCATGCCTGCAATTCCAACACTTTGGGATGCCAAGGCAGGCGGATCACCTGATGTCAGGAGTTGAAGCCTGGCCAACATGGCAAAACCCCGTCTCTACTAAAATAACACAAAATTAGCCGAGTGTGGTGGTTGGCGCCTATAATCCCAGCTACTCAGGAGGCTGAGGCAGGAGAATTGCTTGAACCCGGGAGGCCTCCCAAAGTGCTGGGATTACAGGAGTGGGCCAGCGCACCTGGCAGCCTGAGGTTTCTTGGCTGAAACCAGGAACCCTCGCAGGCTAAGCCCACTTTGGGACTTGCCTGCCATGCGGTACATTCTCTAAATTTGGACACGTGTATGATGACAGGTATCCACTGTTATAGTGTCATAGAGAGTATCTTCACTGCCCTGGAGAGCCTCCATGCTCTGCCTATTCATCCCCCCTTTCCCACTAACCTCTGACAACCACTGACGTTTTTCCTGCTTCGACAGTTCTGCCTTTTCTGAAACATCACATAGCTGGGATCATAGGGTGTATAGCCTTTTGGGACTGACTTCTTTCACTTAGTGATATGCATTTGGGGTTCCTACATGTCTTCTCATGGCTTGAGAGGTCATTTCTCTTTAGTGCTGAATATTTCATTGTCTGGCCTGGGAGTGGTGGCTCATGCCTGTAATCCCAGTACGTTGGGAGGCCGAGTTAGGTGGATCACCTGAGGTTAGGAGTTCCAGACCAGCCTGGCCAACATGGTGAAACCTCGTTTCTACTAAAAATACAAAAATAAGGCCGAGCACGGTGGCTCAAGCCTGTAATCCCAGCATTTTGGGAGGCCAAGGCAGGTGGATCACCTGAAGTCAGAAGTTTGAGACCCGCCTGACCAACATGGAGAAACCCCCGTCTCTACTAAAAACACAAAATTAGCCAGGTGTGGTGGCACATGCCTGTAATCCCAGCTACTTGAGAGATTAAGGCAGGAGAATTGCTTGAATCCAGGAGGCGGAGGCTGTGGTGAGCCAAGATAGTGCCATTGTACTCCAGCCTTGGCAACAAGAGCAAAACTCCATCTCAAAAAACAAAAAACACAAAAACTAACCGGGTGCAGCTGAGGGAGGAGAATCACTTGAACCTGGGAAGCAGAGATTGCAGTGAGCTGAGACCATGCCATTGCACTCCAGCCTGGGCAACAAGGGTGAAACTGTATCTCAAACAATAATAATAATAATATTCCATTGTCTGGATGCACCACAGTTTATTTACCCATATGAGGAAGGAGGTGTAACCTGACTCCAGAAGTGGGGCTCAGACAACCGACCAAATTGAGGACTAGCTAAAACCGGACTGGAGCAGAAACACCTTTTCATAAGACACGCTCGCCAGTGTGCAATGGCAGTTTATCGTTGTCATGGCAACACCAGCAGCTACCACCCCTTTCCCATGGCAATGACTTGACAACCCAGAAGTTACCACCCTTTTTCTAGAACTCTCTGCGTCATCTGCCCTTTAGTTTGCATATAACTAAAGTGTAACTGTGACTGCAGCACTGACTGCTCTGGCTCACTGCCTGTGGGGTAGCCCCGCTCTGCAAGGAGCAGGACCTCTGCTGCTGCTGCTGCTGTGCACGTCCACGTCATTCAAACTGCTGTCTAATTCTAATCCGGCTCACCCTTCAATCCTTTCCTGGCCAAAGCCAAGAACCCTCCCAGGGCTCAGCCCCAGTGTAGGGCTTGCCTTGCCCTACGTCACATTCACCTACCTAAGGGCATCTTGGTTGCTTTCCTGTTTCAGCAATCGTGAATAAAACCACTACAAGGCTGGGCACGGTGGCTCACGGTGGCCTGTAATCCCGGCATTTTGGCAGGCTGAGGCAGACAGATCACAAGGTCAGGAGATCGAGGCCATCCTGGCCAACATGGTGAAATCCCGTCGCTACTAAAAATACAAAAAATTAGCCAGGCGTAGTGGCAAGTGCCTGTAGTCCCAGCTACAGAGGCTGAGGCAGGAGAATCACTTGAACCCAGGAGGTGGAGGTTGCAGTGAGCCGAGATCCTACCACTGCACTCCAGCCTGGGAGACAGAACAAAACTCTGTCTCAAAAATATACATATGTATGTATGTATGTGTGTATGTATGTGTGTATATATATATATATATATATAAAGCCACTACAAAGACCTGCATGCAGGTTTCTGTGTGGACGTAAGTGTTCAACTCCTTTGGGTAAACAGGGGACCTCAATACCTAGTACCATGTCTGGCACATAGTAGATGCTGAGTAAATCTGTTGACTGAATAAATCTCCCTTTGACAGAAGAAGCAAGTGACGCTCAGAGAGGGGATCCTACCCATCCAGGGTCACACAGGTAGGTATGGAGAACCCGATACCAGCACTGTGAGCCCCCAAACTCTGTGCCCCTAACTACTGCACAACCCTGCCTCCTTGAACCACATTAAGCTGCTCCTGATGCCTTCTGCAGAGTGACACGATGAGGGCGGTCATGGGCAGACAGGTCACCAGAGACAGCAGAACAGATGGCTATGTCTGTGGGCCACGGGAGGAAGCTCCTTCCTGACCTCAGGGAGATCAGCTGAGCCCTGAGGCAGCTTCCTTCCAGTCATGTGATGCCTCAAAGAGGAGAAAGGGGCTATGATTCATCCCCTCTCCAGACCGCTGGGTGGGGCCAGCTAAAGAAAGGGGCTCCGTCAGACAGCAGCATTGACAGTTAGACCACCAGAAGGACTTCTGGTCACCTGAAGAGTGTGAGAAAGTGGCAAAGGACAGGAGGTCCTTTAAACAAATGTAGGAGGGGCATGTGAGGATGGTTCCTCCCTGCTGGGGGCAACCCCCTCAGTGCCCCTCTTCCTTCCTCCAGGAAGGGGCGGGCACCTGTCATGTGGGCATCTTGTCCATATGCAAATCAGCACCCAGCCACGCACTGTGGTGAACCCTGAGGCTCATTCTTCCCCATTTTCCAGACTGTCTCTCATCAATACAACCCCTGCCCAAGGAAGAAAGAGCCAGAAAGCTCGGCTGGCTCTCCACACTCCTTCGGGGAAGGAGTGTGCAGGGACAGAAGCCTCTGGGGTCTGGGAAAAGGGGACCCAGAGCTAAGCGGGATGGCTGCAGTCAACTCCCCGCCCCCACCCCAGCCCCGGGAGCCGGCCGGAAACCGGAAATGCCTGTTACCGGGGCTTGGTTGGTGAGATCGAAAAAAGGGTGGGTGGAGGGGCCCTTTGCATTCAACCCATTAGCCCCTTAATCAGGCAACCTCAGGCTCCCCGCGGGTGCCCAGAGAGGGAGGGTGTGCTGTGCACCCTTTCAGAGCTCCAAAGCAGAGGTGCAGAGTGCACACGCCTCATCCTAGCCCTCAAGCCCTTCTGTGAGGCCGCCTGTCTCTCTTCTGCCCCATCTCCTACCACCCCAGCAGACACTCCACTTTTCAGCACCAGTGGGAGGGTCAAGCAGATCGGGTCCAACTCCCAGGCCAGCCCAGCAAGCTGAAGGAGCTTGGATGGGTCATTGTACTTTCCGTTGATTCGAATGACGCATCTGTACATTGGGACTGAAAATACTTGACCAAGTTTTTTGCAGTAGAGCCTGGTGTGAGACCCAGCACTCCACACGTGGTCATGCATTAATTCAACAAGCAGGTATGGAATGCCTAGTCTATGCCAAGTGCCAGAATGTGGTGCAGTCAAAGCAAACAGCCCTGTCCTTACGCGGTTTATACAGTCCAGCCAGGAGACAGACGCTAAGCAGACAGCGACATGAATAAATAACTGATGACGAAGGTGGTGAGAGGATGTACCAGGAAGCACAGAGAACTGCAGGATCTGGTTAAAGAGAAGAGGCACCTGGTAAAGCTCTGGGGTGGTGCAGAAGGGAATGGTGCAACACAGGCGACAAATGGTGAGCGGCTGGCGCGGTGGCTCACACCTGAAATCCCAGCACTTTGGGAGGGTGAAGGGGGCGGATTACTTGAGGTCAGGGGTTCAAGACCAGCCTGGTCAACATGGTGAAACTCCATCTCTACAAAAAAATACAAAAACAAAAAAACTAGCCAGGTGTGGTGACAGGCACCTGTAGTCCCAGCTACTCAGGAGGCTGAGGCAGGAGAATCACTTGAACCCAGGAGGCAAAGGTGGCAGTGAGCTGAGATCACGTCACTGCACAATCTGAGCAACAGAGCGAGAATGTCTCAAAAAAAAAAAAAAAAAGAAGAAGAAGTCAGGCATGATGGCTCATGCCTGTAATTCCAGCACTTTGGGACACTGAGGTGGGTGGATGACTTGAGGTCAGGAGTTTGAGACCAGCCTGGCCAACATACAGTGAAATCTGTCTCTACTAAAAATACAAAATTAGCTGGGTATGGTGCCGCACAGTTGTGGTTGCAGATACTTGGGAAGCTGAGGCAGGAGAATTGTTTAAACCCGGGAGGCAGAGGTTGCAGTGAGCCGAGATCATGCCACTGCACTCCAGCCTGGGCAACAGAGCAAGACTCTGTCTCAAAAAAAAAAAAAAATTAGAGATGGTGAAGCAAAGAGGAGAAGCATGCCGAGGAGCTGGCAGGAACATTACATGGTGGATCCACTCTGGAAAAGTTGGTACGTTTTCCTTGTTATTATTATTATTTTTTAACCTTGCAATTCCAGCACAAAGGAAGAAAAGTTCATTCATTTTCTTCTTATAAAAAAAAAAAAGAAATTAAGAGTCAGAGTCTCCCTATGTTGGCCAGGTTGGTCTCAAACTCCTAGGCTCAAGTGATCCTCCTACCTCAGCTCCCCAAAGTGCTGGAATGGGAGGTATGAGCCACCTTGACTGGCCTGGTACATTTTTTAAAACCTTAAGCATGCACCTCTCATATGACATATTCCATTCCCAGGCATTCACTCAAGAGAAATGAAAGAGCATCTCCACACAAAGACTCGTACAGAATGTTCGTAGCAGCTTGATTCTGTTTTCTTTTCTTTTTTCTTTCTTTGAGACGTAGTCACTCCGTTGCCCAGGCTGGAGCGCCGTGGCACAATCACAGCTCGCTGCAGCATCAAACTCCTGGGCTCAAGCGACCCTCCTGCCTCAGCCTTCCAAAGAGTTGGGACGACAGGCACGTACCACCGTGCCCAGCTAGCCATTTGATTCATCACAGCCAAAAGGATCATCCACAGATCTAACCTCCATCAGGTGATGAAAGGATAAAGTGTGGTGCGTCTGTACAACAGAGTGTTACACTGATATGTGCAGCGACACGGATGAACCATGACAACATCAGGCTCGGTGAAAGCAGCCAGTCACAGAAGACCACGGATGATACTGTAACCGGGTGTTCCAGGTTCTTGCCTCCCCCACCCCAGGAATGGGGGAAGAGGCCCTGGAGGTGCAGTGGGCTTATTCAAGTAAATATTGGACCCAAAGAGTTTTGTAGAAAAGCAATTTATCAGGCAGAGAGAGAGAAAGAGAAACAGAGCAAGCAAGCTCCCACGCTGTTGTGGGAGGGGATCCCAAGATGGAGTCCGCACAGGTGAGGGTCAGGGGGGGACTTTAAATCTGGGAATTACTCCCACCCCATTCAAGTCATTGTCCAGCGAGAGGAGTTCTTCCAGACTGCCTCTGGGGTAATTAATTTTTGACTCTGATGTCAGATGGCTGCCCTGCCTACAGTCCTCCCATAGCTTTTTGGGGCTTTTTTTTTTTTTTGACAGAGTCTCACTCTGTCACCAGGCGCCATGCTGGAATGCAGTGGCATGATCTCAGCTCACTGCAACTTCTGCCTCCCGGGTTCAAGCAATTCTCCTGCCTCAGCCTCCCAAGTAGCTGGGACTACAGGCATGAGCCACCAGGCCCAGCTAATTTTTTGTATTTTAGTAGAGACTGGGTTTCACTATGTTGGCCAGGATGGTCTCAATCTCTTGACCTCATCATCTGCCCTCCTCAGCCTCCCAACGTGCTAGGATTACAGGTGTGAGCCACGGTGCCCCGGCCTTTCGAGGGCTTTTCAAACAAAAGAAGCTCACCTGGGCAGTCTACCTTCCCACATGGGAAAGTTAAACAAAGAACTCTAGACTCCCGGATGGAAAGGTGAAAGAAGGCAGGTCAGGCATGTCACTAGGAAGTTCTTGCCTTTAAAGCCACACCCCTTGTGGACCCAGGAAGAGAAGTTAACACATTCCCTCAATACCATTCCATTTATATAAAACTCTAGGAAATGCAAACTCATCTACTGCGACTAAAAGCAAATCAGTAGGTACCAGGGGATGAGCGGTGGGAGGAGGGGGAGGCAGGGATGGAGGAAACTGAGGGGCAATGGATATGATCCATTGATTTTGAGGCTGGGTTCATGGTTGCATACCTATGTCAAATTTTATCAAATCAGGCCAGGCTGAGTGACACACACTTGCAATCCCAGCTACTCAGGCAGGAGACTAGGATGGGAAAAATTAGCTGGGCGTGGTAGCACATGTCTATAGCTCTAGCTACTCGGGAGGCTGAGACAGGAGAATCACTTGAACCTGGGAGGCAGAGGTTGTAGTGAGCTGAGAGCACTCCACTGCACTCCAGCCTGGGAGACAGAGCAAGACACCATCTCAAAAAAGAAAAAAAGAAAAAGAGTGGACTAAACCCCAAAACCATCAGGGCCAGAAGAGCTAAGGCGTGCCATCCTGTCCGAGGAGATAGTAAACCATGACATATCATCAGTTCTCAGACCAATAGCATGAACGACAGCTCCCATCAATTGAGAACCGGGCTGCTTGCCCATTAGAGTTATAAATAAAATAAATAAATAAATAAGTAAGAGAACTACACCCTGGGTGAAGCAGTTTGTGTGCATTACAACTGTCTCCTCTGGTCTTCAAAACGACCCTGCAATCAAGTAGGGCTTCTATTCCGCAAGTAATACACAGAGCTCAGAGAAGGAGAGTCATTTGCTCAAGATTCATGCAGGTCATTAATCTGATTGGTTTTGCACTGCCAGAAAGAGAACTACATTTCCCAGGCTCCTTTGCACCTTGGCTCCCAAGTAGGTTCAGCCAATGGGAGGTCCTTGCTGGTACCTAGAGTAGGAAGAGAGAAGCCAGGATATGGCTTCTTGTCATGAGAACTGCAGTGAAGTGACACCGCGAGATTTCTACGTAGGTTAGAAGCAGCTTCTGCCTTGATCTTTTGAGAAATACTTGCTCTCTCTCCGGGTTTCTTGGTACCTAGTCGCCATGTTGTGGGGAAGCCCAAGCCATTCGGAGAGACCACAGGTTAAGTGCTCCAGTCAATAGCGCCAACTGAGCATCCCCTCAAGTCATCCCAACCCAGACTCCCATCATATGATGAAGAATGCTCCAGAGGATTCTAGTTCCCAGAAAGTCAAGGTTTCTCACCATGGAGCCAAGACACCATCATCACTATGCCCTGTCTGAATTCCTGAGTCATAGAATCTGTGAGAATCATAAAATCCTGTTTTTCTTACATCACTCAGTTTGGGGCAGTTTGTTTCACAGCAATAACTAATAACCTAAATATATGGTGTTGGCACCACCATAGGTTTGTTGTGAAAATTCAAAAGTGTTAATAAATATAAAGTACCTAGAACAACACCTGAACATAGTGGCTGCTTATTAAAGTGACCTATTGTTTTTGTTTGCTATTCTGAATCTACTCCTCTCAACTATGTTAGTCTCTTGACACTACACCCATCTGGTTATCTTCTTTGTGTTTTTATTTGGTTTGAGATAGAATCTCATTGTCACCCAGGCTTGAGTGCAGTGATGCAATCATAGCCCACTGCAGCCTCAAACTCCTGGGCTCAAGTGATCCTCCTGCCTTGGCCTCCCCAAGTGCTGGGATTACAGGCATGAGCCGACATGCCTGGCCAGGCCTGGTTTTCCTCTTTAATCAATGTATTCTCTTCTCCCCAACTTTTCTATGGTGTTACCACCTTGGGCTCAACCCCAGACCATTTCTTTTCCCTCTCTCTTCTTTGTCCCAAGTGATTTCACTCATTGATAAATGATTTATTACCAATAAACCAATAAAGTAATAAATAAGTCATTTATCAATGAGTGAAATTTACACTTGGTAAATAAATCATTTACCATTGATTTATTGGTAAGTAAATCATTTATCAATGGTTTATAAATGATAAATAGTCAGGCACAGTGACAGGTGCCTGTAGTCCCAGCTACTGGGGAGTCTGAGGTGGGAGAATGGCTTGAGCCAGGAGTTCTGGGCTGTAGTGCAGTATGCTGATTGGGTGTCCACAGTAAGTTCAGCATCAATATAGTGACCTCCCAGGAGCGGGAGACCACCAGGTTGCCTAAGGAAGGGTGAACCGGCCCAGGTCAGAAACAGAGCAGGTCAAAACTCCTGTGCTGATTAGCAGTGGGATCATGCCTGTGAATAGCCACTGCACTCCAGCCTGGGCAACATAGCGAGATCCCATCTCTTATAAAAATAAAAAATAAATAAATAAATGATAACTAAATTACATATCAATACTGCTAGGAAATCACTTATTTACCAATTACTTAACAGATACTGCTTGAAGCACTTTACAACTTTACAACTATTATCTCATTTTTAATTCTTATAACAACTCTATAAGGTAGGGACTATTTTTATCCCCCTTTGAAGATGGGGAAACTGAATCACAGAGAAGTTCTGTGTAAAGACAAACTTGACCCCATCTTGGATGCTAATCCACCATACTGACTTCCGATTAACCCCAGTCCCGGGAATGTCTCCTGGGTTCTACGTTATTTGCCATCCCTAGAGTGAGAACATATCAAAGCAAACTTGATGTCATCACACAAATTACAGGCTGCAGCGGGTATGCTGTTCTTGCCTGTTCTGGAGGGCTGCCTTTAATTGTCCTGCACATTTTCCTACACTATGTAGCCCCTGAGTCTGTGAGGTCATGGTGCAGACAGGTACCTGTCTTGCCGCTGCCCAAGACGACGTTTCTGTCCATAAGCTCCCCAACAAATCACCCTTTACCAACAAACAGGATTTGTCTGCTGCATTCTTCGGTGTCTTGGCCCCTTCTGCTTTTGGGGTCACTTTTAATATATGGTCCTTTCTTGAAGCATTTGATAACTTGCCCAAGACCCCACAGCTGTGATTGGAACCTGGACTGCCCCAGGCAACTGGAGTCCATGCCCCTAGCACTGAGTCCCTCAGTCTCAGGTCTGTTGACATTTGGTGGGAGAGGGGCCTGTCCTGGGCATTGGAAGACTCTCAGAAGCACCTCTGGCCTCTAAGTAACAGATACCAATAGCACACCAGGTCTTTCAGTAGTGACAAATAAAACCGTCTCCAGGAATGGCCAAATGTCCCCTGGGAAGACAGAGTCACTCCCCTTGCCCCCACTCCTACCCCACACCACGCCCTAGTTAAGAACCGTGCACTGGATGGGCATGGTAGCTCATGCCCTTTAATCCCAGCACTGAGGCCAGGATGAGAGGATTGCATGAGTGCAGGATTTCAAGAACAGCCTGGGCAACATAGCAAGACACCATCTCTACCAAATTAAAAAAAAAAAGAATCACATGCTAACCATTATGCTGTACTACCTTCCATCCCTAGCTTGATCAAGACTCCCCAAGACCTGTTCTTCCCCTAGTCTTCCCCCTACAGAAGAAGATACCCTGATTCATGCAAGTCCGTAAGCTATAAACCTAGATACCACCCTGCCTCCTCTTTTCTTTTCTTTTCTATTCTTGGCTTCCTGGAATATGAGACCTGCCTCCTCTTTTCATCCACCTCCACCCTTCCTCCTCGACCAAAATGTGAGCTGGATCTATGACCCCTGACTCCCAGTCCAGGCCACCATCACTTCTCATGGGGATGCCTCCATCAACCTTCTTTTTCCAGATCCCTCTGCTTTTTTTGTTTTTTGTAGAGGCGGGATCTCACTATGTTGCTCAGGATGGCTTCAAACCCTTGGCCTCAAGAGATCCTCCTGACTCAACCTCCCAAGCACTGGGATTGCAGGCATGAGCCACCACACCTGGTCAGGGACATCTTTAAACCACTGTTCTGTTTAAATGCACCAAGGATTTCCCTTCCCCCTTAACTTCCACACGCACCCCCATAGCCACTCTAGGGAAGTGCCTTCCTCCCAAACCTCATTCTTTACCACTCTCCCTCCACTCATTCCCTTCCTTCCAGAAGCTCCTTCATCCAGATTCTTCTCACCTTAGGGCATTTGCACAGCCCTTGCCCTCTCCGCCTCCTGCTTCTGAGAGCTGGCTTCTCCTCCTTCAGCTCTCAGCTTTCCTTGACCACCCTCCAGAAAGCTTACCCTCCTCTTCTTCATCTCGATCCCTGGTTTGTTTCATCTGTGACATTTATTATAACGTGCCAGCATTTTATCTATTTGTTTACTGTCTGGAATGGGTCTGGCACCCTCAAACGATATATCCAAGTCAAATCTCTGGAACCTGTGAATGTGACCTGTGAATGTTTTTTGGAGAAAAGGACTTTGTAAGATGTAAGGTAAGGATCTTGAGATGCGGGGAGGTCACAGGGACCTTGAGATGAGGACATAGATAGCTCAAGGACCTCCAGATAAAAAGGTAGCTAAAAGACCACAAGATGAGAAGGACCTCAAGGACCTCAAGATGAGGATATAGCTCGAGGACCTTCAGATGAGGTGGTATCTCTTTTATTAGTAGTATTATAAATTTTTTTAAACAAAGTCTCCCTCTATTGCCCAGGCTGGAATGCAATGGCATGATCTCAGCTCACTGCAACCTCCACCTTCTGGGTTCAAGCGATTCTCCTGCCTCAGCCTCCCAAGAAGCTGGGATTACAGGCGCCCACCACTGTGCCTGGCTAATTTTGTATTTTTAGTAGAGACAGAGTTTCACCATGTTGGCCAGGCTGGTCTTGAACTCCTGACCTCAGGTGATCCATCTGCCTTGGCCTCCCAAAGTGCAGAGATTACAGGTGTGAGCCACCGCACCTGGCTGTGATGAGGAGGTATCTCAGGGATCTCAAAATGAGGACACAGCTCAAGGACCTCAAGATTAGGAGCTATCCCAAGGACCTCAAGATGAGGAGATATCTCAAGACCCTCAAGATGAGGAGATATCTCAAGACCCTCAAGATGAGGAGATATCTCAAGACCCTCAAGATGAGGAGATATCTCAAGACCCTCAAGATGAGGTGATATCTCAAGACCCTCAAGATGAGGAGATATCTCAAGACCCTCAAGATGAGGAGATATCTCAAGACCCTCAAGATGAGGCGATATCTCAAGACCCTCAAGATAAGGACATAGCTCAGGCACCTCAAGATGAAGACATAGGACCTCAAGATGAGGAGATATTTAAGACCCACTCAGATCATCCAGGATCATCCATGTGGGCCCTAAATCCAGTGACAAGCGTCCTTGTAAGGACTCCAGCCTGGGTGATAGAGCCAGACTCCGCCTCAAAAAAAGAAAAAAACCACACACACACAAAGGAAGAAAGCTGGCCAGGCGAAGTGGCTCATGCCTATATCCAAGCACTTTGGGAGGCAGAGGCAGGAGGATCACTTGAGCCCAGAAGTGGGAGGCTGCAGTGAGTAAGGTATGATGGCATCACTGCACTCCGGCCTGGGCAACAGAGCAAGACCCCTTCTCCAAAAATAAAATAGAAAGAGAAACCTGAAGGAGATAAGAGAACACTCAAAGTGTATATCTGAAGGAAAAGAAATATCTGGAAAAGGAACAGCCAGTGCAAGGTCCCTGAGGCTGCAGTGCAGAAGGCAATGGACAGAGAGGGAGAAGGGGAAGGCTGAGAGGCGGACAGAGGCCAAGTGCATAAGCCTTCGTGGGCCACAGTGAGGTTTTTGTCTTTTTCACGGAGGGCAGTGGAGAACAAGGGGAGGGCTGTGAGTAGAGAAGGGACAGAGATTTCCAGCATCTTCTGTGAAAGTCCTGAAAGGTGACACTTCCCAGCACTGTACCCAGAGACGAGGTGAGTGACTAGAACAGAATGGAGGCCGGGTGTGGTGGCTCACGCCTGCAATCCCAACACTTTGGGAGGCGGAGGTGGGCGGTGACATGGTGAAACCCCGTCTCCACTAAAAATACAAACACTTAGCTGGGCATGGCAGCGTGCGCCTGTAGTCCCAGCTACTCAGGAGACTGAGGCAGGAGAATCGCTTGAACCCAGGAAGTGGAGGTTGCAGTGAGCCAAGATTGTGCCACTGCCTTCCAGTCTGGGCGACAAAGCGGGACTCTGTTTCAACAAACAAAAAAGAACGGATGGAATGGAAAGGAAATGCCAAGTGCCTGGTGCTGACCCTCTTAGGCGCCCCTCCTGTCGGTCCTAGCAGGTGAGGTGAGGATGTTTTCCAATCAGCCCAACCCATTTTGCTGAGGTTTGCTGTCACCCAGCCCCCTCATCCCCAACTGAAATTCCTCCCCATGGCCTTGGCTCGGAGCCTCCTCGTGCTATATCCCATTGAGATTTCCACAGACCTGCATATATCTATTTAGAGACAGGGTCTTCCTCTTTTGCCCAGGCTAGAGTACAGTAATAAAATCATTGCCCACTGCAGCATCGAACTTCTGGGCTCAAGACATTCTCCTGCCTCAGCTTCCTGTGTAGCTGGGACTATAAGCATGCGCCACTATGCCAGGCTAATTTTTTAATGTTTTTGTAGAGATGGGACCGTGATATGTTGCCCAGGCTGGTCTCGAACTCCTGGCCTCAAGCAACCCTCCTGTCTCAGCCTCCCAAAGTGCTGAAATTATAGGCATGAGTCACCATGCCCAGCCCTAGACCTGCATTCCTGTAGCCCCATCCGTTCTGCATTTCTGCAGCCAGCTAGTCATTACCCTGAGGTTCTAGGGCACTGACTTCTCAGCGTCCACCCAGCCTATCTCCTTCTTCTCCCAGCTCCCAGTCAAACCACATGCCTCGTCTCCCTGGTAGTTAAATGGAGCCATATGACCAAGTTTTGGCCAATAACAGGAATGGAGGCTGGGCACAGTAGCTTATGCCTGTAATCCCAGCACTTTGTGAGGTCAAAGCGAGCGGATCACCCGAGGTCAGGAGTTCGAGACCAGCCTGGCCAACATGGTGAAACCCCATCTCTACTGAAACACACACACACACACACACACACACACACAAAATTAGTGAGGTGTGGTGGCACATGCCTATAATCCCAGCTACTTGGGAGGCTGAGGCAGGAGAATCACTTGAACCTGGCGGGTGGAGATTGCAGTGAGCTGAAATCACACCATTGCACTCAAGCCTGGATGACAGGAGGGAAACTCCATCTCAAAAAAAAAAAAAAAAAAGAGAGAATGGAAGTGATGGTGCCATTTCCAGGCCTGGCCTGTGAAATCCTCTCATAGCGATCTTTCCCTAGCAGAAAAGACTCCAAGGTCCTTAAGGATGCTAAGACCATGAGATGCTGGAGCCTGGGGCCTAGAGAGCCTTTATAACACAGAGCCTCCTCCTCCGACCCCGAGATGACCCAAACTGAATTGTGATATAAGAAGTAAACTCTCACTATCATTTAAGTGATGTAATTTGGGTTTGGGTTTTTTTGTTGTTGTTTTTTCTTTTCAAGACAGGGTCTCACCTTGTCACCCAGGCTGGACTGCAGTGGCACCATCATAACCCACTGCAGCCTCCAACTCCTGGGCTCAAGAGATCCTCCTGCCTCAGTCTCCTAAGGAGCTGGGACTACAGGCACATGCTACCATGCCTAGCTAATATTTTTGTATTTTTTTTGTAGATATGGGGATCTTGTATGTTGCCCAGGCTAGTCTCCAACTCCTGGCCTCAAGCAATTAGCCTGCCTTGGCTTCCCAAAGTATTGGGGATTATAGGTGTGAGCCATCGTGCCTGGCAAAATGATGCAGTTGGTCACAGCGGTTAACATATATACCCTGACTTGTATACCACTGCCTACGGGCAGCTCGGACTCAATGGAATTAAATTAACAAAATGAATGACTCCCATTCATTTAGCACTCACTGTATGTTAATTACCATGCTGGGAATTTGATTTATCTTATCTTTAATCCTTACACCATTTGTACTATCAACATTTCCATTTTATTTATTTTTATTTATTTATTTTTTGAGATGGAGTCTCACTCCATCTCCCAGGCCGGAGTGCAGTGGTGCAATCTTGTTTCACTGCAACCTCTGCCTCCTGGGTTCAAGCAATTCTCCTGCCTCAGCCTCCCAAGTAGCTGGGATTACAGGTGCTGGCCACCACACCCAGCTAATTGTATTTTTAGTAGAGTCCAGGTTTTGCCATGTTGACAAACTCCTGGTCTTTAACTCCGGACCTCAGGTGATCCACCCACCTCAGCCTCCCAAAGTGCTGGGATTGCAAGTGTGAGCAATGTGCACAGTCAACATTCCCATTTTAGAGATTTCCTGTTTTACAGATAAAACAATCAGAGATCTGATAGGTTAACTAATCATTTTTTTCTCCAAGACCACAAAGCTAGCAAATATCTGACTTGCAATTTAAGTCAACCTAATATATAAAGAGCTTCTAAAAATCAGTAAGAGATGCCTGTAATCCCAGCACTTAGAGAGGCCAAGGTGTGCCAGTCACTCATGGCCAGGCCATTTTGAGACCAGCCAGGCCAACATGGCAGAACCCCATCTCTACTAAAGATACAAAATTTATCTGGGCGTCTTGGCACACACCTGTAATCCCAGCTACTCAGGAGACTGAGGCACGAGAATCACTTGAACCTGGGAAGCGGAGGTTGCAGTGAGGTGAGACCAGGTCGATACACTCCAGCCTGGGCAACAGAGAAAGACGCAGCTTCAAAAAAAATAAGAAATCAATAAGAGAAAAGGTCAGCAGTAAACAGCAATGATAGATAATAGTAAGCAAGTGATGGTCGGGCGCGGTGGCTCACGCCTGTAATCCCAGCACTTTGGGAGGCCAAGGCAGGTGGATCATGAGGTCAAGAGATGGAGACCGTCCTGGTCACACAAGGTGAAACCCCATCTCTACTAAAAATACAAAAATTAGCTGGACATGGTGGCACATGCCTGTAGTCCCAGCTACTGGGGAGGCTGAGGCAGGAGAATTGCCTGAACCCAGGAGGCGGAGGTTGCGGTGAGCCGAGATCACGCCATTGCACTCCAGCCTGGGTAACAAGAGTGAAACTCCGTCTCAAAAAAAAAAAAAAATAGTAAGCAAGTGATATGAACAGATTATCTCACCGGAAGAAAACATAAATAGCTCTTAAACATAAGAAAAGAGTCTCAGCTTCACTCAGAATAAGAGAAAATGTAAATTGAGACTTAATGAGCTCCACTGACTACCCATCCAGCTGGCAAAACTCCAAAATCTTGACAACAGAACTGTCTGCTGGGGAGGCGGCAGAGAAGCAAGTCCTCTGTCTGGCATGTGGTGGCATAACTGAAACAATTCATATGGAATCAGTCCCAGACAGATAACCATTTGGCAATATCTATCAAAAACACAAAGATTGGCTAGCATTCCGTTGACAAAATAAAACGTCTTAAAATTTGAAAAATAAAAATACATCATGCCTATAATCCCAGCACTTTGGGAGGCTGAGGCACGCGGATTACTTGAGGTCAAGAGTTCGAGACTAGCCTGGTCAACATAGTGAAACCCCGTCTCTACTAAAAATAGACAAAAATTAGCAGGGTGTGGTGGTGTGCGCCTATAGTCCCAGCTACTGGGGAGGCTGAGGTAGAAGAATCACTTGAACTCGGGAGGCAGAGTTTGCAGTGAGCCAAGATTGCTCCATTGCACTTCAGCCTGACGACAGAGCGAGACTCCATCTCAAAAAAAACAAGGCTTGGTGGAGCATGATGATTCACACTTATCATCCCAACACTCTGGGAGCCGAGGTGGGAGGATTATTCTTGAGTCTGGGAGTTTGAGACCAGCCCAGGCAACATAGTGAGACCCCCATCTCTGCCTTAGAAAACAGTGGGCTTGGTGGTGTACACCTGTAGTTCAGCTGCTCAGGAGGCCGAGGCAGGTGGATCACTTGAACCTGGGAAGGGGAGGTTGCAGTGAGCAGAGATCGTGCCACTGCACTGGGTAACAGGGCAAGACTCTGTCTCAAAAGAAAGATAAGAAATATTTGCATAAAATATGGTATAGAAGATAAGAAATCAGCTGGGTGTGGTGGCTCACACCTGAAATAAATCCCAGCTCTTTGAGAGGCTGAGGTGGGCAGATCACCTGAGGTCAGGAGTTCAAGACCAGCCTGGCCAACATGGCAAAACCCCATCTCTGCTAAAAATACAAAAAAATGAGCTGGGTGTGATGGCACACACCTGTAATCCCAGCCAGTCAGGAGGCTGAAGGCAGGAGAATCTCTTGAGCCCAGGAGGCAGAGGTTGCAGTGAGCCAACATGGCGTCATTGCATTCCAGCCTGGGGAATAGAGTGAGACTCTGTCTCAAAAAGAAAAAGAAAAGATAAATCTTGTAACGCACTGTTAACCATTCAGTGCAGTCCGATGCTGGGCAGGTTTGTAGCCTAGGAGCAATAGGTTATACTGCATAGCCAGGGATGTAGACGCCAAAGCATCTACATTTGTGTAAGTGTATTCTACAGTGTTCACACAACCATGAGCCACCTAACAAGGCATTTCTCAGAACAGATTCCTTTCACCAAGCAACACGTGACTGTATATGCAACTAAATACTTTTCTAGGTTCTTTACAGTAATTCACTTATCCCCCACCACAATACCTTAAATAGAAATTCAGCAGCCTCATTTTACAGATGAAAAACCAGGGAACAGAGATAAGTAATGTGCCCAAGGTCACACAGCAGAGGAGCTGGAAATTGATCCATGGACAAGGTTATCATTATTTTTTAGAAGCTATAACTGACCCAGGCGCGGTGGTACACACCTGCGATCCCAGCACTCTGGGAGGCCAAGGCAAGCAGATTACCTGAGGTCAGGAGTTTGAGACCAGCCTGGCCAACCTGGTGAAATCCCATGTCTGCTAAAACTACAAAATTAGCTGGGTGTGGTGGCAGGTGCCTGTAATCCCTGCTACTCGGGAGGCTGAGGCAGCAGAATTGCTTGAACCTGGGAAGTGGAGGTTGCAGTGAGCGGAGATTATGCCACTGCACTCCAGCCTGGACAACGAGAACAAAATTCCATCTCAAAAATAAATAAATACTTAAAAGAAAACCTCCTTCATGATGTGCTTATTTCACATTGCATGCCTGTATCAAAATAGCTCATGTACCCCATAAATATATGTCTACTATGTACCCACAAAAATTAAAAATGATTTAAAAATTTTTTAAATCTTAATTAGGCATGGCAGCAGGCACCTGTAGTCCCAGTTACTTGGGAGGCTGAAGTAGGAGGATCACTTCAGCCTGGGAGATGGAGGCTGCGGTGAGCCTTGATGGCAGCATTGCACCACAGTGCTACAGCCTGGGGTACAAAGGAAAACTTTATCTCCAAAAAAAAAAAAAAAAGCTATAATTGTAGAATAGGGAAATTATTTTCTCCCTCTTTTATTTTATTTTTGACACAGAGTCTTACTCTGTCCCCAGCTGGAGCGCAGCAGTGCAATCTTGGCTCAATGCAACCTCCCCTCTCACGTTCAAGCGATTCTCCTGCCTCAGCCTCCTGAATAGCTGGGATTGTAAGCGTGCACCACCATGCCCAGCTAACTTTTGTATTTTTAATAGAGATGGGGTTTCACCATGTTGGTGAGGCTGGTGTCGACCTCCTGATTTTGTGATCTGCCCACCTCGGCCTCCCAAAGTGCTGGGATAACAGGCGTGAGCCACTGCACTGTGTTTGTTAAAATGAATGAAATATGCAGCCATGTTATAAAGAATAGTTATAATCTCTACAGGCTGATGTGGAAAGACTGCCAAGGTGATTAGTGAGGAAAGCACACACAGAGCAGTGGGTGGCATGTGTCATCTTTCCTGTTATGGGAGGAGTGGAGATAAGAACCTCTATTCTGCCTGGGTACAGTGGCTCATGCCTGTAATTCCAGCTTTTTGGAAGGCTGAGGTGGGAGGACTGCTTGAGGCCAGGAGTTCAAGACCAGCCTGGGCAACCTAACAAAACCCCATCTCTACAAAAATTTAAAAATTAGCCAGGTATGCTGGCGCACACCTGTAGTCCCAGCTACTCGGGATGCTGAGACAGAATCTCTTGAACCCGGGAGGCGGAGGTTGCACTGAGCCAAGATCGTGCCACTGCACTCCAGCCTAGGTGACAGAAATTAGCCAGGCATGGTGACAGGTGCCTATAATCCCAGCTACTCAGGAGGCTGAGGCAGGAGAATTGCTTGAACCTGGGAGGTAGAGGCTGCAGTGAGTTGGATGGCGCTACTGCACTCCAGCCTGGTAGACAGCGAAGCTCTGTCTCATTTAAAAAAAAAAAAAAAATGGCCAGGCACAGTGGCTCATGCCTGTAATTCCAGCAC
The DNA here is from genome assembly GCF_049354715.1 of Callithrix jacchus. Classification (NCBI taxonomy): domain Eukaryota; kingdom Metazoa; phylum Chordata; class Mammalia; order Primates; family Cebidae; genus Callithrix; species Callithrix jacchus. The sequence continues at coordinate 6,368,464 of NC_133523.1, read as the reverse complement.
TTTGGGAGGCCAAGGTAGGTAGATCACAAGGTCAGGGGATCAAGACCAGTATGGCCAAGATGATGAAACCCTGTTGCTACTAAAACTACAAAAAATTAGCCAGGTGTGGTGGTGTGCGCCTGTAATCCAGCTGCTACTTGGGAGCCTGAGGCAGAGAATTGCTTGAATCAGGGAGGCGGAGGTTGCAGTGAGCCAAGGTCACGCCATTGCACTCCAGCCTCAGGGACAGAGTGAGACTCCATCCCAAAAAAGGGAGAGTTGGTGTGTAGGTATAGCTGTGGCTTCTCATGATAGTATCATTCTCTCTCTGGGCCTCGGATCTCAAGGGGACCAGCCAGCTTGGAGACTCACTCAAATCTGACCTCCTGCACCATTCCCACCAGCTGGGCCAGTCCCTACCCTGAACATACAGGCACTGACCAGTTCCTACCTCAGGGCCTTTGCACTGGCAGTAACCACTGCCTGGGACTCCATTTCCCCAGATCCACATGGCTCATTCCTTAATTTTCTCCAGTGTCACCTTACCACTAGCCCTCCTAGTCACAGTGCTCCCTGCATACCCTGTCCCACCTTGTTTTCTCCAGGGCAGTACGTACCACCTCCAGACTTATACATTGTCTTACTTCCTCACTGTCAACCTCCCCCACCAGAATGCAGGCTCCTCAACAGCAGGGTGTGTGTGTGTGTGTGTGTGTGTGTGTGTGTGTGTGTGTGTGTTATTCCCACTGTTCCTAGCACCAAGAACAGGGCCTGGCAGATGTCATTGTTGGATGGATGGGTGGGTACATGGACAGACAGATGAGTAGGTGGGTGGATGAGTGGATGTATGCAGTGGGTGGATGGATGGGTGGGTGGGTGAATGAATGACAGATACATGAGTGAATGGATGGATCCATAGAGAGATGGATGGGTGGATGGGTGGATGGATGGAAAAGTGGATGGATGGATAGACTGATAGAGGGAGAAATGAGTAAATGAGTGGATGGATGGACGGATGAGTGAATGAATGAGTGGGTGGTTGAATGGATGGGTGGAGGAATAGATGAGTGAATGGATGGAGAGATGAGTAGGTGGATGGATGAATGGATGGATGGATGATTAGATGAATGGGTGGATGATAGATGAGTGAACAATGGATCCATGGATAGATGGGTGGGTAGATGGGTGGGTGGATGGATGGAAAATGGATGGATGGATAGACTGATAGAGGGAGAAATGAGTAAATGAGTGGATGGACAGATAGATGGACAGATGAGTAGATGAATGGGTGGGTGGTTGAATGGATGGATGAATAGAGGAGTGATGAATGAGTGGATGGATGGACAGATGAGTAGATGGATGGATGGATGGGTGGGTGGGTGGGTGGGTAGGTGGATGGACGGACAGATGAGTAGATGGATGGATGGATGGGTGGGTGGGTGGGTAGGTGGATGGATGGACGGATGAGTAGATGGATGGATGGATGGGTGGGTGGGTGGGTGGGTAGGTGGATGGACGGACAGATGAGTAGATGGATGGATGGATGGGTGGGTGGGTGGGTAGGTGGATGGATGGACGGATGAGTAGATGGATGGATGGATGGATGGATGGGTGGGTGGGTGGGTGGGTAGGTGGATGATAGATGAGTGAACGCATGGATCCACGGATAGATGGGTGGGTAGATGGGTGGATGGATGGATGGATGGATGGAAAATGGATGGGTAGATAGACTGATAGAGGGAGAAATGAGTAAATGAGTGGATGGATAGATGGACAGATGAGTAGATGAATGGGTGGGTGGGTGAATGGGTAGATGAATGATTAGATGATTGGATGGATGAGTGGATGGATGGGTAGATATGTGGATGGATGAATGGAAGGATGGATGGGTGTGTGGATGGGTGGATTAGGACGGTCTTTGGAGTGCAGCTGCTCCCCTAGAGATTAGCATCATGCATCCTCACCCTTCATCCAAAAACTGGCTTTAACTGAGACACACACAAGAGTGGAAGTTCATCCTTAAGTCTATCCACTTTCCCATTAGCTGCTATTGAAGCATCACAGAGACCTTGACTTCCTGCCGGGTCTGGGGCCTAACGGGTCCCATGACTACTTCCTCATTCCCTGGGAACCAGAAGGAGGTTACGCAAATGTAGGCAAAGCTGGGATGGCCTGTGGCCAGAGAGGATGGATGCTTGGGTGCGGGGAGGAGTGTCTTCTCCTTTTGGGAAGACTTGTCCCAGCTGAGGACAGTGTAAGCCCCTGGCACTAAAGAAACAGAAGGGCCAGGCACGGTGGCTCATGCCTGTAATCCCAGAACTTCGGGAGGCTGAGGAGGGCAGATCACCTGAGGTCACGAGTTCAAGACCAGCCTAATAAACATGGCACCCCGTCTCTACTAAAAATACAAAAAAAAAAAAAAACCTACCCAGGCATGGTGATACGTGCCTGTAGTCCCAGCTATCTGGGAGGCTGGGGCAGGAGAATCACTTGAACCTGGGAGGTGGAGGTTCCAGTGAGCCAAGATTGCACCACTGCACTCCAGCCTGGGTGACAGAACAAGACTCCATTTCAAAAATAAAACACAAAATAAAAAAACAAAAGGAACAAAGGCCCACCAATCTCTCCCACCAATGGCCTTGCCCCTGAGAACCACCCCCCAGGAACCCCCATGGGCCCATCTCCATGAACTTATCCTCCCAGCTCCTCATCTGCAGGGCCAGCCTAAGGGCTAGATGGGAGCTGTCCCCTCAGACCTCAGGGCAGGGCTGTATCCCCCAGACCCCAGGATAGGGCTGTCTCTCCTTATACCCCAGAGCAGATGGGACTCCACCAGCCCTGCCTCATCCCCTATTTCCACCCAGCAGCCCTGGGGAAGCAGACAAGAGATGCTGCATGAGCGCAAGCCAGTACATCCCACACCCAGCCCACCACATTCAAATAGGGATTTGAATATATTTCCTGAGCCGGCCTGGGATGGCCACAGTCAAATCCGACACCACCCCTCCAGCCTGGGCCCCTGCAGAAATCCCTGCAGAGAAAATGCAGCTCTTCCAGGCGCCAAGACCTCAGGATCCACTCTCTGAGCCCAGGACTGGGCCCTGCCTCAGTGTCTCCCCTGGGAGGAAGCTCGGATCCCTGGGGCTGCAGCCCCCCACCTGCCCCGTTGCCCCAGGCCCAGGCAGGAAGCCAAGGGGAAGGAAGATGTAAGGGGAAGGAAGGGGCCCAAGGCCTGGGAGGAGGAGACACATGTGGGGAAGATGTTGGCGGAGGCCCCTCCCCCATAGCCAGACTCTGGGGGTCAAAGGAGTCCAAAACTTCAGGTAACCCATCGGCTACCCTGGGGGTTCTGAGGTGCCCCCAGGGACCTCGGGTTGGTCCCATTTGGGGGCATGAGCCCCAGTAGAGTCAGCCTGGGGCTTGAGAGAGTTAACCCCTAGTTCACCAGTTCCCAGCTGATTTTGGGCTAACTCAGGGCCTGTGAACCCACATGGGGTGAGGGGACTGTTAAGCTTCGGGAGGCCACGCCAGAATCTCAGATTGTGACCACCCCCTGGGCCAGCCCTGGGCCTATAAGCATATCCCCCTACTTTGCAGGCCCAGAGGTGGAGCACGTCAACCCCTCACTGTCAGCCCCGGGGAGGACCCCCCCCTCCAGCCCTCAGCACACCTGCCCTCAGAAGGCTTACCTGCGACATCTGGGGGCGCAGGTTGACCTCACGAAGGTTGATGGCATGCGGTAGCAGGTTGTTAAGCAGCTGACACAGAAGGACACCATCGCGGAGGGCCTGGGCCAGTTCACACACCTGAGCCCCATCCCAGGTCACACGGTGGCTGGGCGGCAGCACACGGCACTGGATGAGCCAGTGGGTGCACTGGCGCCACAGTTCCATGGCCGCTGCCTGCCCGGGGCTGGCCGTGCACCCTCTCGGCCTCCACCACCCGCCCGCCCGCACACCCGCCCTGCTCGCCTGTGGAGCGACAGCTAGTGCTACCACTTCCTCTTCTTTGCCTGTAACTGTCGCCCTGAGAGGGGGCGGAGGAGGAGGAGCCATGGGGCAGGGGGAGTTGGGGGAGCACCTGTGGCCCAGCCCCACCCCATACAGAATCTGACATCTCTTTCCTCCGCCCACTCGACACAGGCCTGGGCACCGGGAGTTGGGGGGCTAGGGGAGTCAGGCCAGCTAGACTACCAGATGGGTGAGCTTCCTCCATATGCAGACAGTGACACTCTGAAATATACCCAGAATTCACCCACTTCTCACCCCATCCTCTGGTCCAGCCCCATCATCACTCGCCTGGTCTCCTGACTACAGCCCCCACCCCCACAGTCTGTCCTCCCTGCAGCCACCAACAGAGGTTGCCTGAGAGCATCTGAGTCAGAGCCCACCCCTCCTCTGCCTGCAACCCTCTTTGGCTCCCACTTTCCTCAAGGGACAAGCCCAAGTCCTCCCCAAGGCCCACAAAACTCTGCTTGAATTGCCCAGTTCCCTCCCTGTCTGTCCTTCCCTCCTCCCTCTCCCTGCTCTTCACTCTGCTCCAGCCACACCGGCCTCCTCACTCATTCTCCATGGTGCAGGAACATACGGTCCTGCCCCAGGACCTTTGCACAGCTGTGTCATCCACCTTAAGCAACTTCATGGCTAGCTCCCTCACCCCTACAGCTCTTTGCTCAAATGCTACCTTCCCATGAGGTCTTCCCAAACCCCCTGATTTCAAATCACAGCCTGTTCTGCATACCATCAGCCCTACCCACTTCCCTAGGATAAGCCCTGATCTTTATCCAACGAATCTTATTTTTATCAGTTACTTTATCCTTTTTTCCTTCCTTCCTCTCTCTCTCTCTTCCTTCCTTCCTCCCTCTTTCTCCCCTGCCTCCCTTTCCTTTCCCTTCCCTTCTCTCTTCTTTTCTTTTTTGACAGGGCCTCACTCTGTCACCCAGGCTGGAGTGCAGTGGCGAGATCTCGGCTTACCAAAAGCTCCTCCTCCCAGGTTCAAGTGATTCTCCCCCACCTCAGCCTCCCAAACATTGGGATTACAGGCACCTGCCACCACATCCAGGTAATTTTTGTACTTTCACAGAAACAAAGTTTCAGCATATTGGCCAGGCTGGTCTCAAACTCCTGACCTCAAGTGATCTGCCCGCCTTGATCTCCCAAAGTGTTGGGATGACAGGCATAATCCCAACCCAGGCTGGACCTTCGTGGCACAATCACTGCTTACCACAGCCTTGAACTCCTGGACTCAGGTGATCCTCCAGCCTCAGTCTCTCAAGTAGCTGGAACTACAGGCTTGTACCACTGTGCCTGGCTAATTTTATTTATTTATTTATTTTTGAGACAGAGTCTTGCTCTGTCACCTCTGTCACCCAGGCTGGAGTGCAGTGGTGTGATCTCGGCTCACTGGTTGATCTCCACCTCCCAGGTTTAAGCTATTCTCCTGCCTCAGCCTCTGGAGTAGCTGGGACTAGAGGTGCATGCTACCATGCCTGGCTAAGATTTTTTGTATTTTTACAAAAAATATAGAGACGGGGTTTCACCGTGTTAGCTAGGATGGTCTTAATCTCCTGACCTCATGATCTGCCTGCCTCAGCCTCCCAAAGTGCTGGAATTACAAGCATGAGCCACTGCACCTGGCCTAATTTTAATTTTTTTTGCAGAGAGGGGCTCTTACTATGTTTCCCAGGCTGGTCTTGAACTCCTGGCCTCAAGTGATCCACCTGCCCCAGCCTCCCAAACTGCTGTTACAGGTGTGAACCACCATTCCCAGCCCAAACGTGTCTTTCATTAATTCATTCAACAAACATTTACTGGCTTCCCAGCCATTACCGTATCATTAGCTGAAATCGTCTTCACAAGGATAGGTCTCTCCACCCCCACCTCCAGCTTTCACCCGACTACAGTGTAAGCAGGACCCTCCCCCTCCATCCAACACACAGCCCTCATCTTGGAGTTCCTTTTTTAATTATTATTTTGAGACAGAGTTTTGTGCTTGTTACCCAGGCTGGAGTGCAATGGCGCGATCTCGGCTCATAGCAACCTCTGCCTCCCGGGTTTAAGTGATTCTCCTGCCTCAGCCTCCCCAGTACCTGGGATTACAGGTGCATGCCGCCACACCCAGCTAATTTTGTATTTTTAGTAGAGACAGGGTTTTCCCATGTTGGTCAGGCTGGTCTCGAACTCCTGACTTCAGGTGATCTGCCTACCTCGGCTTCCCAAAGTACTGGGATTACAGGTGTGAGCCACCGCGTCTGGCCCTGTTTTTTTAATTATTACAACCCGGAGGAAGCACTAGACCCATTCGCTGGACAGGCACTACCCTCTGATTGTACCAACACTAGAAGGGTGGGGGTTAAGGAAGAAATCTTCCCTTCTTGAGCCGGGAGTCTCTTCCACACTGGCCAGGGCCGGTGGGAGGAGCCTGATAATTTCCTGCTTTGCAACCCTACAGGCATCAAAATCTTTCCTCTCCAAGCATCCTTGGCCCTCTATGCCTCAATTTCCTCATCTGTAAAATGGTGGGTAACTTTCACTGCGAAGCACTACCGTGGAGAAAGTGGGCATGAAAAGATGGAAAGGGAGGCAGACAGGATAAAGCTCCAGAGCCTCGGGTTTGAATCTACCTCTACCACTTACAAGCCAGCTACACCATTGGGCAAATGGTGTAGCTGCCCTGTGTCTCAGTTTCCCGATCTGGAAAATGGAAGTGATGAAAATACTACCTCTTACCCTTACAGGGTGGCCTATATGAAAATTAAAATAGAGGCCTCATGCCTGTAATCCCAGCACTTTGGGAGGCTGAGGCGGGCAGATCATCTGAGGTCAGGAGTTTGAGGCCAGCCCTGCCAACATAATGAAACCCCATCTCTACCAAAAATACAAAAAATTAGCTGGGCATGGTGGCGCATGCCTTTAATCCCAGCTACTCAGGAGGCTGAAGCAGGAGAATTGCTTGAACCCAGGAGGTGTAGGTTGTAGTCAGCTGAGATAGTTGCCACTGCATTCCAGCCTGGGCGACAAGAGTGAAACTCCGTCTCAAAAAAAAAAAAGAGAGGCAAGTTGACAGAACAGCTATACAGTAAGTGTTCAATAAATGTTGGCTGCTGCAACTGCATTTAAGACTGCGGTTAAAAAAAAAAAAAGCCGGGCGCTGTGGCTCACGCCTGTAATCCTAACACTTTGGAAGGCCGAGGTGGGTGGATCACCCGAGGCCAGGAGTTTAAGACCAGCCTGGCCATCATGGTGAAACCCCATCTTTAAAAAAAAAAAAAAAAGACTGTGGTTAGTGGGGCCAAGCACAGTGGCTCATGCCTGTAATCCCAGCTCTCTGGGAGGCCAAGGCAGGAAGATCGCATGAGCCCAGGAGTTCCAGAGCCTGGGCAGCACAGTTAAGACACCACCTCTGTAAAAAATGAAATAAAATCGGCTGGGCGTGGTGGTGTGCACCTGCAGTCCCCGCTGCTTGGAAGGCTGAAGTGGGAGGCTCGCTAGAGCTCAGGAGGTTGAGGCTACAGTGGGAGTGAGCTGTGATACCACTGCACTCCAGCCTGGGCAACATCGCAAGACGCCGTCTCTCAGTAAACGTGGCCAAAGCGTCCTCCCTCTCGCACTAGGTACCTGTCACCTTTACTCTTTAAAGCTCAGGCTTCATGATGGAAGTCCCTCCACCCTTCCTCCCATCTAGGAGACCGCCTGAATGATTTCCCTCCCACCTCCCCCAAAGTCCCGCCCCACTCCAGCGTGCTGTCACTGAAGGAAGTTGTCGCGTTTTCCCGCACGTCTCTCCAAGAAACCCGCCACCCAAATGGGGCTTCTTTCCGGAAAATCCAGGAGGGCGGTCTGGAGGAAGCTCACCCCTCCTACGTAATGACTGCCGCACCTGCCCCAGCCTGGCCTGAGAGCTGGAGGGAGTTGCCCCGCCCGGACCCGGAGCCTTGGCCGGGTGGTGGGAGAGACACCCCACCCCACCCCACCCCGCCCTGGTACCAAAAAAGGCCAGGGGTGCTTGGGGACCGCGGGGTGGAAGGGAGGGGCCGGGTTTTTAGGGGCGGGAACGTTGGGGTGAAATTTGTTCCATTTCCCTAAGGGGCGGGGCTGAGAAGGAGGTGGTTATGGTGAGCATGGTCATTCTGTAGTGGGCAGGGCTATGGGCAAGGGGCGGGGCCCCTGGCAAGAAAGGTTGCGCGGTGCTCCCCTAGTGGGCAAGGTCTATGGGGAAAGCGGTGCGTTGCAAAGGGGGCGTGGCCAGTCGCAAAGAACTGCTCTGAGGGGGCGGGGCGAGGGCCTGGGAAGTTAGTTTGAGGCGGGGCCTGCAGGGGGCGGGGTCTACAGGAGGCGTGGTCAGGTAACTGGGCTGGGTTCCCACTAGGTGCGGTCTAGGGGTGCTGGGGCGGTGGCAAGGGTGGAGGGCGGGGGGGTGACAGCAGCCTGGGGCCGCAGAGGCTCAGCTTACGCCTGGTCCCAGCCTCGTGGGAGCCCCGCGGGTCCTGCCCAGGTGAGTGGAACCCCAAGGCAGATCCAGAACCAGGATTATCCGGGTGGGGAGTCCTCTCTTTCCAGGTGGGGCCACCGGCTCGCAGGGAGGATTTGGGGTAGAAGAGATCGCCTCGCGAGTGAGTGGGTCGCTGTGCGTCACGCGTTTCGGCGTACCGGGCTCACCTGGGCGTGCCCCTCTAAGTGTATTTCCTGTGCAGCACAGAAAGTCATTGTTCCCATTTTTGCCTGAGTGATCCTTTTAAACCGCAAATCAGATCCGGCCCCTCCTTCACTTAAAACCCTTCCACGGCTCGCGTCCCATCCCATAGAGATTAAAATCCAGAATCCACCAGTTTCTGCCCGGTATCTCCTCCTGGTCTCTCTAACCTCGAAGCCCTCCTGTCTGCTCCTTATTCATTGTATTCCGGCCACATCAGCTGCCTTGATGATGTAAAATACAAAAAGCAAGTTCATCTCACCTCCAGACCTTGGCACTTACTGTACCCCTCACCCGGACGACTCCTCCGAATCTTTGCCTAACTGCCTCCTTCTGTACTGAGGTCTCAGCTTCAGTGTCACTTTATAGGAGAGGCTGTCGTGTCCAGTCTCTTCTATCATATCTCCCTGGCTTATCACTTTCGTGGACAACTCTTAGAAATGGTCTTCTGCATTCATCTGGTGCTCCTTTGCTGTCCGTCTTGCCCAGCCAACCGCAAGCGCTTGAGGGCAGGGCGGCACAGACCTTTAATCTCCTTACTGCCTGCATCTCCAGGGTCTAGAACAAGCGTTCCATCAATGTTTGTCCGATGTCAGAAGCAAGTCCTGCATGCCTCTGTGTCTATGTTGTCTGTGCTGGTGGTTCCCACCCTCCACGGCCCTCCCCACACGTGTACACGTTTATGATCCTACTGGAACATAAATAATTCCCTCTTTCCTTTTCCCATGCTTGGTCCAACCTCTTTTCCTGATTATACCCCCTTCTTCTCTTCCGTGCCCAAATAAATTATCCCTTCACTGGGCACGGTGGCTCACGCCTGTAATCCAGCACTGTGGAAGGCCTAGGCAGGTGGATCACCTGAGATGGGGAGTTCCAGAACAGCATGACCAACATGGAGAAATCCTATCTCTACTAAAATACAAAATGAGCAAGCCTGAGGCAGGAGAACTGCTTGAACCCAGGAGGCGGAGGTTGAGGTGAGCTGAGATCGTGCCATTGCACTCCAGCCTGGACAACAAGAAACTTCATCTCAAAAAAAAAAAAAAAAAAAAAGATTACCCAAAAGGACCCAGAGGCAGGAGGATGACTTAGTTGGCCTTTGGCTGACCTATGGCCACGCTGTGTCCCCAGACTAACTAGAGCCTTGCCGTGGACTCAACTTCACTCTCACTAACGGAGACACAGACAGGAACTTGGGGTTGGGAGACTCTAAGGCCACTGCTAGGCCTGGTTTAGGTGACAAACAGGAAGTGCACAGGCATTCCAAAAGACACACCTGGCTTCAGGTATGCTGCACCCGCCAGCAGCGGGCTCCCGGCCCAGCGCTCCTCCCCTAAAACCGCCTAGGGCTGGTCTGGGAACTTCCTGCCCCTTTCCGGCCCGCAGCCTGCTGACTCAGGAAGCAGGAATTTCTCCTCGGACCCTACCAGACCCGGAAGACGTTGCGTGGCTGCAGGGAGAGCCGTCAGGAGAGTTAAGAAACAGATTATCTTCGTGGCCATCCAGAGAAACCTCCCCCACTAGACACTTGAGACACACTGGCCCCAAGGCCTGTGAGCTTATCAGGAAACTACCAAACGGTCTGAGGTCTAAGATTGATCACCATAATAACCAAATATATGGGCTCCAAAATAGAAGGATCTGCAAAGGCAACATTGCTGTTTGCTGTCATTGCTACAGAATGTGACCTTTTAAAAATCTTAATCCCAGGCTGGGCACGGTGGCTCATGCCTGTAATCCCAGAACTTTGGGAGGCGGAGGCAGGTGGATCACCTGAGGTCAGGAGTTCGAGACCGGCCTGGCCAACATGGTGAAACCCGTCTCTACTAAAAATACAAAAATTAGTTGGGCGTGGTGGCGCATGCCTGTAATCTCAGCTACTTGGGAGGCTGAGGCAGGAGAATCACTTGAACCCCGGAGACAGAGGTTGCAGTGAGCCAAGATCATGCCACTGCACTCCAGCCTGGGCAACAGAGCAAGACTCCGTCTCAAAAAAAAAAAAAAAAAATTAACCCACCCTGGGTTACATTCTTTTTTTTATTTGAGACGGAGTCTTGCTTGGTCGCCCAGGCTGCAGTGCAGTGGCATGATCTTGGCTCACTGCAGCCTCTGCCTCCCAGTTCAAGCGATTCTCTCACCTCAGTCTCCTGCGTAGCTGGGACTACTAGGACTACTAGCAGGCGCCACCACTCCCGGCTAAGTTTTGTATTTTTAGTAGAGATGGGGTTTCACCATGTTGGCCAGGCTGGTCTCGAACTCCTGGCCTCAGGTGATCCGCCTGCCTTGGCCTCCCAAAGTGCTGGGATTACAGGCATGAACCACCATACCTGGCTTCTGGCATTGCATTCTAAAGCAAAAAGTAGGGTTTAGATTTGCACCTATCCTGAGAACCTCTGAGTGTGCACATAGGTTGCTGAGAAGTTGTGGATGTTTGTAAACTCGATTCCCCTGACTGGAATGTTTTTTCACGCAGAGTCACCTGGCACGTTCCCCCGAAACTTTTCCAGACTTTACTCAATGAGACCTTCCCTGGTCACATGATCAAAAATGTTCACCCAGTCTGGATAACACACACACACACACACACACACACACACAGAGATACACACACATACACACACACACACATACATACACACACACACACACACACACACACATATATAAATTAGCCACGGCCAGGCACAGTGTCTCATACTTGTAATCTTAGTGCTTTGGGAGGCTGAGGCGGGCGGATCACATGAGGTAAGGAATTCAAGACCAGCCTGGCCAACATAGTGAAACCCCATCCTTACTAAAAATATTTTTTAAATTGTTAGCCATACACGGGCATGGTGGCACACTCATGTAGTTCCAGCTACTCAGGAGGCTGAGTTACGAGAATTGCTTGAACCCAGGAGGCAGAGGTTGCAGTGAGCTGAGATCACACCACTCCAGCCTGGGTGACAGAGCAAGACTCTGTCTCAAAAAAATTAAAAAAAATAAAATAAAAAGCTGGGTGTGGTGGCTTATGCCTGTAATCCTAGCACTTTGGGAGGCTGAGGTGGGTGGATCATGAGGTGAGGAGTTCAAGACCAGCCTGGCCAACATGGTGAAACCCTGTCTCTACTAAAAATACAAAAACAATTAGCTGGGTATGGTGGTACGCATCTGTAATCCCAGCTATTTGGGAGGCTGAGGCAGGAGAATCACTTGAACCTAGGAGGTGGGCGTTACAGTGAGCTGAGATCATGCCATTGCACTCCAGCCTGGGCAACAGAGTGAGACTTAGTCTCAAAGGAAAAAAAAAAAGAATTGATGGAGATGGCTCCAAAATTAAGAAGAGTATGGAAGGAACTGACCCAGACATTCAAGAAGCCGGGTGGGCTAACTATTCCCATTTTACAGATGTGGAAGACTGAGGCCTGTTGAAAGTGCAGAGCTCAGCCCCGTCAGCCCTGGCACCCGCTGTCCCCAAGAGCTCCATGCAGGTGCCACAGGATGGAGAGGATCTTGCTGGCCAACCCTGGTACCACGGCCCCCTATCCCGCCAGGTACTGCTCACAGCAGGGCCTCAGCACCGTCTGGTGGGAAGCCTCTCACACCCTTGACTTTCCAGGGACTCCTGGGTCCCTAGATGAAGGACTTAGGGCCAAGGTCTATTGGGACAGGTGGCGGAGAGCTGGGGACTGTCTAGAAGGTTGGCTGGTTGGGGACTGTCACTATATTTAAGTGATCACTTTCTTTGGGATGATATTGAGATTGGTGATAGAGATTGAGGAGAGTCCTAGTGCCCCCCAAACTACTCCTGGCTCTGTCTGTCTCTCTCTCTGGACTCCATCTCCCTTCTGGTATTTCCCTCTAAATCTGAGGTTCCCGAGCCAGGCATAGTGGCTAATGCCTGTAATCCCAACACTTTGAGAGGCCAAGGCAAGTAGATCACTTGAAGTCAAGAGTTCAAGACCAGCCTGGCCAACATGGTGAAACCCAATCTCTTCTAAAAATACAAAAAGTAGCTGGGTGTGATAGTATGCACCTGTAATCCCAGCTACTTGAGAAGCTGAAGCAGGAGAATCACCTGAACCCAGGAGGCGGAGGTTGTAGTGAGCCAAAATTGTGCCACTGCACTCCAGCCAAACAAACAAACAAATCTGAGTCTCCCACCCCCATCTGCAACTCAGTTGTCACCCCCCAAAATTTTGGGACCCTGAGCATCTAATGAAATGATGAGAGGCAGTATAGCTTCATGGTTTAAAATCCCATAATCTTGGCCCAGACACCCTAGGTTCAAATCCAAACCCTACACCTTTATTGTGAGTGACCTTGGTCAGGGTATTTGACCTTTCTGGGCCTCAGTCTCCCCACCTTTAAAATGGGGATAGCAGGCCAGGCATGTTGGCTCATGCCTGTAATCCCAGCATTTTGGGAGGCTGAGGCAGGAGGATCACTTGAGGCCAGGAGTTCCAAACCAGTTTGGGCAACATAGCAGAACTCTGTCTCTAAAAAAAAAAAAAAGACACACACACACACACAAATTAGCCAGGTATGGGTGGCATGTACCTGTTGTCCCGACTACTCAGGAGGCTGAGATGGGAAGATGGCTTGAGCCCAGGAGGTCAGTATGATTGCTCCACTGCACTCAGCCTGGGCAACCGAGAGAGACCTTGACTCAAAAAAAAAAAAGGTCGAAAAAATAAATGGGGATAATACTACCTGCCATTTAGCCTTGTTACAGGGATTACAGGAGTTAATACCCTTTACATTTAAAGCAGTGGTTGACATATAGTAAGGGCTACAGGTGTGTCTGCTACATCTATTATTCAGTCCCCAGACCCCATCCTCAGCTCTACTTTGCCTCTCTCTGGGGTCCTGGCCCTCCTACCTGCCCCCATCCAAATTTCTTTTGAGACATGGCATCACTCTGTCACCTAGGCTGGAGTGCAATGGCACAATCTCAGCTCCCTGCAACCTCTGCCTCCCAGGTTCAAGTGATTCTCCCACCTCAGCCTCCTGAGTAGCTGGGACTACAGGTGCACACCACCACGCCCAGCTAATTTTTATATTTTTTGGTAGACAGAGTTTTGCCATGTTGCTCAGGCTGGTCTCAAACTCCCAACCTCAAGTGATCTGCCCACCTCAGCCTCCCAAAGTGCTGGGATTACAGGCATGAGCTGCTGTGTCCCGTCCTTCCTACCGTATTTTGATACCAGCCACCATAGCTGGCATAAGACTGCTTGCAAATGTTTATAAAAGAAGAGGCCCTGGGCTGGGTGCAGTGGCTCAAGCCTGTAATCCCAGCACTTTGGGAGGCCAAGGTGGGTGGATCGCAAGGTCAAGAGATCGAGACCATCCTGGCCAACATGATGAAACCCCGTCTCTACTAAAAATACAAAAATTAGCCAGGCGTGTCGGTGCGTGCCTGTAGTCCCAGCTACTCCAGAGGCTGAGGCAGGAGAATGGCTTAGAACCGGGAGGCTGAGGTTGCATGAGCCAAGATCGCACCACTGCTCTCCAGTCGGTCGACAGAGTGAGAATCCATCTAAAAAAAAAAAAAATGTTTTTCAGATTTGTAAGGTGAAAAAATAAGGGGGGGGGGGAGAAGGGGCCCCATCTGGAAGCATCCAGCTAATGGCTTCTTTTGAAGCCAAATTTGCATAGTAAACCCAGTCCATTTACCAAATTTGATGTCGCATCTATCAGCGTCTGCTGTAGCAAGCATTCCCAAGATATCAGCAGCGAAACAGTCAACATGTTAACTGTGATAGTCCAAGGTGGTTGAGGAGAGGAGATACAAATCTCCATAAATCAGTCAGGAGCCAAGTCCATCTTGTTGCTCTGTCATCCCCTCAGGCCTTTGGGGATATCAGCTGACAACTGTAAGACTGTGCAGCAGGGTTTTATGGGCCAGGTCCGAATATTTCCCATAGCCCTTCTAACCCACATCCCATTGGCCAGTTCTCATCACGTGACAACCTAGCTGCAAGGGAGCCCGGGAAATGCAGTCCACGTAGGTGCCAGGAGAAAGGGCAACAGGGCTTGATGTGAAACTTCCCAGTCTCTGCCTGCCCCAGAATTTTCACTGGGGTAGCTTTTCTTGCATGGTGGGGGTGATGGTGGAAGGAGCCACCATTAACCACTGCTCTGGGCTCATTCCTAATTCTCCTGCCCCCTGTCCTCCATCTGCAGAAAGCTGAAGCTCTTCTTCAGCAAGATGGCGACTTCCTGGTTCGTGCCTCTGGGTCCCGTGGGGGCCACCCCGTGATTTCCTGCCGCTGGCGGGGCTCGGCCCTCCATTTCGAGGTGTTCCGTGTGGCTCTGCGTCCCCGGCCAGGCCGACCCACAGCCCTCTTTCAACTCGAGGATGAGCAATTCCCTAGCATGCCCGCTCTGGTTCACAGTTACCTGACAGGCAAGCGCCCGCTGTCCCAGGCCACAGGGGCTGTGGTCTCCAGGCCTGTGACTCGGCCAGGGCCTCTGAGACGCAGCTTTAGCGAGGACACCCTGATGGATGGTCCAGCTCGGACAGAGCCGCTCAGGTACTCACAGTCTCCCTACCTCCTGGAGAATACCCAACACTCCCAGGGTTTTCCAACTCAATGGTTTACTTTTTCTTTTTTTTTTTTGAGACTGAGTCTCACTCTGTTGCCCAAGCTGGAGTGCAATGGCAGTCTCAGCTCACTGCAACCTCCACCTCTCAGGTCCAAGCAATTCTCCTGCCTCAGCCTCCCAAGTAGCTGGGATTACAGGCATGCACCACCGCATGCAGCTAATTTTTAAATTTTTTTCTTGTTTTTGTTTTTTTGTTTTGAGATGGAGTTTTGCCTTTGTCACCCAGGCTGGAGTGCAATGGCGTGATCCCGGCTCACTGCAACCTCTGCCTCCTGGTTCAAGCAATTCTCCTGCCTCAGCCTCCCGAGTAGCTGGGATTACAGGCATGTACCACCACCCCTGGCTAATTTTGTATTTTTAGCAAAGACAGGGTTTCTCCATGTTGGTCAGGCTGGTCTTGAACTCCTGACCTCAGATGATCTGTTCACCTCAGCCTCCCAAAGTTTTGGGATTACAGGCATGAGCCACTGCGCCCAGCCTTATTTTTATTTTTTTTCTTGACTCAGAGTTTTACTCTCACCCAGGCTGGAGTGCAATGGCACGATCTCAGTTCACTGCCACCTCCACCTCCCAGGTTCAAGTGATTCTCCTGTCTCACCTTCTGGAGTAGCTGAGATTACAGGCACCTGCCACCATGCCCGGCAGTAGAGATGGGGTTTCACCATGTTGGCCAGGCTGGTCTCAAACTCCTGACCTCAAGTGATCCACCCACCTCTGTCTCCCAAAGTGCCGAGTACAGGCGTGAGCCACCAGGCCCAGCTAATTTTTTGCATTTTTAGGAGAGACAGGGTTTCCCCATGTTGGCCTGGCTGATCTCGAACTCCTGACCTCAAGTGACTGCCCACCTCAGCCTCCCAAAGTGATGGGATTACAGGTGTGGCCAACCAAGCCCAGCCATGATTGACTTTTGAGGCTCAAACATTCTTAGCTGGGGAGGAGGTGGAGATGTCCTGTGCATGGTACGATGTTTAGCAGCATTCCTGAGCTCCATCCAACTAGATGCTGCTAGTCGCGACAACTAAAGATGTCTCCACACGTTGCTGAGTCTCCTCGACGTAGATCACCTTGGTTGGTTGAGACTCACTGGTACAGAGTAACTGGACACAGGATTTTCCAGGTATTTGTGAGGGACTCTCTGCTTAGGTGGGGACTACAGGTCTCTCCCACTTCTGTCCCCCAGGGTGAGGAAGTGGAGCAGCAGTCAGCCTGCAGATTTGGCACACATAGGGCGGTCAAGAGAAGACCCCCCTGGGATGGGTGAGTGTCTACCAGAACGGCCGTGGCTCAGGGATGGCTCTAACATTCACGGCCGAAGAGATCTTGGGCAGGTGCAGAAACCTCTTGGAGCCTCAACTTTTCTTCTTTCGTTTTTTTTTTTTTTTTTTTAAGATGGAGTTTCACTCTTGCTGCCCAGGCTGGAGTGTAATGGCACGATCTCAGCTTACCACAACCTCCACCTCCCGAGTTCAAGTGATTCTCCAGACTCAACCTCCCAAGTAGCTGGGATTACAGACATCCGCCACCACGCCTGTCTAATTTTGTATTTTTAGTAGAGATGGGGTTTCTCTATGTTGGTCAGGCTGGTCTGGAACTCCTGACCTCAGATGATTCACCCACCTCGGGCTTCCAAAGTGCTAGGATTACAGGCTTGAGCCACCGCACCTGGTGGAGTCTCAATTTCTTGCTTTGGAAAATGAGGACAATCACAGTGATTTAAAACATACAGGGACTTTGTGGGTGCTTAAAATGTGTGTTTACGAGGCTGAGCGTGGTAGCTCACGCCTGTGATCTCAGCACTTTGGGAGGCTGAGGCCAGTGGATCACTTGCCTTACAGTGGTTGGCCATACCTGTAATCTCGGCAGTCACTTGAGGTCAGGAGTTCGAGACCAGCCTGGCCAACATGATGAAACCCCATCTCCACTAAAAACACAAAATTAGCTGGACATGGTGGCATGCACCTGTAATCCCAGGTACTCAGGAGGCTGAGTAAGGAGAATCGATTGAACCTGAGAGGCAGAGGTTGCAATGAGCTGATATCATGCCACCGCCCTCCAACCTGGACAATAGAGCGAGATTCTGTCTCAAAAACTCAACACACACACAAACACACATACACACAGAGTAAGGGTAGGACAAGGTGGCTCAGGTCTGTAATCACAGCACTTTGGGAGGCCACAGTGGGTGGATCACTTGAGGTCAGGAGTTCAAGAACAGCCTGGCCAACATGGTGAAAACCCCATCTCTACTAAAAAATAATAATAATACAAAAAATAAGTCAGGGATGGTGACATGTGCCTGGAATCCCAGCTACTTGGGAGGCTGAAGGAGAATCACTTGAACCCAGGAGGTGGAGGTTGTAGTGAGCCAAGATCACACCACCGCACTCCATCCTGGGCCACAGAGTGAGACTGTCTCAAAAACCCAAAAACCAAAAAAATAGAGTAAGGGATATAGGGAGTATAAGGATGAAGATGGATACTGCAATTTTAAATAGTTAGGAAAGGTTCCACTGCAGAAAAAGATAAAATACATTTGAAGGAAATGAGTGAGGGATGAAGCTGGATAACTAGAGGGATAAGCAGGTGGAAGAAGAGTCAGTGCAAAGGCTCTGGGGTCAGAACAGGAATTTAAACTGTTCATTCAACCAGAAAAATGAGTGAGTAGCTGGGCGAGGTACCGCATGCCTGTGGTTCTCGCTACTTGGGAGGTGAAGCAGGAGGATTCCTTGAGCCCAGGAAGTCAAGGCTGCATCATCACACCATTGCACTCCAGCCTGGGCCACAGAGTGAGACCCTGTCTCAAACTTAAAACCAAAAAAAAAAAAGAAAGAAGAAAAAGATGAGCGTAGCTGAAGCAGTGGGAATGAGGGGAGAGTCAGAGAGACCTTGGGGCTCAGACTGTGAGGGTTTTTCAGCTACTGTGAGCACTTTGGAGCCGGGAACTGTGAGATGGTTGGAAATTCCTAGAAAAGAGCCTATTCAAGAGTGTGGTAAGTACAGTCTCCCAAAAGCCTTGGTGCAGTTTTAAGTGTTCATAGTCCGTCCGGGAGGTCAACATGCCACCAACTTACAAAAGACATCATTTGAAAGTTCAGGGTGAGGGGAGGGAACACAGAGGACAGGTCAGTAGGTGCAGTAAACCACCATGGCACACGTATGCCTGTGTAACAAAGCTGCGCGTTCTAAACATATCGTGGATTTTTTTCCAGAATGTTTAATAAGCTCAGTTTCTCTAACACTTATATGAGTGTCATACCATACATAGTTTTGTGAATTTTATTTGTTTTTTTGAGACAAAGTCTCACTCTGTCGCCCAGGCTGGAATGCAATGATGCGGTCTTGGCTCACTGCAACCTCCCTCTCCCGGGTTCAAGTGATCCTCCTGCCTCAGCCTCCTAAGTAGCTGGGATTACAGGCACCTGCCACCATGCCTGGCTGATTTTTGTATTTTTAGAAGAGATGAGACGAGGTTTCAACATGTTAGCCACGGTGGTCTTGAACTCCTGACCCTGTGACCTGCCCACCTCAGCCTCCCAAAGTGCTGGGATTACAGGTGTGAGCCACCTCACCCCGCGACTTCCATCAATTTTGAATACTCTTTCTCTGTCTCTCTCTCTCTCTATATATATATATATATATTAATTATATATTTTATAGAGATATATCTGTGGAGATATATATAGATAAATTATCACAAAAGTAAAATGATTATCTTATATTAAATGTAATTATATATGGCAACATTATACATTTAATGATAACATACTTAAATATATAATATATATATCTCTGTGTAAATATAATACATAGATATCTATACATAGTTATAGATACAAATTGCTTTTTTGGGATAGGATCTCACTCTGTCATCCAGGTTGGAGTGCAGTGGTGTAGCCGCTGCAGCCTCAGGCTCAAGTGATCCTCTCAGCCTCCCAAGTAGCTGAGACCACAGGTGCACACCACCAGGCCCAGCTAATTTTCTAACTTTTTGTAGAGATAAGATCTTGTTATGTTGCCCAGGTTGCTCTGGAATCCCTGGCTTCAAGCGATTCTCTCACCTTGGTCTCTCAAAATGCTGAGATTACAGGCATCAGCCACCATGCCCAGTCTTTTTTTTTTTTTTTTTTTTAATTTAATTGCATTGGGTCACTGCTTGCCATCTTTCAGTCAGAGGGGCAAAAACAAAGAATTCAAATTTAAAATGTATTATTCAGAATTGATACGGTCAGGCAAGGTGGCTTGCACCTGTGATCCCAGCAGTTTGGGAGGCCAAGGAGGGAGGATTGCTTGAGACTAGGAATTCCAGACCAGCCTGGGCAACACAGTGAGATCCCATCTCTATAAAATAAAATAGAAATTTTAGAAAAGAATTTACAAAACTATAGAGATGTCAATGTTTTCCAACCATGTGTAAGCACATGGCATTTCTGCTGTGGAGATTGTTAAAATTCAAAACTGCACGCTGCTAGGCTGGGATACCCCATTATTGGAATGAGTGGATGGATCAGATGGGTGGTGGCCCATGAAGCCCCACCCCTGCCCATTCATCAGTGTTCTCTGTATATTCCCATTGACCCCTCTTGTATGACCTCCAGGAGCCTCCACCATGCCCGTATCTGCCTTGCTCCGATCGGGCAGTGAGCCCGTGTTGCTGAAAGCCCCTGCTTCCCTGGGAACTATTAACAACAGTCTCAGGGGTTCCGATGGGCAGCTTCAAGCCAAGGCACCAACGAAGCCCCCCCGGACACCCTCCCTCGAACTGCCTGATGTCCCTGAACGCCCCCCAACATACTGCGAGCTGGTGCCCCGAGTGCCCAGTGTCCAGGGAACATCCCCGAGCCAAAGCCGCCAAGAGACAGAGGTGCCATGGTGGGAGGCCGAGGAGGACGAGGAGGAAGAGAACAGATGCTTTACAAGACCACAGGCTGAGATTGCTTTCTGCCCCCCTGATGCCCCCTCCTGCCTGCTGGGCCCCCAGAATCGGCCCCTGGAACCCCAAGTCCTGCGTACTCTCCGGGACCTGTTCCTGGAGCACCATCCTGGGAGCACCGCCCTTCACCTGTTATTGGTAGACTGCCAGGTAGGTCACCTGCCAGAATGCTCCTCCCCAGGCCCAGGGCAAGACCCAACCACACCTACATGATCACCCTTCACCTGACTTCCCCATTCCTTTCTGCAGGCCACAGGCCTCCTGGGAGTGACCAGGGATCAGCGGGGCAACATGGGGGTCTCATCTGGCCTGGAGCTGCTCACTCTTCCCCATGGACATCGCTTGAGGTCGGAACTGCTGGAGAGGTGAGCCAGACGCTTGGAAACTTGGTTAGGGGAGGCCAATTCCCCCCACTTTTCAAGGTCTCCAAACAGCTCCCCATTGATGGCTCCCCAGGGAAGAAGGGAGATGTGCAATCCCACCTCCTGTCCTCCTCACCCCTGCATTACAAACCGCCCCACTGCCCCCAGACCCTTCCCTCCACCTCTGTAGGCATGAAACACTGACGCTGGCCGGGGCGCTGGCGGTGCTGGGCTGCTCGGGGCCGCTGGAGGAGCGCGCAGCCGCAGTGAGGGGCCTGGTAGAGCTGGCGCTGGCGCTGCGGCCAGGGGCGGCGGGGGACCTGCCTGGGCTGGCTGCGGTCATGGGCGCCCTCCTCATGCCCCAGGTGCGTGGGGAGCAGGGACTGGAGGAAGGTGGAGTGCGGGTGACTGGGAAGACGGGAGTAGACACGCGCAGGTCTCTTCTCCCAGGTGTCCCGGCTGGAGCACACGTGGCGCCACCTTCGAAGGAGTCACACGGAGGCCGCGCTGGCCTTTGAGCAGGAGCTGAAGCCGCTGATGCGGGCTCTGGATGAGGGCGCTGGTGAGTGAAGGTCTGGGGCACGGCATCCTCCGGTTCCCAGACCAAATTTAACAGGAATCTTAATCTAGGTTCCCCAGTGCACTTTTCTCTAGATCCCGCCCTTCACACGAGACGTGGTCCTAGGCTCCTCCCGCTCACCATAGGCCCCGCCCTCCAAGCGAGACTTGCTCCTAGGCCCCGCCCTCCACGCGAGACTTGTTCCTAGGCCCCGCCCCTTCGACATAGGCCCCGCCCTCCATCCAAGGCCTGTGGTAGTGGACCTTGGTAGTCCTATCCTTGGTAGTTCTCTCCACGGACCCCGCTGTCGCTCAGCCCTAAGCCCCGCGCCTGCATGCATCCTAGGTTCCATCTCCGCCCTAAACCCAGATCAGACTCTCCCCTTCCGCAGGACCCTGCGACCCCGGCGAGGTGGCGCTGCCGCACGTGGCACCCGTGGTGCGCCTGCTGGAGGGCGGCGAGGAAGTCGCGGGGCCACTGGAGGAGAGCGGCGAGCGGCTGCTGCGCACCCTGCACGGGGCGCGTCAGATGGCCCGGCTCGCACCCAAATTCCGCAAGGTGGCGGCTCAGCGCCTGCGAGGTGAGCGTCCTGTCTGCACTAGACTGTAGACTTCAGAGCACCCCGCAAGCTCTAACTGGACCCCCCCCAACCCAACTTGTCCCAGGAGGGGAACCTCTCGCCACTCCTCCCGGAGCCCCACCCAAACTGGGGCGGCTCCACCCCAGAAAGGTTCTCCCCCCAAGCAAATGCCGCATCCAGCGGTATTGATAGAACTGGGCCCTCCACCTCAAAACGGGCTGTCTTGCCCCGCGCCACCTCCGCTAGACCCCACTCCCCCTTCCCACCTAGGACGGCCCCGCCCCCAGGGATCTCGATCCCCAAGTACGCTCTGCTCCCTCCAAAAAGGCTCCTCCCTCCTATCCTAGGATAGCCCAGCCGACAAGATCCCCCACCTCCCCCAGCAACCTGGGATCCCACGCCAGGGGAGGCCACCCCCAGGCACAACCCCTAATGCGGGACCCCCAGGATCTGGCACCTGGAACAGGCCATCCCCTTGCACACTGGTAGAGTCCCTCAGGCATCCCCCACCCCCATTCCTGCAGAGACCTGGGAGCCCACTCCCCTCTGACCCCGCCCAGTCATCCCACAGGTGGGGCAAGATCCTCCCCGGCCCGGTTGGGTCAAAGTCCTCAGGGGAAAGGCAGGTGCGAGATGGGCGTGGCGGGCGTCTGCAATCGCCCCCAGCCCACCTGATTTTGCTTCCAGGATTCCGGCCTAACCCAGAGCTGAGCGAGGCTCTGACTACCGGCTTCCTGCGGAGACTGCTCTGGGGTAGCCGGGGTGCGGGAGCTCCGCACGCTGAACGCTTTGAGAAGTTCCAGCGCGTCCTCGGTGTCCTGTCGCTGCGCCTGGAGCCTGACCGTTGAGAACGCAGACCCCCTTCTTCACACCCGGGCCCCCCAGTTTTTGCGAACCCCAGAAGAGACCAAGGGAGTCGTCCCAGGCTCCTCACGTCCTCAGGTGGAAACCTGCCCTGTGTCTCACAGAAGAGGTGGAGAGCACAGTCAAGGTCACCTAGGTGACCTGCAGATCTGGCATCCGAGGCCAGAGTTCAACTATGACTCCACCTCTTAAAACCTGTGATTTCTAGCAGATCAGTTTACCTCTCTCTGTCTGCCTTTAACTTAAAATTGTGGCCTGTAATCTCAACACTTTGGAAGGCCGAGGAGGAAGGATAGCTTGAGGCCAACAGTTCAAGAGCAGCCAGGGCAACATGGTGAGACCTCAGCTCTACAAAAACTCAAAAATAAAAAATAAAAAAACTTTAAAAATATATGTAAAAGTTGGTACTGTGTACTTTATTTATTTTTTTGAGATGGCGTCTCTCTTTGTTGCACCCAGGCTGGAGTGCAGTGGTGCGATCTTGACTCACCACAACCTCCATCTCCCGGGTTCAAGCGAATCTCCTGCCTTGGCCTCCTGAGTAGCTGGGACTACAGATGCCTGCCACCACACCCAGCTAATTTTTTATATTTTTGGTAGAGACGGGGTTTCACCATGTTAGGATGGTCTTGATCTCCTGACCTCATGATCCGCCCACCTTGGCCCCCCAAAGTGCTAGGATTACAGGCGAGAGCCACCATGCCCGGTCAAGACCATGTACATTCTAAGAATTGTGGCAGGAATGAGACCATGGGAAGAGAATGCCTGGCAAACAGTAGGTGCTCAATAAATGCCACCCATTCTCAGAAGCTGCAGTGCATTCAGAAGGGATGAAACTTGGTGTCCTGGCTGGGTGCAGTGGCTCACGCCCATAATCCCAGCACTTTGGGAGGCCAAGGTGGATGGCTCACTTGAGGTCAGGAGTTCAAGACCAGCCTGGCCAAAATGGGAAAACCCTGCCTCTAGAGAAAATACAAAAACAATTAGCCAGGCGTGATGGTGTGTGCCTGTAATCCCAGCTACCTGGGAGGCTGAGGCAGAACTGCTTGAACCCGGGAGGTAGAGTCTGCAGTGAGCCGAGATCACGCCACTGCACTCCAGCCTGGGCAACTGGGTGAGACTATCTCAAAAAGAAAAAGAAACTTGGTATCCTTCTCTCTACCTGAGTCACAAGCAGGCAGCCAATGACAATGACATAAAGCCAACTTCCCCAAAGGGGCAGGGTTGACCCAAGGCATGCCCAAGAGCACCTGCCCTTTCTTGTTCCCTGTGTGTGTGGCCTGTAAGAAATGTGGCGTTAAGATACTTCCACTCCCAGTATTTAAATCTTCTAATAAGGCACCGACTCCAGGAACTTTATATAATTAATTTTTTTCCCATTTTTGTATAAAACAAAATAGCCGGAGCCGAGCAGCAGGAAGAAAAGATGTCAAACATGAGTATGTACATCAATGGTGGAACAATGGTGGAAGAAGGCACGGCGGGTCCATCTGGAGCAACAGGTGGAGTCAGGTGGGGGGGTTGGAGGGGGCAGCAGGTTACACAGGTTTCAGCCGAAGCCACGGGGTCAGAAATAAAGTGCATAGGTCCTGGGGCACCCCCGTGGCCCAGAAGCAGCAGCCGACAGCCCCCCTCTTCCCGCCTCCAGCAGGGTTCAATTGAGCGTGACTCGGAGGTAGGAGGTAGGAACGTAGCCCTCGCCTCCCTCTTTCCGTCTGACCCGGGTCCAGCCATCCCCTTTGTCTTCTTCCATAAGACTGAGGTCTTCACCCTCAGCCATGGAGATGGTGCCTTCGCTGGACCCTGTCATGGGGGTGGAGATAGGCTTAGATCTACTTTAGGCAAATTTATTTATTTTTTATTTTTGAGATCAAGTCTCACTCTGTCACCCAGGCTGGAGTGCAATGGCGCGATCTCGGCTCCCCGCAACCACCGCCTCCCAGGTTTAAGATTCTCCTGCCTCAGCCTCCCGAGGCATGCGCCACCACGCCTGGCTAATTTCTGTATTTTTAGTAGAGATGGGGTTTCACCATGTTCGCCAGGCTGGTCTGGAACTCTTGACCTCAAGTGATCTGTCTGTCTCAGCCTCCCAAAGTACCCAGCCCTGCTTTAGACGGATTTAAACTGAACCTAGATAGAGACACCCCGCAAGCCCACTCTGGCCGTCCTCACCTTCAAAATGGTAGATGGCCACACAGTGACCTATGGGAGATGTGGCTTCCTCCTCGAAATCTTCATCAAACTCCGTGTAAATGGGGGTTTCCTGGCTCTCTTCTGAGGGAGGCTCTTCAGAGCTGTTTGGGGAGAATTAGGCTGATAAAGATGTGCCCTCCTGGGTCCCTGGGAACACACCCACTCTGGCGTCACCCCTCACCTCTCCTTGGTGTCCTGTGATCCACTGTTGCTGCTGTTGTCTGGTGGGGCGCTAGTGGGGGGGTCAGGAGGCCGGGCATGCCGGCTCAGGCTGTCTCCACGGTTGCTAAGGACTCGACTTTCAGCTTCTGCCAGCCACGCCTGGGAGGAGAGGACCGCCAAGATCGTTTCCAGGACAGAGCTCCCAGGTCAGCCCACTCTGGCCCCGGAGGATCCCTGAGATCACTCAGGCACCGCCAAGGCTGTGATGGAAAACAGCTGGAGAACCCCCTTCCCCGCTCCAAGCACCTCCCCTGTCCCCAACCCCCACCCCACCCTGCAGTGACTCAGCCAGGCCCGCCGGCCCCCACCCCTCCCCAGGGTCTTTTCTGACCTCATACTTCTGCACTTCCAATTTCAGCCGTTCAATGTTGCCCAGGGTTTCGGTGATCTGGGGCTCCAGGCTGGCAGGGTCCCCCATCTGGGGTGTCTTCTCATAGACATCCTTCATTTTCTTCAGGGCTTCCCTACAACAATGGAGACAGGCAGACAGGAAAACGCAATTCCCTGTGAGCTTTTTTGTTGTTGCTGTTGTTTTAAGTCAGGTTCTCACTCTCTTTCCCCAGGCTGGTGTGCAGTGGTGCAACCATAGCTCACTGCAACCTTGACCTCCCAGGCTCAAGTGATCCTCCTGCCTCAGCCTCCTGAGTAGCTGGGACTACAGGCCCACATCATCACACTCGCCTGATTTTTCTCTTTTTTTTTTGAGACGGGGTCTCACTCTGTCACCCAGGCTGGAGTGCAGTGGCATAATCTTGGCTCACTGCAACCTCCGCCTCCTGGATTCAAGAGATCCTCCTGCCTCAACCTCCCCAGTAGCTGGGACTACAGGCGCACACCACCAGGCCCAGCTAATTTTTGTATTTTTAGTAGAGATGGGGTTTCACCGTGTTGGCCAGGCTGGTTTCGAACTCCTGATCTCGTGATCCGCCCACCTTGGCCTCCCAAAGTGCTGGGATTACAGGCGTTAGCCACTGTGCCCGGCCAATTCGCCTGATTTTTCAAAAATGTTTGATAGAGATGGGGTCTGGCTATGTTGCCCAGGCTGGTCTCAAACTTCTGAGCTCAAGTGATCCTCCTGCCTCAGCCTCCCAAACTGCTGGGATTAGAGGCATGAGCCAGGAGAGGGGCTCTATGTGATTTAACAAGCGAAAAAACAGGGGTTTTGCATCAAGGAGCAAATAGCAAGGCAGGACAGTGATTAAGGCTAGTGCTCGACTGCCTGGGTTCGAATCTTAGTGTATTTCCTAGTTCTGTGAGCTTGGCTTAAATCAACTAAACACCTGCTGCTGTTTGCTTATCTTGGAAATGGAGATGATGATCCAAATATCTCATGTGGTCATTGTGAGGATTAATACGATGCCTGATGCTTGGTAAACCCTCACTATTACTCATATACATACTGAGTACCTACTGCATACCAGTACCATTCCTAGCATTAGAAATAAAACACTGGGCTGGCCATGGTGGCTCACGTCTATAATCCCAGAATTATTTTGTAGGCTGAGGCAGAAAGATCACTTGAGGCCAGGAGTTCAGGACCAGCCTGGACAACAGAGTGAAACCTTGTCTCTAGTAAAAAATTAAAACAAGGCCAGGCACGGTGGCTCACGCCTATAATCCCAGCACTTTGGGAGGCCGAGGCAGGTGGATCACAAGGTCAAGAGATTGAGACCATCTTGGGGGGAAACCCTGTCTCTGCTAAAAATGGAAAAATTAGCTAGGCATGGTGGCATGTGCCTGTAGTCCCAGCTACTCAGGAGGCTGAGGCAGGAGAACTGCTTGAACCCAGGAGGTGGAGGTTGCAGTGAGCTGAGATCACACCATTGCACTCCAGCCTGGGTTACAAAAGTGAAATTCCTTCTCAAAAAAAAAAATTTTTTTTTAACAATTTTTTAAAAATAGGGGGAGGAGGGGATGGGGAAAAAAGAAAGAAAGAAAGAAAGATAAATATGGCCGGGTGAGGTAGCTCACGTCTGTAATCCCAGCACTTTGGGAGGCCAAGGTGGGTGGATCATGAGGTTAGGAGTTCGAAACCAGCCTGGCCAATATGGTGAAACCCCATCTCTACTGTATATAAAAATTATCTGGGCATGGTGGCATGTGCCTATAGTCCTAGCTACTTGGGAGGCTGAAGCAGGAAAATTGCTTAAACCCGGGAGGCAGAAATTGCAGTGAGCCAAGATCGTGCCACTGCGTTCCAGCCTGGCCCACAGAGTGAGACTCTGTCTCAAAAAGAAAAGAAAACAGAAAGATAAATATAACACTAAACAAGACAGTCAGGATCTTAACTCTGCATACAATCTCTAAGGAAAACTTGAGAATTCAAATAAATCCATGTACACTGTTTAGTACAGTAAGTGATTAATAAATACTGTTTTCGTTATCATTAGTCTATCATCTCCGTCTCCTCTGTGTCTACATATACAGGTAGTCACGACTATAACAGATCTTTGGAAAAGACCAGACCTAAGCTCGACTTACTTTCAGTTATTTATTTATTTTTTCTTGAGACACAGTCTCACTCTGTGGCCCAGGCTGGAGTGCAGTGGCGCAGTCTCAGCTCACTGCAACCTCCGCCTCCTGGGTTCCAGCGATTCTTGTGCCTCAGCTGCCCGAGTAGCTGGGATTACAGGTGCACGTCACCACGCCTGGCTAATTTTTGTATTTTTAATAGAGTCAGGATTTCCGTATGTTGCCCAGGCTGGTCTCGAACTCCTGGCCTCAAGCCATCCACCTGCCTCGGCCTCCCAGAGTGCTTGCATTACGGGCATAAGCCGCTGCGCCCGGCCAATTTCATTCCAGTTCTAACACCTGACCCACTTTACAGATGAAGAAACAGGAATTAGAAGGTGAAACAAGCTGCCCAAGATCTCGGAGATGAAGCTGGAAATCAAGTCCAGTTTGTTTTGACTCTAGAACATGCACCCTTAACCCCTCCACCATAGACACCCAGGAACTAGAGAGTTCTGAATGGAACTTTACACCAATAAAAGCTATTCTGTCCAAGAGGTTACATGCAAATGGCAAAATACCATTTGGCTGCCTGTTAGCAAGTGGCAAATGTCATTCCTATTATGTAACAGGACTGGGAAGAAGATTTTGTTGCTTGGAAAGAGTAAAGATTTTTTTTTAATCTGGCAGATTTTTTTGTTGTTAATATTTTGTGTGTTTGAACTGTTAGACAACCATATGCTGCTTTTTCTTTCTTTCAGCCAATTGATGTGGTGATCTAGATGGATGGATTTTTTGGTATTGAACCATCTTTGCATTATTGGGATAATGCCCAAGTGATGATGAATTTTTTTTTTTTTTTTTTTTTTTAGTTTTTAAAAAATTTGTTGTTTCTTTTTTTTTGAGACAGAGTTTCACTCTTGTTGCCCGGGCTGGAATGCAATGGCTCGACCTTGGCTCACCGCAACTACTGCCTCCTGGGTTCAAGCAGTTCACCTCAGCCTCCCAAGTAGGGATTATGGCTGCATGCCACAATGCCCTGCTAATTTTTGTATTTTCAGCAGAGACAGGGTTTTACTATGTTGGTCAGACTTGTCTCAAACACCTGACCTCAGGTGATCCGCCTGCCTCAGCCTCCCAAAGTGATGTATTATTTTTTAAACACTGGATCTGCTTGGCTAGGCTTTTGTGAAGGATTTGCTTGGCTAGGATCTATGATCATAAATAAAGTAAAATGAGCCCTCAATTTTCTCTTCTTGAATTCTTGGCCACTGATTTGGGAATCAGGATTCTTCAGCCTAAAGAGGCTGACAGGTTTCACTCTTTTTCTGTTTGCTGGAAGGACTTGTGTAAGACAAGAAGTAACTGTTTCTTTTGTTCTTTTTGAGACAGGGTCTCACTCTGGCAGCCAGGCTAAAGTGCATATGGTGCAATCACAGCTATCTGCAGTCTCAGCTTCCCAGGCACAAGCCATCCTCCCACCTCAGCCTCCCAAGTAGCTGAGACAGGCACAAAACACCACACCCAGCTATTTTTTTTTTTTTTTTTTTTTTTTGTAGAAATGGAGTCTCACTCTGTTGCCCAGGCAGGACTCAAACTCCTAGGCTCAGGTGATCCTCCTGCCCTGACCTCCCAAAATACCAGGATTGCAGGCATGAGCCACTGCACCTGGTCAAGAAGTAACTGTCCCTTGGGATTGTTGGGGAGATCATCATCAGGGTCTTCAGATTGTTGGAGAGATCTCTGAATACTATTTAGATGTCATTCATTTACAGACCAGGGCAGTGGCTCATGCCTATAATTCCAGCATTATGGAAGGCCAAGGCAGGCAGATCACCTTAGGTCAGGAGTTCAAGACCAGGCTGGACAACATGGGAAAACCCCACCTCTACCAAAATATAAAAAGTAGCTGGGTGTGGTAGTGCACGCCTGTGGTCCTACGTACTTGGGAGGCTGAGGCACAGAATCGCTTGAACCTGGGATGTTGAACTTTTAGTCCAACTTTTAATGAGGCTGCAGTGAGCCAAGATTGCGCCACTGCACTCCAGCCTGGGTGACAGAGCAAGACCCTGTCTTAAAATAAAATAAAAATGGCCAAAACGGGGTCTCACTGAGAGGCTGAGGCGGTCTACGGCCATACCACCCTGAACGCGCCCGATCTCGTCTGATCTCGGAAGCTAAGCAGGGTCGGGCCTGGTTAGTACTTGGATGGGAGACGCTGAGGCGAGCGGATCACGAGGTCAGGAGTTTTGAGTCCAGCCTGGCCAACATGACGAAACTCCGTCTCTACTAAAAATACAAATACTTAGCCAGACATGGTGGCATGCAACTGTGATCCCAGCTACTCAGGAGGCTGAGGCAGGACAACTGCTTGAACCTGGGAGGTGGAGGTCGCAGTGAGCTGAGATCGTGCCACTACACTCTGGCCTGGGCAACAGAGCAAGACTCCATCTCAAAAAATAATAAAATATAATAAAAATGAAATAAATAAAGTGATAAATAAATGGAATTCATTTACTATTTTATCATGCTCCTTGCCTGCCCTCCCTACCCCACCACCGTACCTCTGGTCAACCTCCTTCTGAAGTTCACGATTGCGTTCTTCCAACTGCTGTTGAAGCCGTTTTCGCTGCTGCTCTGGGGGCAAGTGGCTAAAATCCTCGGTCACCACTGTCTGCAAGGTGGGTATGGGGTTGAACTGGGGATCAAGGAGTCTAGGCTGCCAGACTCTGCACACGTCTGAGCTATTTCACTTCCTTCCCCAGCCACGATTCTTGGCAGCGAGGCCATGCACAGAGCAAAGCGGGTCTGGGTTGGGCAACCAGGGAAGAGGGGCCCAGCCAGCGGCAGGAAGCGAGCCCAGGGTCCCGCCACCCGCCGCTGGGCAGGCTAGGGCCACCACCTCCTCCTGCCCCGAGGCCTCACTTACCCCACGGCTGCCTCGAAGGCTGCGGAAGGATGCTAGCCTCGGTTTGACCGACTTACTGATCTCGCTCAGTATGGTCAAGGGGTCACGGCCGGAGCGGGGGGACGGGGGTCCATTAGGCAATGCCAAGGGTATGGGGCCCCCCAGGGGGGAGAGGGGTGGGGGGCGAGGCTACCGGCAGGGGGCGGGGAGAGGGATAGGTTGAAGGAGTGGGTGGGGGTAGGAAGATGCAGAGAATGCGGACGAATGGACGGAGGAATGGACGCATGGATGGACGGATGGACGCAACAAAGAAAAAAAAGGAAAAACAAAACGGAGAAAGAAAAAAAATGGTAAGAAAACCACAACTCAGGATGTGCAACCACACAGAGAAAAATGCATGCAAGAGCGACATAAAAAATCTGGAAGGTGGCGGGAAGGAGGTCGAACTGTAAGCCCGAAAGCCAGAACTCTCAGGCCCCCAGGTATCTCCTAGGTCTCTGGAAGGTGATGTCCGGGGGCAAGCATGGGTCAGGAGGCAGGGGCACACATGTCTCTCTGTCCACTTAGCTTTCGGGGCTGACAGTCTAGAAGACGCATGCAGGAATCACGGTCTCAGACACATATGGGGCCACAGAGGCCACAAGCCGAGAGGGGAGTGGGAAGCAGGAAGATGAGTGGGGTTGGGGCATCAGAGGGCTGAGTCCGGAGATCACAGGTGTAAGTCGAGGAGAGGTATGAAAGTTTGAGTCAGGGGGCCCCGAAGTGTAAATCAAAGTATAAACCAAGGGTGCCAAGGTCTGAAAATCCAAACAGCCAAGACAAGAGGACGTGCAGGGTGGTTCCCAGAGTCCCACCAGCAGGATGGAGAGAGGAACTCGGGGAGTCCCCAGGGATGATGTCACCAGCCCTCAGGCCAGCCCTCAATTCCACCAGCAGGTCTTCTCCCAGCATCCCGAGAAGCAGCAAACAGACAGACGCCACAGACCTCCCCTCCCCACCCCCCCCTTCGCCTCGGGGGACTCCCAGGCCAATCGGCCCGCCCGCCTTCCTTCCCTCCAGCCCGGGCCGGCAGCCAAGAGGAAAATTCCTGCCCGGGACTCAGCGTTCAGGCGGCTGGGGCTGACTCAGTAGGGGCCCCACTGTCCCCACCTCACTGTCCTTCTCCCCCAGCATCCCAAGGGTCCCGGCCCCCACCTTGTTTTTCTTCCCAAAAGGCCAGCGCTTGGCACGGCTGCGGCCCGGGCCCCGGAGCTCAGGCCGTCCTTCCGAGGGGGTGCCCAGGCTGCTGTCCGAGGGTGCCCGGTTCATGGGCTGGCTGAAGTCCTCGAATTCCACGTCGCCCGGGCGGGCAAAACCTGACTTGTGCAGCTCTATAAGGACTTGGGAGTCCTGGGAGAGGGGCACAGGGGATGTGCAGTCAAGCGCCTTGCTTATGGGGACCTCCCTCTGCCCACCCCCCGGCCCACTGTTCCCAGAACAGGCACCTACGTTCTTGGGATCCACAGCATGTGCCGCCACCTTCATGCCCTCCAAACACTTGGCGATGATGGGCACCACCTCCAGCTCGGCCTCCGAGAGGAGCCCATACCCAGCACCCAGGCGGATAGCCCTGCGTTCGTCCATGTCCTGGAGCTTCTGTAGGGATGGGGCAAGCGGGGCTCAGGGGTGCTAACAGAGGTTCTAGAAGCACAGTGAGTCACTCTGCAACTATGATCGCGCTCCACGCTGGCCTCAACCCCAAGCCAGTCTGGAGGGGAAGACAGAATCGGGAAGAGAGACTCCAGCCCAGTGTGGCTGAAGAGACACAGTGCCAGGGGGATGGCAGAGGGGTATGCCTGCCTAGGTCGGCAAAGGCTTCTCCAAGGAGACAAGAGGGCAGGGATTTAAAGAAAAAGCAGAACCAGCCCTGATATTCCCAGGGCCAGGGACCGGACAGAGAGTGGAGCACTAGATTAAAACCAAGAGGGTAACTTTGGCCGGGCACGGTGGCTCACACCTGTAATCCCAGCACTTTGGGAGGCCAAGGAGAGCGGATCACGAGGTCAGGAGTTTGAGACCAGGCTGGCCAATATGGTGAAATCCCATCTCTACTAAAAATACAAAATTTAGCCAGGTGTGGTGCTGTGCGCCTACAGTCCCAGCTACTCGGGAGGCTGGCACAGAAGAATCGCTTGAACCCAGGAGGCGGAGGTTGCAGTGAGCTGAGATCGCGCCATTGCACTCCAGCCTGGGTGACAGAGCAAGACTCCATCTCAAAAAATAAAAAAAAAAAGAAGAAGAAAAATTTGAGACCTTTCAGAAGAGTTGTTAGAGGTGGAGCTTAGAAGAATAAGTAGGAATTTCAAAAAGAAAGAAAGGTCGCTTGAGCCAAGGGGTTCCAGGCTGCAGTAAGCTGTGATCTTGCCACTGCCTGGGTGACAGAGCTGGGCCCCATCTCTCTATAGAAGTAAATAAACAAACAAATAAGTAAAAGGCATGCCCAGCAAGAAGAACAGCTGGACTAAAAGAACAGCATCTGACTATTATTATAGGTTTCTGATTCACTTTCAATCTAGGGACTGGAACATTGCAGCTGGGGTTTTGACGAATGTGTAAGAGTTGGTTAACATTGAGGGCTTTCCGGAAGGTAGGTCTGAGAACTGGGAGCACTCACATCGAATATCTGGGGCATCTGTGAAAAGTAGAAGTGGGCTTGGTCTCGGTTGAAGCGTTGTAGTTGAGCCGCGTATTCGTTTTTGCTTTCTTCTGCCATGTGACTCCGGAGGTGGGCTTGCTGCTTGGCCTGGGGAATGCAGCGGTGGAGGAGACTGCCAGGTTCTGGTCACATCCCACTCAGATTCCCCCAAGTCTGTCCCAGACCCTGCCTCCCCCCAACACACACACCTTCTCCACATCAGCCTTGGTGGCGTTGATATCCTGGTCTAGCCGCTCAGCAGTCTGGGCTGCCTTCTCTGCCTCCCGGCAGTCCCGCTCAAATTTACGCTTACTCTGTGTAAGGGACAGAACCAGAGTGAAGGAGCCACCATCCCAAAGACAGCGGGGTGAAAAGCCAGCTTTCAGGTTGTTGGGATGTCACCTGTAAGTAGGGGACAAGGGCATACTGGAAGCCTATGGGGGAGGGAAGGGCTAGGTCCGATAAAGAGGGCAGCTGCCTGACTCCACGATCCACAAGGCCCCCCCCACCCACTCCAGGCCAGTCGCTGCTGCCTCTGCACACTCACATTCTCCAGCTGTTTGAAGCCGTTTTCCAGCTGCTGCTGGGCCCTGCGTCCTTCTTGGAAGTGCTACAGAAAGAAGAGCGATAAGGCTCAACAGGGTTCCAGCAGGAGCCCTTTGCAAGACCTGGAGAGGGGGTTCCTCACCATCTTCCTCTCCTGTTTCATCTCTTGCGAGTACTTGGTCAGCTCTAGACACACACGGACACTCAGGTTCTCGGCCACCAGCTCCCGCTGGCCGGCAAAGTCATTCACCTCCTGGAGAATCTGTACGAAGGACTGCTGCTGGCTGAATCTGGGGTAGGATGAGAATCACGGAACAGGGAGTGAGGGCCTTCCTGCACCCGTAGGCTGATGCCCCAGGACACACCTCCAGGTGGAAAAGGGTTAAGCCCCAAGAATTTCTTGCTCTGTCGCCCTAGCTGGAGTGCAGTGGCCTTGGCTCAGTGCAACCTCTGCCTCGTGGGTTCAAGCTATTCTCCTGCCTCAGCCTTCTGAGTAGCTGAGATTACAGGTGGGCACCACCACACTCAGATAATTTTTGTATTTTTAGTAGAGGCAGAGTTTCACCATGTTGGTCAGGCTGGTCTTGAACACCTGACCTCGTGATCCACCTGCCTCAGCCTCTCAAACAGCTGGGACCACAGGCACAAGCCACCACACCTGGCTAATTTTTTTTTTTTTGAGATGAGGTCTCATTACATTGCCCGAGCTGGTCTCAAACTCCAGTCACCCCTGAACTCCCACCACTTCCTGCCTCAGCCTCCCAGAGTGCTGGGATTACAGATGTGAGCCACTGCACTGGACCTTGTATGGATTTTGGCACTTAGAATTTTCCAGTTTTTAAAGATGGTGTACAAGGTTTATAGCATCTTTTATGCATCATCTCCATGAGGTTGGGGATAGCTTTTTGTAATCAAACACCCTATCTGTTTTTCTTTTTTAAAACGAGAGGGATTAACATTCACATTAAGTGGGATAAAAATCAAAACTATAATAATAGCCTGGCTGACATGGTGAAACCCCATCTCTACTAAAAATACAAAAATTAACTGGGCATGGTGGCAGGTGCCTGTAATCCCCGCTACTACGGAGGCTGAGGTAGGAGAGTCACTTGAACCTGGGAGGCAGAGGTTGCCGTGAGCTGAGATGGCACCACTGCACTCTAGCCTGGGCAACAGAGTGAGACTCTGTCTTTAAAAAAAAAAAATCGGCCAGGTGCAGTGGCTGACACCTGTAATCCCAGCACCTTGGGAAGCCGAGGCAGGTGGATCACAAGGTCAGGAGATGGAGACCATCCTGGCCAACATGGTGAAACTCCGTCTCTACCAAAATACAAAAAAGAAAGAAAAGAAAAAAGCCCGGCATGGTGGTGCACGCCTGTAGTCCCAGCTACAAGAGAGGCTAAGGCAGGGAAATTGCTTGAACCCGGGGAGGCGGAGGTTGCAGGGAGCTGAGATGGCACCACTGTACTCCAGCCTGGCAACAGAGCAAGACTCCGTCCCCCGCCTCCAAAAAAAATTAGTCCAAGTCAGAGATGGCCGCCAAATAAGTAACCAACACGACTTGATTTCCAGGGCTTTTTGGATTTTGGAACTGGGGACTCAAAGCAAAGTCAAATGCTCCTTACAACATTTATTTTAATATGGACTGCACACTGTTTTAACACATTCACTCAGCTCATGTTCATGCAAGCCCTACAAAGCTGGAACAATCATCATCATCCCATTTCACAGATGAGGAAAACAGAGGCACAAAACAAAAACGTCATCTGCCTCAAGTGAATGGTTTGGTAACTGCTGGGGCCTCAGTATTTAATAGTTAAGGAAAATAGAGGCAGAGAACCCAAGGCAATTCATCTACATAGTAGCGGACTCAGGCTTCCAACACAGATAATCCCGTATCTTACATCCAAGCTCTCACCTCTAGAGAGGAAGTGAGATGAGCGGTGGGGTGTCCCAGCCGCGGGAGGGGAAGGGAGACCCACGCTCCGTCCTCCCCCACCAAATCTGGCCCTGCAGCCCCTCTCCACCCTTACCTGGACTCAGGATCATCCTTGGCAGGTCTCTTGGGCAGATATTTTTTCACCAGGTTCCTAAGGGGAGACAGAGGGAGGAGGGCTGAGCCCACAGCCTCCCACCCTATCCCTCGCCCCAGGCACGCCCACCGTAGCGTCCACTCCAGGGTCTCACCGCAGTTGCTTGGCGTAAGCTTGTTCCACCTCGGTGCGTTCTTTCACGAACTTTACGTATCTCTCCAACAGGTCCAGACCCCACTGCGTGTGGCGCTCGAGCACCTCGAATTGATCCTGGCAGGAGGCATGGTGGGGGAGGAGGGGGGAGGGGCCCGGGTCAAGATCTTGGGACCCCACAGCCCGCCGACCGTAGACTCGCAGGGAACCCCAAGGCTCTGCGCTCCTAGGAGGAGTGGCTTCCCGGCGCCGCCCAGGCGTGGCGCGGTGGGGAGGCAGGAAACTGGCGGGAACCCCCTCGCCTTCCCGGGAAGGGCCGGAGAACAGCGCCCAGGCCCCAGCCACCCCGGCCGGGAGATGGGGGTCTCCGACTTAAGACCACCAAGAGGGGCGTGGAAGGGGGCAGGGCCACTCCCCCAGCTCAGGCTTCCCTAATCCCCCCGGATTCCGGAAAATCCGGCCGGCCCAGCTAGAGTCTAGGCCAGAGGGGAAGGGTTCCTCGCAAACTGAGGGCCCCTGAGTGGCCAGGGGGCAAGCACCAGGTTCTCTGAATCTCCCTGCCTCCCGGGATCCCCCAGTAGGTGACTCAATTTCCCCCAGAGACCCCACTACACCTCCAAAAGAAATCGCAGAGTTGGAGGAGGGGATGGAGGTCTGGTTACCCCCGCGGCACTAAGAACTCAGGGATTCCACCGCCCCCAGGAATGGGAGGGGTCAGAGGTCCGGCTAGGATAGGGGGAAATTTCTGGGGCTTCCAGGGCTGAGGATAGAGGCGACCAGTGGGCAGTCCTGCCCTGGGCCTGGGCGAGCAGGGGGAAGCCAGAGAGGGGGGTCAAGTCGAGCTTAACATCACCCTTCCCCTCCAGGAGCGTCCCCAGCCCCTAGGTGTTAATTAAAGGCGAGGAAAAGGGCGGAGAGGACTTCTAGGTCCCACGTGGGTGGGGATGAGGGTGACCAGAGGGTCCCCTCCCCCCTCCCTGCCGGACAGGAGGACGACGGGCAGGGACCCAGGGGCCGTAAGATAAGCCGCCTGCTTCGCCAGGGCGCCCAAAATAGGTGACCTCTCCCAGCCGCCCCGGCCTCGCCCCAGGATTCCTTCTGCCCTTCTCACTCTCAACCCTGTGCCTCAGTTTCCCCACGCCGGTCCGGGAAAGTAGCCTTTCGCCCCTGAACGTGCTGAGACTCCCAGATAAACTCCGGGAGAGGGCGAAGGGTGGAGGGCGGGGACCCAAGGGTCGGTGGAAGGGAAAGGCGCGGAGTCCCCCTCTAAGATACGCTGGGGACAAAAGCGGGGGTGCCTGGACCCCAGCAAGGGGGAACTTAGAGGCGGGACGATTGAACTTACCCACAGCTCAGTGCCCCAATCCATGCTGCTCCCGCCGCCGCTGCCGCCGCAGCCACCACCGCTCCCGGTCCCCGCCGCCCGCCGCCCGCCGCCCTCCCCGGGGAGACTCTGCCGAGGTCGGTGCGCCTGGCCCCGCCCCACCCCGCCCGGCCCCGCCCCACCCCGCCCGGCCCCGCCTACCCCAGGCTCTTCCACGCCCCCCTGCACGCTCTGCCACACCCCCGCCCGCGCGGAGCCAAAGCCCTGCGCTTCAGGGGCGGGGCCCCGAGAAGGCGGGGCTCAACGGAATCCCCCGCCCCCTTTTAAAGCAAAGGTGCCGCTCGACGCCGCTGGACCGACCCCTTAAAGAACCCCCCACCCATTTTTCCAAGTCCCCGGGACCCCTCTCGTCTTCCCAACTCCTTTTCCCCTTTCTCCGCAATTATTCCTTAAAGGGCCAAGACACTAAAACTCCAAACCCAAAAAGTCCTTCCTCAACCCCGTTGCAGGGGGATCCTGAGGTCACCCCGTTCTTGCGAGCCGGCCCGGCTCCAGGCGCCTAGGTTCGTCCCACTAATGGTCTGGTCCCTCCGGCCACAGGGCGGATGAGGACTTCGATCCAGCCCGGGACGCGCCTCCGCCAAGGCCGGGTCCATTAGTTCCCTCACCGCATCCTGCCTTCCCTCCCCCAGAGTCTGCGCTGGGAAACTGAGGACGGGCTGTCCTTGTGATGCGAGGCCCAGGCCCTTCCTCGGCTGCGGTCCAGTCCGCGCCTGCATCTGCCCATTTTCCAGTCTCATCCATGGAGATTGAATCTGGTTGAATTCTCAGTACTGCCCCTGGGATTCCGACTCCGCCCCTCCCCCAGACGTCTGGGGCCCAGGGGATGGGAAGTTTGTCACCTCTCCCGTAGAAGTCTGTTCGCACCTTATAAATCCCTTTGAGGCGCTGGGATGAAAGAGAAGAGGAGACACCGGGGATTCCCACCCTCATTCTCTCCAGCCTTTGGCCCTTTCTCTGTAGCTACAGAGAAGGCGGGGGATCTTGCAGGGGGGCCCTTGAGGATACGTTCCCCTTACACAGAGCACCCAAGATCCCAGGACAGAGAGATAACGGGGAAACCCAGGAGGAGAGCTTTGGGACTGATGGCTCTGCTGGGACCTGGCCCCACCTGCTGGTGGCTTCTGAGCTAGAAAACGTCAGATCACAGTTGGGCAATTGAATGCAGTGAGTTCAGTGGCTCGTCTGAAATGGGGGCTCAGCCTAGCAAAGTTCTGAGCTCAACTCTGGTCAGAGACTCACACTGGAGTTAGGGTTCAGCCCAGGCCAGCACCACGGTGGGAATTGGGTCTCAAACTGAGGTCGGAGGCCTAACCAGACGGATTAGCAATCCAGGGTTCAGGTCCAATCTGGAGTCAGGACTAGTCCAGATCGGTCGCCTAAACCAGAGATTAAACTTCAGTATGTGGCGGGGGGCGGGGGGCGAATGGGTGTCAGAGTTTCAGGCTGAAGCTGGGGCTCGACTGCAGGGAGGGAGTTCACCTGGGTTCAGCCCAAAGTCCAGTTTAGCCTGGAATCTGGCAGTGGGGCTCCAATTGCCTCACTCCGGAATAGGAGGCTTAGCCTAAGGCTGGGGTCTCAGCCTGGGGTCACAGGTCATCCTAGGGTCAAACTTTAACCTGAGGCCAGCTTTAGGCCTCTCTGTGGTCCAGGAAGATTAGGAAAACAGGTCAGGCCTGAACAGATGTGTGTGTTTACCAAAAGCCTGAGCTCTGGCTGGGAGCCACTTCCCTAGGGCAAGAAGAGGAAGTCCGTCTTTGAGGTAGTGGGAAATGTAGTTTATTTAATGCCTTGTTGCGCTTGTCTGCTTCCACTGCATTCTGGGTAGTGTAGTCCTGGACCGTTAAGAGTGGGTGGAGAAATTCAGCCTCAAGGCCGGATATCAGATCCATCATAATTGGTTAGATAAACTGCTCATTAAATCACATCCTGGCCAATCTTTATAGCGATTGGTGAGGGTGAGAGGGGAGGCGGTTAAGCGCTATCGGCACTCCCATTCGGAACCGGTGCTGTCCATCGGATGGTCTTAAGAAGGCGGGCTTGCGGAGAGACAATTGCTGATTGGCTGGCTGGCTGGAAACTCCGAAGCGCCCGGCCCCGCCGTGCGGCGATTGGCTGGCCGGTGGGCGGGCTTGGGAGCCAGAGGCGGAGTCGGGGAGGCGGTGGCTCCAGAGATGGCAGTGTGCGAGAGGAGGGGGCTCGGCCGCGGGAGCCTCGCGGAGTGGGGGCAGCGGCTACTTCTGCTGTTGCTGCTGCTGCTGCTGGGCAGCTGCTCCGGGCGCATCCACCGGCTGGCGCTGACGGTGAGGCCCGCCGCGCGGGGGTCTGGGGTGGGGTGGGCGCAACTTTGTCTCGGAGAAGCCCCCTGGCTTGGATTGGTCTCGTCCGGCCTCCCCTGCACCCGACGCGGGATGGAGTGGTCCGGCGCCCCCGTTTTCCGGCCCGGAGTGGTCTAGTCCCGGGATCCCCTTCCGTTCTCCGGAGGGAGTTGCCAGGCCGCCTAGCTAGGGTCGGGCCCCTCCCTTCGGGGGCGGGGCTCCATATCTGGGGGCCACCCCCCCCCCCACGCTGAGTCTTAGTCCTTTACATTCTTGAAATCACTTTTGGGGCGCTGGGGAACCTGGGGCCGCACAGCGGGGTCCTGGGAGGCTATGGAGTGGGGTCCTCTGGCCACTTAATGGTATTTGGGGGATTCTGTGGAAATGCTGCTGGAAGCTCAGCTGCAAGCTAGAAATTCGGGGAGGTGAAGGCCAGGCTCACCAAGGTGAACAGCTGCTCTGCGTGTGGTGCTCACCCCCGTGGGGGGACTTCCAGGTGCCCCAGGATCTCTGTTCCTGGCTCTCAGAACAGCGGTCGGAGAAGGAGACTCCAAGACCGCCCTTTCCCTGCAGGGAGGAAGTCCTTCTCAACTTTCTCTTGTCATTCTCTGGGCCTGTCCTAAATAGAGGGGTACCAGGAGGTCCTTTGGCGGGGGGGTGGGGGAGCGCTCGTGCCAGGTCCCTGGGGCTGGGCAGGCTGAAGAGGTTTGAACTGCCTCTGCCTCCTTGGTCTCCGGCAGGGGGAGAAGCGAGCAAACATCCAGCTGAACAGTTTTGGTTTCTACACCAATGGCTCCCTGGAGGTGGACTTGAGCCTCCTGCGGCTGGGCCTCCGGGAGGCAGAAGAGAAGTCCCTGCTGGTGAGAGGCCTTGAGGAGTTTGCTGGAGGAGAGCAGGGTGCAACCCCCAGTTCTGGGTTCCCAGCTCTGCTTCTACCCATGTGATCTGTGCAAATCCCGTGATGTCTCAGAGCTTCAGTTTCCTCATCTGTACTGGGAATAATAATGTCTTACATAGCATGTGCTAGGCACTTTTCTTAACAGCTGGGTGACAGGTGGGGCGCGGTGGCTCATGCTTTGTAGTCCTAGCACTTTTGGAGGCCAAGGTGGGAGGATTGCTTGAGGCCAGGAGTTCGAGACAAACCTGGGCAACATAGTTAGACCCTGTCTCTACAAGAAGTTTTAAAAGTTAGCCAGGCAGCCGGGCATGGTGGCTCACGCCTGTAATCCCAACACTTTGGGAGGCTGAGACGGGTGGATTGCTTCAGGTCAGGAGTCTGAGACCAGCCTGGCCAGCATGGTGAAACCCCATCTCTACTAAAAATACAAAAATTAGCCGGGCATGGTGGTGAGCACCTGTAATTCCAGCTACTCAGGAGGCTGAAGCAGGAGAATCACTTGAACCCAGGAGGCAGAGGTTGCAGTGAGCCAAGATTGTGCCATTGCACTCCAGCCTGGGCCACAGCGAGACTTCATCTCAAAAAAAAAAAGAAAAAAAAACTGCCAGGCTTGGTGAGGTGTGCCTGTAGGCCAGCTAGTCAGGAGGCTGAGGTGAGAGGATGCCTGGGAGATTGAGGCTGCAGTGAGCTGTGATCCTGCCACTGTATTCCAGCTTGGGCAACAGAATGAGGTTCACCTTCCATCCTGATTCTGAGAAAGAGCAAGAGTGTGTGGAATCTAGCACACGGTAGATGTTCAGTCAGTGTGAAGTTAGGTTTCTGTTGCTATCGAGAGGGATAACTGGGAGATCGCTACTGTCCCCTCACACTCTCCCCCTGTTTTTTCCACACACCAGGTGGGGTTCAGTCTCAGCCGGGTTCGATCTGGCAGAGTGCACTCGTATTCAGTGAGTGGAGGGAATGGGGAAGGAGGGAGAAGGGGCTGGAGGGAGGGGTTGGTGTCCATCTTCTGTACCTGTAACTCAAAGGCCCCTGTTCTCTCTCAGAGGCAGGAGCAGAAAGAGCTCCTGGGTGGACAGGGAGGGAGACAAGGTGGAGCTGGGCCGGGGGAGGAGTAACCAAAACTCCCTCCTGCCTACCCGCCAGACGCAGGATTTCCAGGACTGCCCTCTCCAGAAAAACAGTAGCAGCTTCCTGGTCCTGTTCCTCATCAACACCAAGGATCTGCAGTGAGTTGGGGACTGGGGCTCACTCAGATTCTTCACTTGCGTTTCCCCAGTGTGATGCCCACAGACACCTGGGCTGATCAAGTGGGATGAGTGAGTGGCAAAGAGAGAGGAGGCCACTTACTTTTTAGTTTTGTCTTCAAGCCTTGTGATTATTGGAAGGAAGGAGAGAGGGACTCAGCGGGTATTGGTGTCTCAGGGCAGAAGACCCGGATACAGAGCATTGTTGTGAGAATGAATAATGATTGTTTGTCCATATTGAGTGCTTCCTGTGTGCCAGGCCGTGTCCTGGAGCTGTAACACATTAACTCATCCATTCCTTACCCTGCGATCATCTCCACTCTTCAGAGGAGAAAACTGAGTCCCAGGAACTGGGACGCGGAGCCAGGCAGCCTGGGACCAGGGTCTGCCGATACCATGTTGCCTCTCTGTAGATACAGTGTTTCCTTTTTGAATAAAAGGGCAGGCACAGTAGCTCATGCCTCTAATCCCAGCACTTTGGGAGGCGGAGGTAGATGGATCCTTGAGCCCAGCAATTGTAGACCACCCTGGTGCAACTTTACCTTGTCTCCACAAAAAAAAAAAAAAAAATACAGAAACTAACCAGGCTTGGTGGCACATGCCTGTAGTCCCAGCTACTCTGGAAGCTGCGGTGGGAGGATTGCTTGAGCTGTGGAGGTGGAGGTTGCAGTGAGCCAAGACTGCGCTGCAGCACTCCAGCCTGGAGAGCCTGTCTCACATAATAATAGTAATAAAAATAAAGTAGGGCTGGCCACAGTAGCTCATGCCATTAATTCCAGTGCTTTGGGAGGCTGGCTGAGCCGGAGGATCACTTGAAGCCAAGAGTTTGACACTAGCCTGGGCAACATAGGGAGACCAACCCCCCAAACAGAAGTTAAAAATTAGGTAAGGTGCGGTGGCTCACACCCATAATCCCCGCACTTTTGGATGCTGAAACGGGCAGATCACAAGGCCAGGAGATCAAGACCATCCTGGCTAGCACGGTGAAACCCTGTCTCTACTAAAAATACAAAAAAATTAGCCAGGCGCGGTGGCACGCACCTGTAGTCCCAGCTACTCAGGAGGCTGAAGAAGGACAATTGCTTAAACCCAGGAGGCGGAGGTTGCAGTGAGCTGAGATCATGCCACTGGTCAACAGAGTGAGACTTCATCTCAAAAAATGAAAAATTAGCCAAGCCTGGTGGCATGTGCCTGTGGTCCATCTACTCTAGAGGTTGAAATTGCCTGATCCCAGGAATTTGAGGCTGCACTGAGCTGTGATTGTACCACAGTGCTCCAGCTTAGGCCACAGGGCAAGACCCTGTCGCTAAAGAAAAGAGTAAAAGAGTAGATTTATGCCATGGGACATGACAAATCATTGCTGGTGCAGGCAGCAGCCGCCTTGACTGATGGGAACCAAATGCTGAAACGCAGTCATAACTGACTCGGCTGGACCCTGCCCTGCAGGGATGACACGCAGAGGGTCCCAGAGGCCACAGTCCTTTGCCCCGGCTTGCATGGCTGACCCCAGGTTCAGCCCCCAGCCTCATTCCCCTCCCCACCCCTCACCCCAGGGTCCAGGTTCGGAAATATGGAGAGCAGAAGAAGTTATTCATCTTTCCCGGGCTCCTTCCCGATGTGCCCTCTGAACCAGGGCTCCCGAAGCCAGAGCCCACAGTACCCCACAAGGTGGATAGTGGTGAGTCAGCCTGGCTATGCAGGCAGGGGTGGATGGGCAGGTCTGCCCTCTGCACCCACCACTCTGTTTTCCCTCCATCCCTCTATACATCTGTCTCTGAAAATCACTACCCGGTCTCTTCCAGGGACCTCTGCAGCCAGCAAGCCCAAGTCAACACCCGCAGTGTCTCAGGTTTGGGGGAGGCGGGGCAGGAGGGAAGAAGGCACACCCCAGGGACCACAGTGACCCAGTGCCAGCTGATGGAGGGGCTTTCTCCCTTCAGAGTCCTAGCGGGAAGGACAA
Source organism: Callithrix jacchus (assembly GCF_049354715.1). Taxonomy (NCBI): domain Eukaryota; kingdom Metazoa; phylum Chordata; class Mammalia; order Primates; family Cebidae; genus Callithrix; species Callithrix jacchus. The sequence goes on along the minus strand of NC_133523.1, from coordinate 6,324,924 downwards.
GGAGCTGGTGTTGGGCCTGAGCCACCTCAACAACTCCTACAACTTCAGTGTGAGTGTCCTTGGCGCCGGCGGCCCTGCCATCACCCCAGAGCATGCAATCCCCAAGCTGAGCCCTCTTCTCTCCCCCCTCCCAGTTCCATGTGGTGATTGGCTCTCAGGCAGAGGAAGGCCAGTACAGCCTGAACTTCCACAACTGCAACAATTCGGTGCCAGGAAAGGAGCGTCCATTCGACATCACGGTGAGCGGAGGGGAGGGTAGCAGTGCCAGGGAGCACCCACTGTGGGCCAGGAGCGACACACCCTGCTTAGCTTCTCGCAGCCCTCCCAGGTGCGAAGTGGGAGCTGTTATACTCATTCAGGAGATGGGGCCAACTGAGGCCCATTAGAAAGTGGGCGAGCTAGCTGGGCGCGGTGGCTCACACCTGTAATCCCAGCACTTTGGGAGGCCAACGCAGGCGGATCACGAGGTCAAGAAATCGAGACCATCCTGGTCAACATGGTGAAACCCCATCTACTAAAAATCCAAAAATTAGCTGGGCATGGTGGCACATGCCTGTAATCCCAGCTACTCCAGAGGCTGGACAGGAGAATCACTTGAACCTGGGTGGCAGAGGTTACAATGAGCCGAGATCGTGCCATTGCACTCCAGCCTGGCGACAGAGTGAGACTCCATCTGAAAAAAAAAAGCGGGAGAGCTGGAAACCCTCACTCACTGCTCTCCAAGGCCAGGGCAGGGCTGTGTCCCCACCGCCACCCACCACTGCCTCCTCCCCAGGTGATGATCCGGGAGAAGAACCCCAATGGCTTCCTGTCAGCAGCGGAGATGCCACTTTTCAAGCTCTACATGGTCATGTCCGCCTGCTTTCTGGCTGCTGGCATCTTCTGGGTGTCCATCCTTTGCAGGAACACGTAATGCCCCTGCCCCTGGGGGTCCCCCATTTCCCTTCACCAGACCCCCATCCCTATCTCTGGCTAATGGCCCCTCCCATCTCTCCCTGACCCTCCCACCAGGTACAGCGTCTTCAAGATCCACTGGCTCATGGCAGCCTTGGCCTTCACCAAGAGTATCTCTCTGCTCTTCCACAGCGTGAGAGCCTTGGACCAGGGAGTGGCAGGGGTGGGCTGGAAGAGACCATCTGGGCCATCCCCCATCTCTGCAGACCCTGGGCTTGTGGGAGGGCCATCTGCCAGCTATCCACGTGCCCACCCATCTTACCAATGTGGCCAGCTGCCCATCCCCTCTCTCTGTCTGCCAGTCCTTCTGGGCAGCTCTGTCCACTACTGTCCCTTGGTTCAGCTGTGACTGCCTGCCTCATTGATTGTCCAACAATTCGCCCCTCCAACTGTGACCATTCCCTCCATTTTTTCAGCCCTGATTACCATTTTTGAGTCCTATGCACCATCCTCAGTATTGAACTTTCTGACCACCCATCTGATGGTGATGGTCCATGTTCCTAATCCCCCACACCGTCACCATCCTCCCGCCCCTCTGTCCGCCTCACCGTCCGTCTGTCCGTCCACCTCCAGATCAACTACTACTTCATCAACAGCCAGGGCCACCCCATCGAGGGCCTCGCCATCATGCACTACA